>NC_082662.1:59639327-59942358 GCF_025265405.1 Mesoplodon densirostris | reverse complement strand
TAAGTCTGCCCAGTAACTAACCCTCCTTTGCACAATTTACCACAATGTGTGTATTGGTGTGTGCACACACATGCACATCCAAAGAAGCACAGTATGTTTTAAGCAATGACAAAGTGGTGGTAACTGATCTTTCCCACCCACCCCCCCGCCAGGAAAAAAGCACTTGGCTCCATTCCTAGTATATTTATTGGAGAGGAACAAGGCTTTCTGAAGAAGGTGGCATCTGAGCCAGGCCTAGAAGGTGGCCTGGGGATCTAGTAGCTGGAGAGTTAGTGGGGATGGCGTTCTAGGAGCGAGGGAACAGTCTGAACAGAGATGGGAAAGTCAGGACCTTGAGAAACCCTAGGCTTTCACTAGAGCATTGGGTACATCTGGAAAAACAATGAAGGTAAAAATGAACAAGCAGTTTGGGCGGAGGGTCCTATCGTGGAGGGTCTCAAATTTTGGGTGAAATAATTTGGACTTCATCTGTAGGACATGGGGCGTGGGAAGCATTTCAAAGGGTTTCAACAGGAAAGTGACATGATCAGGATTATGCTTCAGGAAGACTAATCTGCTCACAGGTTGGTGAGAATTGGAAATGGAAAATTCGGGAGGTTGTAACAGCACTCCAGGCCAGAATTTAAAACAGCGAGATTATGAATATCTCTTAACATGGAAAGATGCTTGTAATAAGGTTCTAAGGTTAAGTCAGTTGCAAGTTGATATGTATTATATACGTAATCTCATTTTTGCAACTATAAATACACCTACACCTACAAGCTATAACTGCAGAGGAAAAGTCCAAATACACAAACACTGGTTATTTCTTGTTGGTGGGATATTGGATCACTTTTATTTTGTATTTGATTTTGTGTATTTTATATTATTTCCTACAATGAACATTTTCTTGTGTTAAAAAAATAGGAGGAGAGAGGAGGCAGACGGAATCTGCCTCTATCAACCAGAAAGTCTGTCAAAAGTATTTTCCTAAACAATAGAATCATCCACCTTGGAGCTGGATTGGGCCTCTCCCCTCATTTAATAGCCCGAAGTCGAGGTCATGGTGACCTAAACCAGGGAGGAAGCCAGTAGAACGGAAAGGACACAGTATTTTCCTGAGCCAGTCAATCCTGGCACTTGAGAGCTAGACAACCTAGTTTAGGTGAAGAATGCCAACAGCTGTGAATATGGGCTGCAAACTGGACAGGCCACAATACCACTCACAGGCTGAGAAAGCCTTATTGCCGAAAGAGTTTGGGGATTATTAGACCAACCCTACCACTGAGTAGCCCTGGAAAACAGGACAGTGAAAGTGAAAGGGCTTGACGGCGTTCTTGTAAACTACCGAACCTTCTTGTCTAGCGATCGTTAACTCAGGCTGTATCAGAGTCACCACACACACCTCAATTCCACCCTCCTCGCTGAATCTAATCCATCCACAGCAAATCATGTATCAAGCTCTTACCGTGTAACAGGCACTGTTCTACGGGTGGGAAGCCCAGCAGCGATCAAAGCAGATTCCGTGGGTCAGACCGGCGGCACTTCATGTCCTTGAAGATCCCCGCCATTCCTCTTCCATTCTTCCGGCTCCCTTCCTTCTTGCTTCTTGAATGTAAGCTTCGCGATAGCTGGGATTTGTATTGGCTGTTATCTCAGCTGTGGGCCCAGGACCCAGAACACCTGCTTGGCCCATAGTAACGGCTCCACAAGTAATTGTTGAACCAATGGCCTTCGCATGGGCTGTGTCTCTGACAGAGATCACGCTTCTGCTACCATTTTTGTCAAGCTTATTTCTCTGAACCCCTCAAACATCAGTCTCTCTGAGAAGCTTTCTGGAATTGACCAGATTCTTCTGTTAATGATTCTCTTGGTATCCTGTGCTGCTTCTCTTAGCATTTAGCATCACTGTAATTACATAATTACTTAATCGGTCTCTCCTGTGAGTATAGCGACTCCATGAATCCTGGGCCTGGCTGGTCTTATTTACCTCTATATCCCCAGTTCATAGCACAGAACCAGGCCCATGGGAGCCACTCAAAGTTGTCAAGTGACTGACTGACTGAAAGAATGCATACAATTCGATGACCACTGAATCTGAGCTGGAAACAAAGTAATCATCATTCCTGTGGTTACTAAGGATGCTCCTAGACAGCTGTTGGCAGGGTGGATCACAGCAACCAGGCTAAGCCCCAGGGCATTTTTTTTGCTGCCTGGTCCTGTTTCTGAGAGTAAATTCAGGAAACTGGAGGATGCACTGCAGTCACTGATTCATTCAACAAATATCTAGATGTCATTAGATGAGGTACAAAGATGACTAAAACAGTCTCTGCTTTTGAGGGAACTGTAATTTAGTGGGGGTAATGGAACTAACAAGATAAAGGCACTGCTATTTTGGAAGCTGTATTGGTTTTCTAGGGTTATCATAACAAAGTTCCGTGAACTGAGTGGCTTAGGAATTTATTGTCTCACAGTTCTGGAGGCTAGAAGTCCAAGACCAAGGTGTCAGCAGGGTCATGCTCCTTCTAGAAGCACTAGGGAAAGCTCTGTCCCAGGCCTGTCTACTAGCTTTGGGAGCTCCTTGGCTTGTGGCAGCGTGACTCCAGTCTTTGCATGGCGTTCTTATTGCGTATGTCTGTGTCCAAATGTTTCCCTTTTTTTTTTTTTTTTTTTTTTCTTTTTGCGGTATGCAGGCCTCTCATTGTTGTGGCCTCTCCCGTTGCGGAGCACAGGCTCCGGATGCGCAGGCCCAGCGGCCATGGCTCACGGGCCCAGCCGCTCCGCGGCATATGGGATCCTCCCAGACCGGGGCACGAACCCATATCCCCTGCATCGGCAGGCGGACTCTTAACCACTGCGCCACCAGGGAGGCCCTATGTTTCCCTTTTTATAAGGACACCAGTCATATTGGATTAGAGCCCAGCCTAATGACCTCGTTTGAACTCGATTACCTCTATAAAGAGCCTATCTCCAAATACAGTCACAGCCTGCGGTACTGAGGCTTAGGATTCCAACACAACTTTGGGGGAACACAATTCAGCCCAGGACAGAGCCACCCTGAGAGAGGTCTGCACAGGACCCAGAGTGGCAGCAGGAGGAAATAATCCACTCCCATGGGGATGGGGATGGTGGGTGAGGAAAGGGTGCAGAAAAGGCTTCTCAGAGCACATGAACCTCGGACTCAATCTTGAAGAAGGAATGAGTATTTTCCAAGTCATGTGGGGTGGAGGTGGGGTGGGGTGGAGGTGGGGTGCAGAGAGGGTTGGACAAGGTGGGCAGGAACCAGATAATAAAAGACTCAGTGTAACCAAAGGGTTGGTCCTGAATGTCCCCCAAGTCCTCCAGCTTTCTAGAATGGTCCTTTTGTTCAATATGCAAATGGAAAAAGCTGAAATAGCTATGCTGTGAACAGCGGGAAGCCTGATATCGCTGAGGATTCAGCGTGGTTCTGGGGGAGGCAAGACTCTCCTGGGCCGCTCGGCACTGCAACTCACCTGTGACTGGGGCTCGGCGCTGCTCTCAGCCTCTGCTGCTGCCGTCTGCCTTTGCATCCCTCAGTCCTTTCCGGACTCTTCTCTCACGACTGTGGGCATGGCAAGCTTACGCTGCTGGCTGGGGAGAGCAAAAGGACACAGCACAGAATAGGAAACAGCTTATCTGAAACACTGGTCGTGGTGGCCCCAGCTTCCCTTGGCCACCTCCACTAAAGGAAAGTTCTTACCAGCCAGCTGTATCTTCTTAGGCTCCTGTCACCCCACCTTCTCTGTCTTACCAGTTAGAATCTTTTAGAAGCTTTTGAAAGGACCAATGCCCAAGACCATCTCAAACCACTTAAATCAGCCTCCATGGGAGTGGGGTCAGGCAGGGATATATCTCCAAGCTCCCAGGTCCTTCTAGAGTGACGACAGCACTGGGAAGACCAGTCTGTGTACAGACCTGGCTAATATCTCCCCTTCCTCATTGTCCTGGCAGCTAAGGAAAGCTCTGGTTCCTATTACCTTATTCTTATTATGCAGAGAAATTCCTCTGTCTGTCTGATTTGCTCTCACTTACCCAGGCCTAGGCACATTAGGCCAGCTCTTCTCAAAATAATAAATAAATGAGGTCAGTCATGATGTGCTCCTACACAGCAGCATGCTTTTCCTCTAAAATGAATCGTGTCTCTCCCCTTACAGGGAAAACCATTATACCTCCAAGCTTTTGTATTAAATACCATATTTCAGTGACTTTAAGACTCAAAAATTTTCCACATTTTAACCTATCTGAAAGCATATGTATCTTATCATCAATGGGGTATCATAGTTTATTTGACGATGTTTTTTTTTGTTTTCAGTGTTTCAAATAACAATACACCATACAGTTGTAAGGGGATTTGATTTGATGAGATAGTGTAGCAAGAACCTTTTTATTCCTCTTGCCACAAGGGCTGGTTTTGCCAAGGAGTTTGGACTTTATGTCAGAGGTAGTAGGGAGCCATCAAAGGGTTTTGAGTGAGGGAGTAACATGGCAATGCCTGGCTTTCCAGAACCACTTGGTCACATGCCCGTGGGAGTAAGACAGGAAGGCTCCTCAATGGAACTGGAAAATCAGGCCTGCCTAGGGGTGAAGGGATCCAAACTTGGTTCCTTGCGAGCAGGAAGGATTTTGATTCCCTGTGCTAAGGCCCTCGTGTCACTGTGGTCCAGGGACTATCCTTAGGGAAGGCTCATCTGGTCTCTCCTAAGAGACCCGAGGTGGTAGCCTTCACTGCCTCGTGGATGAATTCTCTACCTGCAGGGCTGGCTCTCTTGCCAGACCAGGACTTTACCCTGTTGGTCCTCTCCACCCCGGGTCTCCTTCCCCAGGTATCCTAGCATTCACCAGGCATACACAAGAGACAGATGTATAAACCACAGGATCCCATTTGTCAAGTTCCAAAGGGAAATAAAGATGACAGGCAGACAGCACACTCTGGTAGGGAGATCAGACCATCCCCTCCCTGAAGGCAAATTAGTGGGAAAGCCAAGTTGTCACCAGAAAGCCAATTGATTCACTTATCATGAGAAAATCAACTTTCAAGAGTACTGAAAGTTCACACTAGCTGGAGCACCTTGTTCTTTCCCTGTTGAAAAATGAATCCAGAAGCAGCCAAATCATCCAGCAGAGACTTAGTGAGCAAGGAATCAGGGCAGGGGTGATGGTTAAGCATTAGCCACGTCTTGCAGCTGAATTGCTTGCGTTGCTCTCCTCCGCTAGAGGGGTTGCTGTGCCCAGTGAATCTCACTGCTCAGGTCTGCCTGCCAAGCTTGCTTCTTGCCTGGACGCTGAATGGACAGACCTCGCCAGCATTTGCCCCTGAGACTTGCCATGTTCAGCTTCCAAGGCTGGCCCGTGCCTGCCTCTGACAACGTGGCCCTCCCACCCCCAGAGGACTTGGGGCTTTGTTTACTCTCTCATGGTCACAGTCAAGCCCAGCCTCATCTATCCAAGAACATATTTAAGCACAATTTCTTGGATTTTTCCCACAAATGGCTTATCTCAACTTCCGGGTGTATAGTTCAATATTTAACCCTTCACAAATTTAATTACAGGCTCTTCAGACTCCTGGCTGTCACTTACTGGGGACAAGCACCAGGAGGAAATGGCCTTCTTTTTAATAAAGAACTTAATTTCCCTTTTTCATCCTGGGCATGGAAATCCTCCCTCCTCCTGGGTTGGAGCAGCCCACAGAGCTTGTGAAATAAGCTGGATTTCACATGCAGTTGAGAGGAAGACAAGAGCCAGTAGCCCAGGGAAGTCACATAAGTAGCTTCAGGGCAGGGATGGATTTTGCTGGGTCTGCATCACAGGGGTCATCTTATCAGAGCATTAACAACACAGACCTTGAAGTCACAGAGAGCTGGGTTCCAATCCTAGCTTTGCCTTAGAGACAGCACTCAACCTCTCTGAGCCTTGTCTTTAAAATGGGATAATAATACCTGTATCTCCTGGAAGAATGAAGTAAAACAATAATGCACAGTGCTTGGCACACTGTAAGCATTGTTCCTTCTTCTTTGCTTTCTCAGTTTTCCTCATTATTGGAAACTGTCCCATAAAAACCTTAGACCTCCACAAAAATCTCCTCTTCACACTCCTTGCCCAACCCCACCCACTGGGCAATTCAAAGCAGTGAAAGAAGCCTAGCAGTTAAATTTCTTCTTCTCTTGTCTCTCTTTTTTTTTTCTTTTTTTTAAAGATGTCACTTTTTTTGTTGTTGGGGGTAGGAGTTTATTTATTTATTTATTTATTTTTGCTGTGTTGGGTCTTCGTTTCTGTGCAAGGGCTTTCTCTAGTTGTGGCAAGCGGGGACCACTCTTCATTGTGGTGCGCGGGCCTCCCACTATCGCGGCCTCTCTTGTTGTGGAGCACAGGCTCCAGATGCGCAGGCTCAGTAGTTGTGGCTCACGGGCCCAGTTGCTCCGCGGCATGTGGGATCTTCCCAGACCAGGGCTCAAACCCGTGTTCCCTGCATTAGCAGGCAGATTCTCAACCACTGCGCCACCAGGGAAACCCCTTCTCTTGTCTTTTTTAAACAATGTCTTATACCCACCCTAATATTCACATCTGTGTGTTTACTTCTAAGATTTACTTGAAAATAATAGGATGAGGAAGTGGGGAAATGGAGAGTATAGAGGAAGGATGATGGGCCATGAGTTGATAGTTGTTGAAACTGCATAATGGGTACAAGGGAACTCATATACCATTCTCTGTACTTTTATATATATTGATATTTGAAATTTTCCAAATTAAAACATACTTTTGAAAGAAAAAAATCATATTGATGAGTTTCTATTTGCCAGACACTGGTTGAGGAGAGAGGGTTTGAAAGAAGAATAAATTCAGACCCTGCCCCTGAGAAATTCACAGACTGGTGGAAGAAGACAGGAGTGACAGTGATCATTTCAAGCAGAGCAATAAGGGCTAACAGCACAAGTGGGGGCTCGGCGGGGCACCTCGGGGAGAAGGAGGGCGGCTTCACAGCTTCTGCTCCCCCCCAGACCACCTTGCTGGCTCGCACAAATGCATGTGAGAGGCGGCAGGCGTGCAGAGAAAGATATGCCTGCATGGACATCGTTTCCATCATGACCCAGTTCATACGTCCAGGAGCCACTTCATCCTTCTCTTCCAAGCTGTGTTAGGTGCCTTCCTCTGAGCTATGTCTTCCTTAGCCTTTATAATGCTGAATAGAGTGATTATATTTGGGTGGGGTGGAGAAGGGAGGAGTCATCCTTGAAAACCTTGTATAATGCAAAGCTCCCATAATTCAGGACCAATCCTGACAGAATGGCACGTATGTCCACCTACCAAGTAATGGTGGCACCCCCGTGTGGCAAAAGTGTGAACGTTGTCTGCAAATGACCAGGTTCACCTGCGTTCAACTTAAGCAACTCTTAACCGATTTACAAGTTCAGAAGCTTCTCATTTCTTCAATATTTGCACATAAATGTGACTTAATATAGTTCTACCACACTCCTTCAAATCTGTGGCATAATTTTTTTTTTTTTTTTTTTTTTTTTTTTTTGCGGTACCTGGGCCTCTCACTGTTGTGGCCTCTCCCGTTGCGGAGCACAGGCTCCGGACGTGCAGGCTCAGCGGCCATGGCTCACGGGCCCAGCCGCTCCGCGGCATGTGGGATCTTCCCGGACCGGGGCAAGAACCCGTGTCCCCTGCATCAGCAGGCGGACTCTCAACCACTACGCCACCAGGGAAGCCCTGTGGCATAATTTAAAATTGCGAAAAACCTGATTCCTGAATTGTAATTATCTACAATACAGGGTCCTCTTCCTTACCTCTTTTTTCCCAGCTGAGTAGGAGGGAGAGAGGAAGGAAGGAAGGAAGGAAGGAAGGAAGCGAGAGAAGGAAGGGGGACTTCCCTGGTGGCGCAGTGGTGAAGAATCCTCCTGCCAATGCAGGGGATCCCTGGATCAGGAAGATCCCACATACCGCGGAGCAATGAAGCCCGCGAGCCACAACTACTGAAGCCCCCATGCCTAGAGCCCATGTTCCGCAACAAGAGAAGCCACCCCAATGAGAAGCCCACGCATCGCGATGAAGAGCAGTCCCCGCTCGCCGCAATTAGAGAAAGCCCACGCACAGCAACGAAGACACAACGCAGCCAAAAATAAATAAATAGAAATAAATAAATCTATAAAATATTATCTTTAAAAAAAGAAAAGAAGGAAGGGAGGGTAAGACTAGACAGAAAGACGGTCTTCTCTTCCTCTTCTCCCTTCTCCATCCCCCAATGAAGAGGCATATCATGAGAATTTGACATTAGAGATCATCTTTTCTGTGCTGAGCAGTAATTGACATATAAGTGATGTTATACCCTGATGCTGTCTAGCTCCCCCATCTTGGGCTTGTCATTTCTCCTTCCAAAACCTTTATTCCCCCATCTCTCATGTAGGAAGAACAGTACCAACCAGACCTCTGAGGGGTCATAGAAGGGTCACATTAGATAATGCAGGAGAAAACCCTTTGAACACTGTAAAGCTGCAGACTCACGTTAGGGGCGTTGTGACTGGCTGACACAGGGCATCCACAGCCTGGTATTTCCAAGTGACTCACCAGCCTCTTATATGAGCCCCTCTCACTAGGAGGCCCTGAGGGTAGCTGAGCTAATGTTTGCAAACCACTTTAAAGAAGAGAAGGGCTTTAAAACTGCTTGGATCACTTCCAGTTAGATGACCTCTTTACAAGAGTACAAAGAAGAGCAAATGTGGACTTTTCTCTTCCTTTTAATTTTCTTTCAAAAAGGGAGACCACTCCATCATTAGTGTATATCACCATGTTTGAATTAGCCAAGCGAGGGCAGAAGAGTTTGGGGGGGGGGGTGACAGGCTTATTAAAAATATCATTATTGTTATTTTTTAATAGAGAGAGCAATGTGTGCTTATTTTTTAAGTGTAAATGACATAGAAGTATAGAAAGTAAAAGGGAAAAGCCCAACTCTTCTAAATACCACCTCCACCCCTTCCCAGAATTGGCCACTGTTAAGACAGGTGTAAGAGCTTTCTGTGCATATGGTCCTGCAATTCTCTTTTTTCACTTAACCATAAACAGTAGGTTTTTTTTTTTTTTTACAAGGATGGAAGTTTTAAAAGAAATTTAGAAGGCAGTATAAACATTTTACCAAGGCGACTGCTTATTCAAATCTGTTTCTTAAGCCAAAACCCAGACTTGGAACGTTACCCCAGCATCTGAGGGGGAGGATGTCCTGTGCACACCTTTGTCGCGTTTGTCCTCCCAAACTAGAATGTGAGCTTCCCAGAACCTAGCACCGTGCCCGGCACAAATCAGTGTTTGCTGAGTGAATAAATGAATGACCTTGATTCCGCAGAATTAATCTCCACTGGGCCCCTCTGTGCTTCACAGCACCTTGCTTTCCCAGCACTTTCACACTTTGGGTCATTTTGGCCTCACAACAGCCCTCTAATTTGTATTGCACTTCATATTTCATTTTATGGTTATTTTATAGCAGGGGAAACAGTTCCAGTGAAGTCACGGACCTGGGCCTAGAACCCAGGTGTTTTCTTTTGCACCCAATCTTTGTATTCACCAGTGCCTGCCTCTACTGTGTACAATGGTCAGAGGATAACAGAATCAGTTGAATGTCTACATAGCTGAAAGCTTGCTTTGAGGCGGTGAGGGTTAATCCTCTTCAGTGTGTGAGCTAGGAAGGCTAATTTATGTTGGGTGCACTAAACTTTATGAAGGCCTCTGGTTTGCAAATCCATCTTCCGCCATCTGCTGGATGAAAGCAGCATTTCAGTACGGCCGCTCATCAGCCATGGTAACTGTTACCATCTGTTAAGGTACTACTTAGTGCCATGCAATTAACATGTATAATTTCTTTTACTCCTCCAAGCAACCCTATAAGGTAGGTCCAATCTTATCCCCATTTTCAGATGAGGCAACTGAGGTTCACGTGGTTAGGTAACCCACCCTATGTGTACTAGTTTCCTAGGGTTGCCGTAACAAATGACTGTAAACCTGGTGGCTTAAAACCATAGGAATTGGGTTTCCCTGGTGGTGCAGTGGTTGAGAGTCCGCCTGCCGATTCAGGGGACACGGGTTCGTGCCCCAGTCCGGGAGGATCCCACATGCCGCGGAGTGGCTGGGCCCGTGAGCCATGGCCGGGGAGCCTGCGTGTCCGGAGCCTGTGCTCCGCAACAGGAGAGGCCACAGCAGTGAGAGGCCCGTGTACCACACACACACACACACACAAAAAAAACATAGGAATTTATTCTCTCAATTATGAAGGCCAGAAGTCTGAAATCAAGGCGTCAACAGGGCCGGGCTTCTTCCAAAAGCTCCAGGGAAGAATTTTTCATGGCTCTCCCAGCTTCTGGGGCTCCAGGCGTTCCTTGGCTTGTGGCTGCATCACTCCAATCCCTGCATCCATCTTCACACGGCCTTCTCTTCCTTCTCCCTGTGTGCCTTTCCTCTGTGTTTCTCTCCTCTGTGTTTCTCCTACAAGGACGTTTGTCATCTAATTTAGAGCCCACCAAGATAATCCAGGGTGATCTCTTCTCAAGATCCTTAACTGAATTACATCTACAAAAACCCTTTTCCCAACTAAGGTCACACTCACAAGTTCCTAGGGTAAGAAGGTGAGCATATCTTTTGGGGGTTAGGGGAGCAACCAGTTAACCCACTACCCTATGTTCTTTAGTTGACATGTTGCAGAGTCTCTGCTCTTAATCACTGTCAGATGGGATGGAGACTGCTGCTTGCAACCCTCCTCTCTGTGTCTCCTCTACCCCTCAATCCTTCCCATTGTAGGTCCACCCCTTCTCTCTTTTCAGTTAAAGGACAGGCCAAAAAAAAAAAAAAAAAGGCTTGCACCCTGAGCCTCCCTGCTCTTGTTCATTGCATAGGGTGACCACATGATTTACTATCCAAATAAGGACACATCTGAGGATCAAAGAGTAAAAGTGAGTGTTAACAATGATCCTGTGATGACAGGCACATCAGGACTGTGAGGGCAAAGCTAGATGCAGATGGTCCCTGCCAGGGCCTCCCTAGAGTGGGCCTCTCCTGCTGGCTTTCCCAAGACTCCGTGCCTCCCTTTTCTTTTGCACCCTAAGTCAACTCCCTCTGCCAGGCACCTCCACCTGGCAGGTGATCAGGAGACTCTGAGGCCCAGCAGACACCTACTAAATGAGTGCTGAATTCTTTTTAAAAATATTTGTTGAACATGGACTTTGAGCTGCTAATCGTTGGCACGAAATCCCTGCCCTCAAGGAGTTTATAGACTAGCAAGGGAGTGGTTGACAGCGGAAGTGTGCTAACTTCACCGGCTGCCGAGTAAAGATCTCTGGCTGCCGCCTAAGGGGGATGTTGCACGTGGGAAAGGCTCACTGGGGCAAAGGGGAAGGAAAATGCACTGGCAGGGCTGATCCAGGTGCTCTAGCCCACCATCTCACACAGCCCTCACATTCCTATGAGGAAGGTATGGATCCATAGTCTATTATCAAAAATCCTTGGGGCCAATGTATTTTGGAATTCAGATATTTCTTGATTTCAGAGCAGTAGTGTGTTGTAACCATTTTCTATTCTGTACCTGATGGTCTGGGGCTATACTATCCGCCCCCCCCAGTGAATATATTCACAATATATAGCAAAACATGTATATTCACATTAAATAAAACAAACACAGACTGTAAAAAGTTTCATGTCAGTTCAAGGTAGGATTTTATGGCAAATTAATTCAGATCAATTAGATTTCACTGCTAAATGAGTTAAGGAAAACAACATCCGTTTTTATAGTTTGGGGATTTGGGGATTGGAGATAAGAGATTGTAGGGCTGTAGTATTTGCTCCAATGTGAAGACAAAGAAACTGAGGCTTAGAAAAGTTATGAAACTTGCCCAAGACACACCGTAAGTGGTGCAGCTGGAATTGAACGTTCATCTGTTTCCTGGCTCACCTGCAGTATCACTCTGTTTCAATATTTTTTGATTCAGGTAAGGGAGTGAAGCCCGATCATGGGCAATATCATGATTTCTGAGATAACACTGGCTGCTCTGTCCTGCTTGTCTTTGTAGAAACACTTGAACCAAAACTTTAAGTCATATAAACATGCATGATCTTTTTGTCTGCCCATGTTTGTAGTGTGCCATTCTTGAGCCATCTGTAGTGTGAATGATTCTGTGGTTTCAGGCACGGGGGTGCAGCTCCTACTCATGAACTTGGAAGGGGCTTTAATTAAAAAGTGATGCAGGTGACAATACAGGCAGAGTTGCTTAGACAACAAAACCAGACAGTTCTGTTTTGTTCACCTACTTCAAACACATATGATTACTTAACTTTATAAAAAGAAAATAAAGTCCCAGGGAGAGTAGTAATCATTCCTAACAGCACCTTTAAAAGAAATGGTCTGATTAGTAGAAAACACCCAACCCACAAATAATTTAAAATGCTTGCTTCCTCAACCATAGTGCGAGATCAGATTCCCTGACCTGGCAGTCCCAACATACACACACACACACACACACACACACACAGATACACAGACACACAGACCCATACACACATCTCTCTCACACCACACACACATACTCCTCATACACACATCTGTCACACACACACCACACACACACACACACACACACAGATGATAAACATCCTATGGGCGGTGAAGCTTGGTTGAATTTGTTCTTCTGGTCTCCTCTGCTGGGCGGTGGAGTGCTAAACTCCACTGGATGTTACTAACCCCAGCTAAAGTTAGGTGACCAAGGATTCAGTATTGTCAGGCTTCATGACCACATAACTTATCACCACTTTTTGGCTTCCTGGGGTGAGAATTCACTCCAGGTCAACAAAGATGGTAATATTCCTTCCATAGTTAAGCCTTTCAGCCTCTCCTCACAACTAGGTTTTCACCATTGTTTTGTCTCTTGACACAAAAGTTGACATGCCCAGAAAATTCCCTTAACAGGTCAGTTTTGTGTTCCTCACACTTCTGCAACAAGGAAAGAAATAACAACTTACTTAAAACAATCCAGAGTTTTCCATTCAAATTGCAACAATGACAGTTATGATGATCCCTAACTTTATTGAGAGGCTACTATGACCCAGGTGACACAGCATGCTGTGTGATTTATCTTGGGAGAATGAAAGCAATCAAATTACAGGTTTCAGGACTGTATTATATTGTATGCAAATACCAATAACTACTTACATAGCATTGTCATGTGCCAGGCACTATTCTAAGTGCATTATAAATGTAATCCTCTCACTGTAACCCATACAACAACCCTATATGGTAGATATCTATGTTATGCCATTTTACAGATGGGGAAACTAAGACCCAGAGAGGCTAAGTAACTTGTCAAGGTCACACAGCTAAAAAGTAGTGTAGCTGGAATTATGATTGAGACACTCAGGTCCTAAAGTTCATGTTTTTCCTGTTATTGTGAAAACGTTGTTTCTCTAGGGATGAGGTCTATGTCTTATTGTCCCTGCATCCCAGCTCTCAGCATTGTACCTGGCAGAAACACATGCTTTACACATGTTCAAAGAGGAAGTAAAACATGGGGGGATGGGAGGGAAGGAGGACACCTGTTTCAGAGACACACCTGCACAGTGCTCCCCGTGGAAATGAAGGTCCGGGGCCCATTAGTAATCAATGGCATTTTCCTGAGAGAGAAGAGCTGATGGATAGATCTTCGGGGGTTTGCTTTTATGAGCTGTCTGCTGCAACCCCATAAAGGGAGTACCCTTTGCAACTTTACCAACGGCCAAAGGACAGAGCCTATCAGAATATGCTCATGATTCCAACAGCAGGATTAAAAGGCTCTCCACAGACAGGGGTGCAATATGGGGAGCACAGAAGCATAGCTAGGTAGGGAACAATCATTCTGCTGGGTCCATTCTCTAAATAACAGTATTTTCTAACATTTGTAAGGAAATATTTAGATCTGAAGATTGTGAAGACCATGCTGATGCAGAGCAAAAGCCAAACTGTGCAGAGAACCGGCCCTCTATTTCCTGAGGGTTCCAGAATATCAGTCATACCTAATTAATGTAGGTAGCATGTTTTAGAGGAGTTATTTGTTTATATCTATCTCTCCTGCTAGCCCAAGTGTTCCTGAGGTGCAAGGACCTTGTTACTCATCCTTAGTATGGTGTTAAGTGGTTAAACATGTGACTTGGGGAGTCAGATTACCTGAGATAACATTAAGACTTCCTCATTTACTATGTGGCATTTGGCAAGTTACCTAACCTCTCTGAGCCTCTCTTTTCTTATTTGTTAAATAGGAAATAATGTTTTCCATAAGGGAACTTCACCAGCTTCTGAGCAAAGATCTCTGGCTGCCTGGGAAAAGTCTTACTGGGGGGAAAGGAAAAAGAATGACATTAAAGTAGGGTTCTGCATGCATTACTTCATGAAACCTTGATGATTAAGTGAGAGATTTATGTAAATTGCTTAGCGCAGCGCTTGGCTCATACTGCATGTGACAAAGACTGTTTCCTAGTACCTACACTCCCCTTCTTTCTTTAGTAATAGTGTCACCAAAGTTTTAGTGGGGTGTGTGCCTGGTTTCAGAAAGAAGGCTCTGGAGAACCGTGAAGAAATGGCAGGGTGCGTGTGGCTAGGGGCAGGTGTCCACTTGGTCATGGCCAAGGTCAAGGTGAGAGGAATACTGAGCACCCTGTCAGTGGTGGAGAGGAGTGGTGAGCACTAGGGTGTTTCTGGGGCAGAGTCAGCCAGATTTTATGAATGACACAGGGAGAGAAGAAGGCAGGTGGCAGGGAGGGGAAGAGACCAGAGGACACCCGGGTTCTCAGCATGGTGACTAAGTGTGGGGACTTCTTAGTAATTAATAAGTCACTGAGCTAGAGAATGGAGGAGGAGGAACTGGTTTGGGAGGCAGGGGATGAGTGCAGTTAAGGACACACTGGGCAGAGGGGATGTCCCATCCAGAGGTCCAGCCAAGTTCCTTTGTTCACCGCCTCTGTGGAATGGCCTTTCATCATAAATATGAATCCTTAAAAAGAGAGTGGCATAGACATATATACACTACCCAATGTAAAATAGATGGCTAGTGGGAAGCAGCTGCATAGCACAGGGAGATCAGCTCGGTGCTTTGTGACCACCAAGAAGGGTGGGATAGGGAGGGTGGGAGGGAGGGAGACGCAAGAGGGAGGAGATATGGGGATATATGTGTATGTATGGCTGATTCACTTTGTAATAAAGCAGAAACTAACACACCATTGTAAAGCAATTATACTCCAATAAAGATGTTTAAAAAAAAAAAAGGGTTTTGCAAAGATCACGCAAATGTTCTGTGCCTGGAAGATCAAAATAGCCTGCCGAGGGAGCAACTTTCACACACACACACACACACACACACACACACACAGCCTACAGTCAGCCCTCAGGCGGCTCCCCGTGCCCTTCCAGGTCTGCTTTCCAAGCCTGTAGCTCAGCCTGGTCTTGCCCCACACCAGGCTCCCTGGGTGGGATACAAAACATGTGTATCCACAGCACAGAAAGACCATATCTACCCCGTCAGCAATGGTTTCTGTGGAACGTTTAGTCACAGTGTGCAAGTTTCTGTTTTACTGCAGAGTCATTTCCGTGAAAATAGCCAACGTGATTATGTTGAATTGCACAGCTAACGCTGGAGCTCTCTCCATTGCAGTTGTGCTCCCTGCAGACATTTCCCTGCAATTCTATTTTGCACCAACTCCATGCAGGCTCTTACAAGTCTTGTAAAACTACAAAGGACCTGAAGCAAGCGTGCTACCCAATCCCCTGACCTCAGACCAGGGGGGTCAAACTGCAAGGATGGATTATCTTCTTTCTCAGCAGGGAGTTCTAAGAGGTCAAATCACCACCTTGAAGACCGAGCCCAGTATCTAATGAATGCTTGTTCGTGTCTGTCACTAAACAAAATATTGTGTATGTATTATCTTATTTAATCCTTAGACCTAAAGAACAAGGCAGGTAAGATGAGGCTCAGAGAGGGTGAGGAACTTGCCTAAAGCTATACAACTAATAAATGGTAGAGGTGGGATTCCACTCAAACCTGTCTCACCCCAGTTCTCAATGCCTAACCACTGGGCTGAACTGCCCTCCACCGTCAGTCCAGGGCTTCATTCTCGCGGTGATAGGACCACAGTTAGCATTGCTGTCATTTAGTTCCAGGTCCTCTAGCTCAGTTTGCCCTATTTTCCATGTGTTGTTCTTCACATCTGGACTGGTTTACTGAAAGGGATATGTGTGGTTTCCTACCATCCACCAAGTGTTAGAAAAGGAAATGTCTTGGCCATGAGGAAACTCAGAAAAGATACCTCTGGCTCTACTTGCTCTCCTAGAAGTGATGAGTGGGGTAGACAGTGGTGACCAGTGTCATGCTGGCTCTGTGAGAGTGGCCTCTTGGTGAGCTCTTTGTGCAGGTGACCATCGTACCTAGCTCGGGGCATAATGGTCTTAAGATAGAAAAGCTATCTATTTGGGTCCACATCAGTGTACTTTTTATAAAGCAAATCTGGGCTATGAATGTTTAGAGTTCTGAGGTAAAACAAATGAGAAAGGATGGACATGTTTAGAAGAGACTTTGATAGTTCTGTTTCTCTTCTCTCTGAATCGTTTGTTTCCTCTGAGTTGCCCTCTCACTTTCTCTTTGTTTGCCTCCATCACCATCTTTCCCGGTAGACGCTGAGTTGTCAGAATGGAACAGGCTAAGTTGCAGTGCTTATAGGGTTGCAGAGGTAGAGGAAGAGCGAGTGTCGAGGTAGCACCCCGGCTTTAAACGCCTCAACCCAGAAGCAGCACACGTCACTTCTGATCAAGTTTCACTGCTGAGAGCTAGTTCCAGGGCTGGGGAAAGCGATCTCTCCCTGTGTCCAGGCAGGAGAGGAGAAAGGGACCTGGGGAGCACTGGTGATCTCTAATATTGAGACTTTCCTTTGATGTCTACTGATAGTTGTTGACGTGATTAGGGACAAGGGGAATTCTGGTAAGATGTCATGGTAATGGTGCAGGGTTGTTTGTGAGGTGTTTTTTTTTTTTTTTAATTTTGTCAAGGTGTGATTTATATATCATAAAATTCACCCACTTTCAGTGTACAATTCAATGATTTTTAGTAAATTTACCACTTTGTGCAACCAGGTAGTATAGCAGTTTTTGAATCTCCTTGAATCTCACCACTAAAACATTCACAGCCACTAGGTTAGCAAAACCAAAAACCCATGGACAATACCTACTACCAAACCTGGCAAGCAGTGTTTCCTTGAACTCCAAAATTTGAGTCAGTAGGAACAAGCTGCCAATAATTGCATGACCCACCTGATATCAGAAACTGCAGAAGAAAGAAGAGGAAAGGTAAAGGGGCTTCTGATGCCCCTAAGAATTGGAGGACCCCCCCAACCACCAAAGGAACTCACTGGAAAGTTCCGCAGGTGTTGGGCTGCACCCCGCAGGCCTACAAGGCCTGTGCTTGCCAGTTTCAAGACCAAAGAAAGAGCCCGGAGTCAGCGGCAGAGACATCAATGGTTTAATGGATGGGGGAGCTTACACATCTGTAGCAAGGTCCTGGAGAGACACCCAACCTTGTACGGCACACGGCGGGCAGGACATGATGGCAGTCTTTGCTCCCAGGCGGGTGGAGCAATTACCAGTTATGGGGAATTGATATCAGGTGGGCTCATTAATTACCAGGGAAACCAGCAGAGGGGCACGCCCCTCACCACACCTTTGACAAGAAGAGTCCCTAGCTGGGGCCTGGGGCAAGTATGCAGGAAGGTCAGTCATGTGTGTAGGTGTAGGTGAAGCAGGCAGGGCAGGGGATGTACAGAGAGCAAGAGAACAGCCATCTGGAGTGGCCTGACCATACAGTGGGCCATTTAGAGAATGGAGGCAAAGCTGGGGTCTGGTTCAGGGGAGGTTCTAATGCACACATGAGTACAGGATGACTATGGGAAGATCTGATCATGCTGGTGGGGTCCAGGGGCCCCAGAGTCCAGAGGTCCAGACCCTATGAACTCTTAAAGCCAACAAGCCAAAGCACTCTTCCAGGATGAAGCCCCACCCTGAGGAGAAAATGCTGGGAGTGTCATCCAAACTGAATACGTCAGGGCAAACAGGCAAAGAAAAGTGATGATAAAATAAAGGGTGGGGGGCTTCCCTGGTGGCGCAGTGGTTGAGAGTCCGCCTGCCGATGCAGGGGACACGGGTTTGTGCCCCAGTCCAGGAAGATCCCACATTCCACGGAGCGGCTGGGCCCGTGAGCCATGGCTGCTGAGCCTGCGCGTCCGGAGCCTGTGCTCCGCAACAGGAGAGGCCACAACAGTGAGAGGCCCGCGTACCCCCCAAAAAGTAAATAAATAAATAAATAAATAAATAAAGGGTGGGGAGGTGAGCAGGGAAGAGGAACTCAGAACGTACAAGGTCATATTTATAGCTACTTCATGAAATCAACAGAAAGGGATGCTGTAGACTGTGAAACTAGAAAAAGCTCTCTTGTTTTTAACTCCTGAAAGTAGAGGGGAAACCCCTTTCCCTAAAAAATGAGCAGGAGAGGATTGTAGTCAAATACCAACAACATTATTATAAGGAAAAAGGAGAATAAGAAGCAGAATAATACAACCATGACAATGAAAAAATACCAAAAAACATGCCACAAAAAAGATGAAAATTGTGATCTAATATTTCAAGATGAAGTTAAAAAATAAGAAAATAATAGAAACTATGAAAGACAACATAAATCAGAATGAGAAAAAAGTAGGATGATTCAGGAAAAGGAAGATTTGAAAAGAGAAATGAAAGAATTCAAAAAAGAATTGGAGATAAAAGAAAAATCATTTCAGAAATAAAGGCTAAACTAGATGGACAAGAATAAACAAACCAAATGAAAAGTGCCTTGAGAGAAATAGAAATGGAAAATGGAAAAAGTTTTTAAAATCAAAAAGGAAAAAAAAGAGATTAAAAGGGCTTGAGGGAAAGTAACAAGCAGAGAAAACAAGCAAAGAATATCCAACGTACCTATTAGAGTCCCCAGAGAAGAAAACAAAAGAATGAGACAAAAAATTATTAAAAACTAAAATACAAAAAGAACTTGAAATTAGAAAAAAAAAACACCTTAAACCACATATTGAAAACCAAAAGAACCTACTATATAGTACAGGGAACTACAGTTAGTATCTTGTAATAACCTATAATGGAAAAGAATCTGAAAAATTATATATATAATATATATATAACTATATATTAATGTACAGTATAAAATTTTTATTATATATATTATATATATAGATAACTGAATCACTTTGCTGTATACCTGAAACTAACAGAACATTGTAAATCAACTATACTTCAATTTTAAAAGATTTTTTAATTTTTAAATTAAAAAAAACACATATTGAACAGACACGCTGCATAAATTGGAAAAATCAGCCCTCAGTAGCTCCACACTGAAACTATTGAAGTTTAGAGAAAAATCTTAAAAATCCTTTGTGCAGCCAGACAAACAGAACAAGTATTTTATAAGAGAAAGAAAATTAGATTGTCGTTAGACTTTCAACATCAATGTTTCATTCCAGAAATCAATGGAGTAACTTATTTAGGATATTCAAAGAACATGTGAGTCAAGAATTTAAAATCCAGTCAAATTGATCTTCAAATTTAAAGTCAGCAAATATCCTGTTATGAACACGCAAGAACCTGGGAGGCAGTAGTACTTCTAGGAGTCTTTTCCAAGGAATCAAAGAAAGCTCTTGCAACCAAAACGGCTGAAGAGACAATGGCATAAGAACTGCTCAAGTAGGCCAGATAACAAAGGAAGATTAATGATAGAATTAAAATACATCATTTGGCAACCCCAGATGAATTAATAGATCTGTTTGTTCAACGATCATTGGTGGCTGCTAACATCACAAAAAGAGAGACAAAGATAAATTACATGCCCCGTGATGGAACTACACAACATAATTAATGAAGTAGACTAGAAAAAGAATGAAACATATCAAGCCTCTAAAGCTAGCTACCACTTCACAGGCAATACAGAGAAACATCACAGTCACACCACAAGGATGCAATCAGCAAAATTCAATCTAGAGGAGATGCTATAGAGCAAGTAGCACAATTTCTTTAACAATGTTTTCAGTTAAAAAATAAATGGGATACCATATATATCACTTATATGTGGAATATAAAATATGACACAAATGAACTTATCTATGAAACAGAAACAGACTCACAGACATAGAGAACAGATTTGGGGTTGCCAAGGGGAAGGGGAGGGAGGGATTGGGAGTTTGGGCATAGCAGATGCAAACTATTATATATACAATGGATAAACAACAAGGTCCTGCTGTATAGCACAGGGAACTATATTCAATATCCTGTGATAAACTATAATGGAAAAGAATATGAAAAAGAATGTATATATATGTATAACTGAATCACTTTGCTGTACAGCAGAAATTAACACCACACTGTAAATCAACTATACTTCAATAAAATACATGTTAAAAATTAAAAAATAAATGGGAGAATTAAGAGGTTTAAAAAATAATCAGAAGGTTTACAAATCAAGTTGTAAATCTTGTTTTGACCCCAATTCAAGCTAACAAACTCTAGGGGAAAAAATTACAGAAAAGTGAAAGAAACATGAACATTGACTGGATATTGATGATATTAAAGAATTTTTTAGGTTGATATTAGTATTATGGTTATATTTTAAATGAGCAGCCTTTGTCTTCAGAGACTTATAGTGAAATATTTACAGATAAAATGATACGAGGTCTGGGATTTGGATCTAAGTAGCCTGAGGTCAGGGTCGGAGAGTAGATGAGAGTAAAGAAGAAGCAAGCTTGGCCAGGAGGTGATGATTGTTGACGCTGAGCAACGGGTTTATGCTGGAGTCTCTCTACTTCTGAAATATTCTGTAATAAAGAAATGTTCTGTATTTTTCATTTGTTAGAATTTCAAAGTTTTATTGTAAACAAACATCCCTCCCCTTTAATTTTTTTTTCAATTTCATGGAGATTTTTTAAATTGAAGTATAGTTGAGTTACAATGTGTTAGTTTCAGGTGTACAGCAAAGTGATTCAGTTATATATATATTCTTTTTTTAAATTTTATTTATTTTATTTATTTATTTTTGGCTGCATTTGGTCTTCATTGCTGTGCGCGGGCTTTCTCTAGTTGCAGCGAGCGGGGGCTACTCTTCGTTGCGGTGCTTGGACTTCTCATTGCCATGGCTTCTCTTGGTGTGGAGCATGGGCTCTAGAGTGCAGGCTCAGTAGCTGTGGTGCACGGGCTTAGTTGCTCCACGGCATGTGGGATCTTCCCCGACCAGGGCTTGAACCCGTGTCCCCTGCACTGGCAGGCGGATTCTTTACCACTGCGCCACCAGGGAAGTCCCTATATATATATTCTTTTCCAGATTCTTTTCCTTTATAGGTTATTACGAGATATTGAATATAGTTCCCTGTGCTATATAGTAGGTCCTTGTTTATCTATTTTATATATAGTAGTGTGTATCTGTCAATCCCAAACTCCTAATTTATCCCTCCCTCTCCCTCCAGATTATTCTATATTTTTAAAAAGAGAAAGACAGTGCACACATGATTGAGAGAGAGAGATTAGGAGATTATGGGAATAAAAAGTGAACTTGGGGGCTTCCCTGGTGGCACAGTGGTTAAGAATCTGCCTGCCAATGCAGGGGACACGGGTTCAAGCCTTGGTCAGGGAAAATCCCACATGCCGCAGAGCAACTAAGCCCGTGCGCCACAACTACTGAGCCTGTGCTCTAGAGCCCGCGAGCCACAACTACTGAGCCCACAAGCCACAACTACTGAAGCCCACGTGCCTAGCGCCTGTGCTCCACAACAAGAGAAGCCACCACAATGAGAAGCCCGTGCACGGCAACAAAGAGTAGCCCCCACTCGCCGCATCTAGAGAAAGCCCGCGCGCAGCAATGAAGACCCAACACAGCCAAAAATCAATTAATTAATTAATTATTTTTTAAAAAGTGAATTGGAAGTTCTGGGTGTGGTTTCTACTGACCTGGGGCTTCACTATAAAGTTATTTGCTTCAGCCATGTGATGGCAAACTCCTAATATCAGTACCTTTCAGTCTTTTAAGTTGGTCAGGTTATATTCCCCAGAATAGATTCTTCCTATTACTAGACATAGATGGTAAAGGCCTGGCGACCAGCTTCCTGGGAGCTGCATGAGGAATTATGGGGTGAGGGCCTCAGCATTTCATTGTTAGGGAACCACCATCCTCACCTGTGCCTGGGGTCCCTCCATCCAGAGACCCTATGTTTTTCCTTCTCCAGAAAATAAACCTCTAACCTTCTGCTTGGAGAGGGAAGCGGCAGTCATCCAGCTGTCCTGGGTAGAGGAGGGGACCTAAAGGTCTAACTACTTCTTAAGCAGCTGCCCCAAAACCCTCCTTATTGTAACACCTATCTTATACTATTTCTTGATATTCCAGGTACCACAAATTCCTGAACCTTTTCAAGATTCTGCAGTGAAAATAAAGTTGGTTCTCAGCTGTCAACACAAAATTAATCAATAGTCCATCTAACAAAGAAGTGGAAAATTTATTTGAGCCAACCTGAGGATTAGAACCTGGGAGACGGTCTTTCAGAAAGCTCTGAGGACTGCTCTGCCTGCTAGAGGTCAAAGCCCAGTTACACACGTTTTTGAGACAAAGGATTATACATCAAATAATGTACTGACAGTTTACACAATCCAGATCTAAATGAACCAGTAGTGGATCACTGTGACCCCTTATAGGATTAAGAGGGAAGGTTATCTCCTAATAAGGTCTGGTTAATGCGGATGCACAATACACACTAAAGGGGAGACAGGAGGCCCAAATGGGCAGAGAAAATTTTTAGGCTTAAATTTTTTTTGTCTTGCCATAAAATTTTGGCCCGATGAATTTTATTTCATCACAGCTTTCCCCATCGCCAGTTTAGAATTCTACGTCAGTGAATCTGTTGAGCCATTTACCTCTCATTCATCTGTGTTCTCTTCTTTTACTCTCCTGGCCATGCGAGTATACAGAAAACACACACACACACACACACACACACACACATTTTTAGCTGGGTTCTGGGAGAGAACAAAAAATGAAATGTGTATACCAATTTACTCACCCTTTACCCATTTCTTTATTCTTTAATTCAAAAATAATAATATAAATACAGAAAAGTACATACAAATATGTATAGTTTAATGAATAATTATAAAACAGGTCCATGTGACCACTACGCAGGCCAAAAACAGAACACTGCCAGCACCAAGGAACCTCGGTGAGCCCCATCAGATCCCAGCCCCGTCGCCACCAGGGGCAAACTTCATCCTGACTTTTTAAAAAATCCTTCACTTGCTCTTCATTTATTTTTCACTTTTCTCTACAGTAGCCATCTCTATACCATATAATTTAGCTTTGCCTGTTTAGGAACTTCTTTTGATGGGAAATGTACTATCGTATTCTTCTGTGTCTTGCCTCTTTCCTTCAACATTACGTTTGTGAGATGTATCCATGTTGCATGTAGCTCTGATGTATTCATTTTCTTTGCTGTTATTCCATGATGAATGCACGGTAGATTTGTTTTCGCATTTTATTTTGTATGGACACTGGACTGTTTACAGTTTGGGTCTATGATGCATAATTGTGCTACACACATTCTTGGACTTGTATTCTTGCACATTTACACAAACTTCTCTAGCTATATGCCTAAAAGTGAAACTGCCATACGATAAGATATGTGAATCTTCAACTTAACTAAAAATTCCCAAGGTGTCTTCCAAAGCAGGCCACGTCATTGTACAATTGGAGGGGGTGTCACCCCCCCAAGTGTCCTATGCAAATGGCACACTCTTAAATGTAAGATGAATTGGCAACTTTTTGGCTCTGTCAATTTGTTCTCCCACCAGAAGCTTCTGAGAATTATTCCTATTGTTCCATGTTTTGCCAGCTCTTGGAATTTTCAGACTTCAAAATTTTTGTGAATCTGATGAGTGTATAATTATGTTTCATTGCATTTCCATGGTTACAAGTAAGACTGAGCACATCTTATGTTTATTGGACTTTGGATTCCTGATCCTCTTTTTAACATTATTTTGAAAATATGCATTTCTTTCTGTAATCTAAACCACGTAGTTAAAGCCTTATATATTTGACACAGTGTGTTACCCCTGTAATGACTCGGGGTGGGGCGAGTTTACTGTTTCTATGCCAATATATGTTAAATTCTGAATAATGCCAACTCAACATAGTACAGTTGGATTCTTTGCCCAGCACTGACAGCACAGCTAACACTTTTATGTTTACCTATAAAAATACAACAAACTCCATCCTTTTAACTCACAGAAATCTGATTTCTTTACCAATTTGCTCCTTAAAGTGCTTTGTAA
This sequence comes from Mesoplodon densirostris, assembly GCF_025265405.1. NCBI lineage: Eukaryota > Metazoa > Chordata > Mammalia > Artiodactyla > Ziphiidae > Mesoplodon > Mesoplodon densirostris. Next base: position 59,917,970 of record NC_082662.1, on the reverse strand, counting down.
AAGGTTTTCTGGGACTTTTTGTGATCAAATGGTCTCTGACATTGTTCATCCTTCTTGGCTGTTCTGTAACATTTGACGCCTTTATGCCTCCCTCCTTCTCTCTATTGGTTTTCCTCCTATCTGGAGACTCTCTTTTTCCTCCCCCATCTCTTCTTTCTAACATCCAGTCCAAGTTGGTGTTTTCCAGTGCTATGTCTTTAGACCCTCTCATCTCTAGTAAATATCATTAGCCCCACAAGCCATCTCTAGTCCCTGGGAAAATTCCCCACCCCCATCCCACATTCACGGGGATGAGCCTTTAACAGGTGTGTTTGTATTTCCTTCCCTTCCTTAGCTGATTGGCCCGGGGTGGACAACAGACCAAAGATGGGTCAATCAGATTCCTGCTCCCCCAAATTAGGGACTGAGACCCAACTCTGAACTCTGGCTGGAATTGTGACTTGAGAAACTCAGAGCCAGAGGCAGCCTCATTCTAACAAGTGGGCGAAGAAGTGAAGACAGCTGTCAGGGAGAGGCAGAACAAAGCACACAAGCACAGGGTAGCAGAGACAGAGACAGTGAGACTTCCTCACATGATGTTTTGGTTCCCAGGTTCCAGGCCCATTCTCACCCTTAGGTCCCATGAGACAGTCACAGCTCATCCCTATTTCAAGTCCCCTCACTGTGTTCAGGCTTACTTAGCATGTTCACTGTATTCACAACTTAAGTCCCAACCAACCTCTTCTCTTCTACCTCTACCCACTTATCCTGGATGATTTTATTCCCACTGGAATTTATCTCAGAGCCCTATCCTACCGAGCTGAAAGGCACCATTGCTTTGTATTTCTTGAGGAGAGAACTCCATAGCTCAGGAGAAATTCTCGATGGTGTGCCTGGTTGGTCCCTGCTTCATCCCATCCTGGGCTTGAGGCTTTTCTGCCATGGTTTTCAAACAGGAAATCATCTGCTCCTTGTCTTGCCTCTAGGCCCATCCTTCCCCAGCTTGGCAGCTTTACTTCAGTGCTCCTGCTGATGTCTCTTGTCCAGAATTCCTTTTTATCTAAGCCTGGTTAGTATGACTTAGCACCTGCCTGCTCTCTGCAAGAACAGCCATATTCTTAGCTATTGCTGTCAGCACCTGCTCTGAGGATCCAGTTCCTTAACCCCTTTTCAGGACAGAGCCCGGTTCAGATACAGCAAATATATGGCACAGGCTGTCTGTTCTCCCATCCCACAACAGAAATGTTTTCATTAATCATATCACTCTTTCTTGCTGGTGCTGGACAGGACATCACCTTAGAATCTTTCTTAACACAGTCCTGGAGTACCAACAAATTATCCACCAGAGCTGGGTTCTGATGATATGAGAGAATGATGATGACATTGGCAAGAAAGAGACATTTAGAAAGATTTGGGAATATGTATTGAATTCTAGTTTTAGCCCTAGATTTGAGGAGAAGGCATAATTTCAAGTGCAGCAGACTCATACGCAGCTGGAAGGCCAGGACCATAGAGGAAGAGAGCCCAGGGGTGACACCTCCCTTCCCTCCCTGGGATCTCTCTGCAGGCTGGGCTTGCTCCCCTCAGATGTCTTCAACCCTGGTCAGTGGCCTCTGCATCTCTGTAGGAACTATTTGGTCTTTGGATAATGTAGTGGTTAAAAGCATGGGTACTAGAGCCAGGCTTCCTGGGTTTGAATCCCAACTCTACCATTTACCAAATGTGGGAGGGACTTCTGGCAATTTATTTAACCCCTCCCGCCTTGATTTCCTCGTCTGTAAAATGGGATAATAATCAGATCTACCTCATTGGATTGTTGTGAGGATTAAATGAGTTCATATGTATAAATGCTTAGAACAGTGCTCAGTAAATGTCTGCAACTATTATTATCCCACAAGGAAACTATAAGTTCCTTGAGACTCAGTTGGTCTTCTTCATCTTTTCCTGGCACATAGATGGCTCTGAATTGAAGAACACAGTCTTTGAAGACCCAGAGATGAAATCTCAGCTCTCCCACTCAATATTTGGGTGACTAGAAAATAAGTATCCTTGTAAAACTGAGATGATAATACCTACTTTATAGAACTGATTTATAGAATTGTGAGTATTAAATGAGATATTGTATGTAAAGCTCCAAGGACACAGCAAACCCTAAAAAATGCAAACTCTTACTATCAAGGCTAGGTATAGTGTCTTACCTATGGAGCCACACTGCTTGGTTTTAAATTCTGGTTCTGCCACAGAGATGCTTTGTGATCTTGTCACGGTTTTCTCCCTGTGCCTCAGTTTTCTCCTCTTTAAAATGGGGATAATGCTAGCACTTACTTTATAGAGTTTGGGCAGGATCAAGTTAGAAAAAATGTGTATAGCCCTTAGCCCAGCGCCTGACACATATCTCAGCCAATGCCAGGTTGTTACTGTTTGTTTAATAAATGAATGAATTGTAGACAAGGCTTTCAAAAGTGAACTTGCTAAAGGACAGAATCATTGAGTGCCATAATTACCAAGACCCATCCTGAAGCCAGATTCAGGTTAAGCCAAACCCATAAATGCAAGGAGAGCTCTGGTAGACAGTAGCCCAGTGAACTAAGCCCTCTCTCCCTGTTGTCTTCTCTCACTGGTCTGGGACATGGGAACAACTGGCACCTAGAATAACAGGCTGCTAGAGCTGGAAGGATCTTTGTGACTATATCAGGTAGGCCATTTTCTCCTGAGTAATTGAAACCCAGAGAGATAAGTGACCCCAGTTGCCCAAGATTCAGGTCAGTTCAGTGGCTTCACTGCAACACGCTGCTTCTCGACTCCACAGTTTCCTCCTGTGAAAATGGAGATGTGCTTGCTGCCCGTTGCCTGCTTCAAGGCGTCTGGCAGCCATGAACTTCAACTCTTCCTGGGCTAAAAAATGTTCAGCGGGAACAGTAGAAAAGTGAAGCAAGAATGATGTAGGGTCTACTCGCAGCCTCTAGAGGGAGCCCTGAGCACAGTCTGGGACGCACCATACTGGCGCGCACCCAGGCCCTCGGGGCGCGGGCTGCAGCCTGAGGACCAGCACCCCGCCCCTGCCCCGAGGGCTCCTAACATCAGGCCGATCCCTTCTCCGGGCACTCGGAGCACTGGGAAAAGCCCAGGATACAGGCGCGAACACAAGGCTTTCGGCCCTTATTCCATTCACTCAAGGTGTGTGCACCTTAACCCCACTGAGCCTCAGCTGTCAGGTGGGAAGTCACATCTGCCTTGCCTATTCCAGGATTTAAAAGACTGATCCTCTGACTAAATAAAGTCTAGGAATTTACCCCAAATAAATAAACAGAATCAGGTAGGAAGATTGGTATGCAACAGCAAATCTCACGGTTTTTGTCTCATGACCCTTTTATACTCCTAAAAAATTACTGAAGACCCCAAAGAGCTATTGCTTATATGGCTTATATCCATCAATATTTATCATATTAGAAATTAATTCTTAGAAATGTCTAAGTATATACTCATTTAGAAATAACATGTCATTATATGTTAGCATAAAGAGCATTTTTGTGAAATAATATTTTCCAAAACAAAAAAATACATTTTTTCACGTCTTTTTAATATCTGGCTTAATGTAAGAGAGCTGAATTCTCCTTCTGCATTGAGTACATGGCAACTTCACATGTCATGTAACATCTGAAAGACTCTACTATACACCTTGAGAATAAGAGTGCAGAATGGCTTTAACCTTGAGGACTCCCTAAAAGGACACTGCAAAGGTCCAGGGGCCACACTTGGAGAACTGTTGGTGTAAAGACATTTTTCTTAGTGTTCTTTATATCAGGGCGACTCCCCTCTCTCTTCTCACTGCCACCAGGCTGGTTCAGACTTGTATTACGTGGGGCAGGTGACAGCAAAAGTCTCAGAACTGGTTGCCTTGCCCCTACCCTTCTCCCACTCCCAACCGTGGAGAGAATTCTTCATAAAACACTCCACGAGGGCTTCCCTGGTGGCGCAGTGGTTGAGAGTCTGCCTGCTGATGCAGGGGACACGGGTTCGTGCCCCAGTCCGGGAAGATCCCACATGCTGTGGAGCGGCTGGGCCCGTGAGCCATGGCCACTGAGCCTGCGTGTCCGGAGCCTGTGCTCCGCAATGGAAGAGGCCACAACAGTGAGAGCCCCGCGTACCGCAAAACAACAACAACAAAAAAAAAAACCACTGCACAATTATGTCACATGCCCCCCCGCCCAAATCCTCTCATGATCCTTCACTACCTATTCAGTGCTCATACACCGAAGGGTCAGGCTCCCTGGTCTGATTGCAGCCCAAATTCCCATCCTTATGTCATACTCCACCTGTCTGATGTGCCTGATGGTTTTAGCAAAACCAGACTATTAACCCTCCCTCATATGTGCTTTCTGTGTCCCACCTCCATGTTTTTGTTTCTTTGGGTTCCTTCACTTAAAATATTCTCTCTCCCAGGACTTCCATGGTGGTCCAGTGGTTAAGACTCCGTGCTTCCACTGCATGGGGCATGGGTTCAATCCCTGGTTGGGGAACTAAGATCCTGCATGCTTCGTGGCACAGCCAAAAAAAAAAAACCTCTCTCTCCCATTTCCTTCCATTCTCCTTTCTCTTTCAGACTCATTCCTCCAGCTGGAGACCTTCTACAAGCTTCTAAAATACTTGTTTGTCTTCTTTTATGCAAGGCAGAGTGTTCTCATGTGGGGCTTCTGACCCAGCTGTTGAGAGGTAAGTTTCAAAAAAAAAAACACTTGCTTTATTAGTTTCCTATTGCCACTGTAACAAGTTACTACAAACTTAGTGGCTTAAAGTAACACAAATTATTACCTTATAATGGTGGGGGTCAGAAGACGGAAATGATTCTTAGAAGCTAAAAGCAAGGTGTTGGCAGAGCTTTGTTCCTTTTGGAAGCTCTAAGGGAAGGATCCATTTCCATGCCTTTTCCAGTTTCTAGAGGCCTCCTGCATCACTTAGCTAGTGGTCCCCTCTTTCCTGTTCAAAGGACATCATGTCTCCCCCCTCTCTCCGACTTTCCTGCCTCCCTCTTATAAGGACCCTTGTGATTACATTGGACCCACCTGGATAATCAAGGATACTCTCCCCATTGCAGGCCTCTTAATTTAATCACATCTGTAAAGTCCCTTTTGGCATGTAAAGTAACATATTCACAGGTTCCAGGGATTAGGACATGGATATCTTGGGGGACATTATCGAATCTAATATCACAGTTGCTAATATCAAAAGATAAAAAATCAAGATGCAATCTCAATGCATTAACTGTACAGATCTTGGAGTCAGACATACACCCCTATGTGAGATAAATCTCATTCATCTGATTGCTTTGAAGATTCAAAGAGATAATCTGCATGAGGCATGATGACAGCTACACTGAGATCACTCAGCAAATGCCTGTGACTATTATTATTGGCTATTATTTGGCATTTTACCACCAGCTGACTTGGAGCTGCCTTCATAGCACTTGTCATATTTTATAACTATTAATTTCTTTGGGGTGACTGTGCAGTGTACAATTATTTTTAATTATGTAAATACGACCTTAATTCTCCTACAAACAAAAAATCTATTTGTTTAAATCTGTCTCTCTCACATTGGATCATGAACTCCACATGGGCGAGAGCTGTTTTACACACCATCAAATTCCCAGAATCCAGCCCACTCGTGAATACATATATACTTAACAATCTATAAATGTTTATGGAATTAATGAATTCAATCTAATTTATAAAATAGTTCTTCTGGTTCCCCACTGCTTTCAAGATAAAATTCAGGTTCTTTACTTAGCAAGACAAACAAGTTTCAGTAAGAGCTAGTCCCATCTTGCTTCAAATCTCACTTCCCACCACTCCCTGCCATGGTGTACCTTACCCTCCAGCGACACCAAACTTGCCCCATCCTCTCAGGCCTCCAGGCCCTTTCTTGGGCCAGTGCAGCAGCTTTCTTTGTCTGGAATGGCCTCTCCCCACCCTCAGCGATGTGAACACACCCATACATCACCCCCTCCTTGTCACCTGGATAAGTCCCGCTCACCCCCTTCTTAGCCCAATGCTCCACTCTGGACAGCTCCCTCGCGGCCCCCCACATTCTGGACAAGGGGGCCTACCAGATCCTCCTTAGCCCCTTGAGCTTCTACCCACCCTGGCTTGAAGGGCACTGGATTGCAACTGCCTGTCCATCTGACAGCTTCTTCCCACCCTCACCCCAACAGCCTGTAAGATCTTTAAAAGCAGGGACCAGATCTTACTCACTGTTACATCCCCAGAGACTGGTAGGAAGTACGTAGTAGGTACTCAATTAGTGTTAGTTGAACCCCTGCCTCTGTCTCTAGAATGTCAGCTCCTTGGGTACAGGGACGATTTTATTTATCTTTATGTCTTCAGCCTCTGGCGGGAACATTGTGGGCACTCTACCAATGTTTGCCGAGTGGCCAAGTCTCTCCACAAGATGCCCTGCCCATACTAAGTTACAGGCTTGTGTGTCAATTACTGTGTGCTAATCACCACTGCTAGGCTTTGCAAGGATTAAAAATAAAAACAAAAACAAAACACTATTCTTCCCTCCAGAGCTCACAGGAAAATGCAGTGGGCAAGACCCAACATAACTATCTACTGATGGCCTCTACAATTGCTTTTCAATGGATTCTACTAGTTATACTTCTCACCAAGAAGTATATCTCACAACAAGAAAGGCTAATGAATAATCCTAAAATAGCCACTATTTCTCTCATTGTATCAGTGATGCTCTAGTTCCTACTCTCCGTATGCCTGCTCTGCACCTGCCCACACCCTTCTATGGATAACACCGGGGCTCCGACAACTCCTCCGACAGACCAACAGACCCACTGTGTGTCTAGCATCATCCCTTCCTCCTCTCTTTTGACCTTACTGACATTTTCCCAAGGAGGCCAAAGGACTTCCCTTCCCCAATCCACTCTTATCTCACTTGGCAGTCCCCAGATGCCCAGAGCACCAGCCCTATCTTCTGAAGCAGAACTCTGGTAGCAGAAGAAAGGACAGTTGGGGGCAGGAAAGAGGTGTGCACAGAACAGTCTCCAGAGCACCCAGACACACACACTGAAGTGGCAGATACAGCTTTATTTCCTGTATTACGGAGAAAAAAAAATATCAGTCTCCTATTAAGGAGCACATGGCTGGTTGTGTAACTGCATCCTTTACAGCCGTTTACCTAATTAGTTTCTTTCCAACCAGCCTATTTATCAGCAGATATATTTAAAATTACTGTGAATTGGAGGGAATAGGAGATAAAGAAGGGAATTAACATTTGAGAAGAGGCTACTATGTGCCAGGCAAGGACTGTGCTGGGCATCTTTATATGTGCTAGCTCTTTAATCCTCACCAAAACCAGCATACCAACAAAAAGACAATGTAGCGCTAGATACTTATCATCTGCATCTCCCAGGGCCTCAGAAAGTTTTAAGTATTCACAAAGCTGATAAGCGGTGTTATCATGATTCGAACACAATATTCACAAAGCCCATGCTTTTTACACTACACAAAGTTTTCTGTTATGCAGCAGCTGCTATATGGCAGTCACACGGCCAATGATATTCCATGAATCTTCCCCACGACACTATGGGAAGTGGTTTCATACAGTCACTTTATAAGCAAGGAAACCAGGCTCAGAAAGGTTAGGTACCTTGTCCAAGTCCATATTTACAAGGAGATTTCACATTGAAATCTTAAAAACACCCGCTAACACTCCCCCACCACCCCGCCACCACTCCCCCACCACCCCGCACACACACACACACACACACACACACACACACACACACACGAGAGAAAAGAATAGATCCAGCTATATTAAGCAGGAAAGGATTACAGGGAATTGGGTGCTTACAAAACTGATGGAAGAGTGGGATCTAGGCTGGGCCCCCAGGAATAGCACCCAGAACAACATCCAAATGGTATCTCAACTGCTGTTGAGGCCCCGACCACCTTAGCCACAACCCAGGATGGAGAAGCTGCCATTATCAGCGTTGGCGCTGCATCAGCCAGGCCTACACCAGCAACATAGTGTAGCAACAAGGCGGCCCCACCTTCATCCCCATTTAACTTGATTCCAATTTGAGCCTCCAGCAAGCACATCTGAATGACACTCTAATCATACCCAGAACCTGTAAAGGAGGCTGATAAGGTGGATTTTACCTTTGCAGCCTCTGCAGTTCAGGAAGGCATGCAGAGGAAGGAGGGATAGATGCTGAGCGAGTCATTCTACTGTATCTGTCACAGTCTGCATTCCCACGGGCCCCCAACGGCTACTGCTGAGAAGCCCCCTTCTGAAAAAGCTAAGGATCAAGTCTTCCTACTCACAAGCACTATGTATGTTGTGTATCTATTGTTTCTATCTGCTACGTAGATCCCACTGTGTGAATCCACCACTTCTTACCTATTCAGTCTGCCAGTGATGGAAACCCAAGCTGGCTTTTGGGCCTCCTTGGGAAATTACATAAGACATATGCTTGGCCCTGATGGGCTTTTGAGCTTACACCACCTGATTTCATTTTCATCCACTATAGAATAATAGAATATATAACTATATAAGTATGTATGTATATATGTATGTATATGTAGAATATAGAATAACAATAGGTAACTTCCATGGAGCATTTGCCATGAGTCAGATACTCTTCTAAATGTTGTAATGTACTAATTCACTTAATACAGTCCTCATGGATTGTCATGAAGATTAGGTGAAGCAACACAGGTATCTGGCATTTTATACCAGGGACATAGTGGTGCTCAGTAAGTGACAGTCCTTATCACCAAGCACTAGGTCAAGGGAAGGACACCAAGTCCTGTCCATTGTCTGACACAGTCTAGAATGCACCCCCAGGCAAGATGACTCAGTTTCCCTCCGTGCATCCACCTTATGGCCTGTGCCACTTAGAGTCTAGCCCCTTAAACACAGGTGGATCTGATCTGTTTCTCTCGCTAACTCCCCGTGAGATTAGGATACCTTTGAGGCAGGGGGTTGGTCTTATTCTTTTCTATACTCTTTTCAACACCTAGCACAGTGACTGGCACATGTAGGCATTCAATCCATGACTGTTGGATGAAGATATTAATGTGTAGGGGAGCTTATGATAGTCCTAAACCTCATAAGAGAAAATCCTTGGGGTGTAGATTCCATAGGTGTTTCAAGGAGTATGGGCTCATTGGCCTTTGAAGGTCAAAAAAGGGTATTTCGGGCTTCCCTGGTGGCACAGTGGTTGAGAGTCCGCCTGCCGATGCAGGGGACACGGGTTTGTGCCCCGGTCTGGGAAGATCCCACATGCCGTGGAGCGGCTGGGCCCGTGAGCCATGGCCGCTGAGCCTGCGCGTCCGGAGCCTGTGCTCCACAACGGGAGAGGCCACAGCGGTGAGAGGCCCGCGTACCACAAAAAAAAAAAAAAAAAAAAAAAAAAAGGGTATTTCATAATATGCCAGGGAATGTTATTCTCCTAGAGGATGAACTATAGGGAGATACCAAAAACTGGGGCTGTTTCCTACACGCCTGGGAGAAGTTCAGCTGGGGTTGGGATAATGGGGAGGTAGCACCTTCCACAATGCTGAGGCCGGCCTGCTGTTCTCAGAAATGAACATTTCCTAAAGGGCTTCTTCTCAGATCAGTTGCCAGACTAGGTGCTAGGCTTGCAAACTCAGATGCCTACAGAGGGCAGGCAAGGAACTTAAATGAGTGAGGAGTTCACTGAAGAAAAGAAGCAATGGGGACCATGGACATCTTATCAGCGACAGTTGCTGCTTAATCTCAGCCACTGTTACCATGTAGGCTGTGGACCCAGTGTTAACTAGGTTCTTCTGTTTTTCAAAGAACGCCAGATGATATCGATTTTTATGGGTCTAACTTTTTTTTTTTAATGGGTCTAACTTTTAATGTAAATTTGTAAGTTAAGATGGTCCTCAGGCCTCACATGTTCTCTGAGGAAAGTATAAGCTTTTACAGTTATCCAGGAAGAAGTGATCAGGTGCTTACCTAAGGCAGTGGCGATGGGGAAAGATAGACCTGGCGGAGGTAGGATAACTAGATTTAACGACTAATTGGATGTAGGTGATGAAAGATGTTGTAAAAGACTCTGATGTTTCCAGTCTAAATGACTTAGAGGAAGCCAGTGCCACAGGCAGCTTCATGAAATGGCACAACAATGGATCTTGAATCGGACAGAACCGGTTCAAACTCAGCCTCATCACTTACTAACTGTATGACCTTGAGCATGCAGCTTATCCTCTCTGAGCTTCAGTTTCTTCATCTATTATATGCGGCTGTCTGCCATATAATTATTTTAGAAATAAAGGCGAGAATTATTTTTATTTTAGAAATAAAAACAAAGTAAACAAATGGGACCTAATTAAACTTACAAGCTTTTGCTTGTAAGGAAAGGAAACCATAAACAAAACGAAAGACGACCTGTGGAATGGGAGAAAATATCTGCAAATGATGCAACCGACTAGGGCTTAATTTCCAAAATATACAAACAGCTTACACAACTCAACAACAAAAAACCAAACAACCCGGGCTTCCCTGGTGGCGCAGTGGTTGAGAGTTCGCCTGCCGATGCAGGGGACACGGGTTCGTGCCCCGATCCCGGAAGATCCCACATGCCGCGGAGCGGCTGGGCCCGCGAGCCATGGCCGTGGAGCCTGGGTGTCCGGAGCCTGTGCTCCGCAACGGGAGAGGCCACAGCAGTGAGAGGCCTGCGTACAGCAAAAAAAAAAAAAAAAAAAAAAAAAACCAAACAACCCAATTGAAAAATGGGCAGAACTAGACATTTCTCCAAAGAAGACATACAGATAGCCAACAGGCATATGAAAAGATGTTCAATGTTGCTAATTATTAGAGAAATGCAAATCAAAACTAAAATCAGGTATCACCTCACACCAGTCAGAATGGTCATCATTAAGAAGTCTACAGGGACTTCCCTGGTGGTCCAGTGCATCCAATGCAGGGAGTGTGGGTTTAGTCCCTGGTTGGGGAGCTAGGATCCCACATGCCTCTTGGCCAAAAAAAACAAAACATAAAAAAAAAACCAGAGGCAATATTGTAAAAAATTCAATAAAGACTTAAAAAAAAAAAAGGTCCACATCAAAAAAAAGTCTTCAAAAAAAAAAAAAGAAGTCTACAAATAACAAATGCTGGAGAGGGGTGGAGAAAAGGGAACCCTCTTACACTACTGGTGGGAATGTAAGTTGGTACAGCCACTATGGAAAACAGTATGGAGGTTCTTCAGAAAACTAAAAATAGAGCTGCCATATGATCCAGCAATCCCACTCCTGGGCATACATCTGGACAAAAATATAATTCAGAAAGATACATACACTCCAGTGTTCATAGCAGCACTATTCACAATAGCCAAGACATGGAAACAACCTAAATGTCCATCGACAGATGAATGGATAAAGAAGATGTGGTACATATATACAATGGCATACTACTCAGCCATAAAAAAAGAACAAAATGCCATTTTCAGCCATGTGGATGGAACTGGAGATTATCATACTAAGTGAAGTAAGTCAGACACAGAAAGACAAAACCATATATCACTTATATGTACAATCTAAAATATGACACAAATGAACTTTTATTGAAAGAGAAACATACTCACAGACATAGAGAACAGACTTGTGGCTGCCAAGTGGGGGAGGGTGGGAGAGGGATGGAGTGGGAGTTTGGGATTAGCAGATGCAATAAACCACTAGGTCCACTATACAGCACAGGGAACTATATTCAATATTCTATAATAAACCATAATGGAAAAGAATATGAAAAAATTATATATATAACCGAATCACTTTGCTGTACAGCAGAAATTAACACAACATTGTAAATCTACTGTATTTCAATAAAACTAAATAAAAATTGTAAAACTATATGGGGTAATGTTGATATATATGTCATAGAGTTGTTAATAAAGATTAAATAAGATTGTTCATGTAGATGGCTTAGCATAGAACCCAGCACATAATAAGAGCTTAAATGTTTGTCAAATTTATTAGCAACATCTCTTCATTCTACGTCCAGTAAAAAGAAGTGTTGGGGTTTTTTTGTTTTGTTTTGTTTTTCTTGGTAGTCTGTACTCTTCCCCATCCCCTGATCCAAGAGTATCATGTGACCCAGGCCTGGCCAATGAGAACATTACATTCTTCTGGTGATAGTGATTAGTTCAGGGACCAGATCAGATAGTCTGAGAATGGAATCAACATAGTAAGCAGAGTTAAGGGACGAAAGAGAAACCGAGTGCTTCTGGAACATTTGGTTGTCTTCATCGTGCCACACCTGAAATCAACTCTACGTCTGGACTTTTCAATTAATATTCCTTTAGATTATGTCATTTGGATTAGATTTTCTAACATGTATCACTAAAAGAATCCTGATTTATCACTATAACTACTGTTATTATGACTTTTTAACTTAGATTCCTAATGATTGGCGTAGCCTTCATAGAATTTAAAGCTGACGGCACTTGGGAAAGACATCTCCAGCCATGGTCCCCTGGGGATGAGGCCCTGTTCTTGAACACCTCTTAGATGAGAGTGAGAACATGACATGTATCTGAGGTACCCTTAGAAGCTATCCCACGGTGGGAACCTACCCCGTCACAGCTCAGCAGCACCTACCGAGCTTGAAGTTCAGAAACCCAGTTTGAGGGTGAGGCAACAGGCATGGGGTCACTTCTTCTGTAACTTCTGTGGTTCTTGTCTGGTTTCCAGAGGAGACTCTCAGGTTGGACATTAGCTCGGGAAGCAGAAGTCAGGTGAGATGTAGAGACTAAAAAGAACCCTGGATGTTTGGAGAGAAAACCCTTCATCTTGATCCTCCAGGGATATGGTACCTAGGCCTTACCAGCCTGCTGTCACACCCCATGGGGTCATGAGAGAGGGTGTTACATGTGCAGGGCTCTGGCTGGCATTTGGGAGATACGGGTTTTAGCCCTGTCTCCAAAACACACTAGATGTCTAATCTAGAGACATGCTACTTGCCTCTCTGATCCTTATTTTCCTCATCAAGAAAGCTGGGAGAATTTAATAAAATGATATATCTATAGCACTTAGCAGTGTTTGAAACGAAGCATGTATGTTCTTAGCAAACACTTTTTTTTCCCTCTGAGTCTCAAGTTACTCATCTGTAGAGTAAGGGCAATGAGACTAAACTCTGGTTACTGGATAATCCATGAGGTTCCTTCTAGCTTGAAAATATTTCAAAACACTCTGGATTTCTTTAGCTTATTTAAACTGAAAAAAAACCATACTGCAAGCTTATCATGATACTATAGAAATATAACCCTTCATCCAATACTCTTGGTATCAAAAGCAATTCATAATTAATTAGGATTCTTTATTGAATTCCTCAGTACATAAAAGACTAAAGCAGACATTAGACTGCTCCAAAGCTTGTATATAACAGAAAACACCCAGGGAGGTATGGGTAGCGCTCCTATGGTGGTTTTGAAATACGTCCACAAGTTCTGTGATATTCTCTTCTTCAAGAGGTTAAGACTAAATCTCTTCTTGTGTGTGGGGGGCTGAACTTGGTAATTCTCTTCTAAGAAACAGGACCAAACAGAAGGGACAGTGTGACACTTTGGAGCCCAGCTCATAAAACGCATTGTGCTTCCTCCTGCCAAGAGCCGTATGAATGAGCCGGCTTGCAGGAGAGCCCTTCAGTCCGGTCAAGTCTGCAGGTGACTGCGGGCCCAGCAACACCTTGAGCGCAGCCACCCAGGTGAGTCGCTTTGGGTTATATAATTATATATAATTATATAATTATATATATAATTATTATTGGGTTATATATAATAATATATATATTATTTGGGTTATATAATTATATAATTTGAGTTACATAATTAAGGCTATACCTTGATTCCAGGAAGCCCAGGACCAGGGGAATGCATAATACCACCTCCTCTGCCGTACAAGGCGTCAGTGGGGTGTAAGAGCTTAAGTATGATAATAGTATTAATAACAGCAACACTATTGTTGAATGTTTAAGTGCCAGGTACTGATCTAAACACTTAGCTAACATTAACTTATTAAATTCTCATAACAATCCTGTGAGGCAGATGCTGCCTTTTGACCCATTTTACAGATGAGGATACTGAGACACGAAGCAGTTAAGTAACAGACTAAAGTTATAGCTTCCAGGTGGCAGAGCCAGGATTTGAACTCAGAGAACCTAAATAGTTTGTAAGAGTAAGATTCACCCAGGTTTGCTCCCCTTAAAATAAAAGAGAAGGGACCCCAAGTCCCAAAGCATATTCCTTTCTTGATGAATGTCAGCTACTCTGCCTCAGAGCTATAGCTGAACCTAAGATCCCAAGTGAATTGTAGATCCTGGCAAATCTGGCTCTCATGCCCTTACCAGGAGCATGTTTGGATGAAACAAAGGGAAGTACTGGGCCTAGGGCAGATGGACACTTTCTGGAGAAAGCGGTGCAGGCAGGAAGCCTGGAGGGCCCCCAAGAGTAGCTTAGCTTCTTTTAGCCTGAGCCAACTTCAGCTTTAGAGCCGTCACACAATCCATTTCCTCTGCCCAGAATTCTCCCTGGGCTTCTTTATCCTTCAAGTCCTATCCTTTACATCCTCAGAGAGGCCTTTATCTGATAATTCCATTTGAAATAGATGTCCCGTCCCATCCCCCATTCTCGATTATTCTCTGTAATAGCCCACTCTTTAGTTCGTACCAGCACTTACCATAAATTTTAATGATTTTTAGAAATCTTGCATCTGTTTTCTGATCTTCCTCACTGCTTCAGGAGAGCAGAAACCATGTCTGTCTCATTCACCACTGTAAACTTCGGGACATGACTGTAAACAAGGTGTGGCACATAATTGATTCCATCAGGACTTGTCAAATGCTGGTGAATATGATGAAAAACATGAGTGGATATACTGGCCTTTCCCTCTCCTGCCCATATTGACACCCATTCCTCACCACTTCATCCTACATCTTTCCCTTTGAAGGGAATCGCTGAGCTTGGATAGGGGACAGACCTGCTTTCTGCACCTGTCACTGTTCTCAGCAGAGGATTTCTCCCACTCTCCAGCCCCAGTCTTTATCACAAAGCACCCACATCTTCTGGGAGGAAGGCTGAACCAAGCATGGAAGCGTGACCTGAACAGAGTGGTTCAAAAAACCTACTTAAATATTTTTAAAAGTAACCAGCTTTGAAGCTCCAAAGTCTTTAGTCCTAGAAAGAAAAATAGAATGGATTCAGTGATCTATACTACAGGCGGCAAGGGTTTTCTTTAAGCTAGAACCAGCATCATTAGCCACTGTACACAATCCACTGAGTGATATCCAAGGTTTGAACCAATTAAGCCACAGCTTCAGATCATGGCTGGAGACAAATGATGGCAGAGAGAAGGCACCAAGGCCCCATCTCACACCCCAGCTGTAGACAATGGATAGTCCTATTGACTCTGGCAAGAAAAAACATTGAAATACATTTGGGGCAGGGCAGTAACTTTTCTGTTGAATGTGTTCTTTCCCTGCAGAGCCCTAAGAAAGTAAAACTGATAACTCGAATGACTTCAAAGTGGCAAATGGTACAATTCACTGAGAAAACCAAGGTTGCACAATCATTAAAACAGCAGAATCTCCCAGAAGGCAATTCCTAGAAATAAAATGCCAACCACAGTACAAGTTGTCAGGAAGCCTTTGGAGCAGGAATTTCCAGCTTGACAGAAACCATCCACATAGTATACTGAGACAAAAGAATAGCATTATCCCAATTCCTTACACTTGCATTGTTACTGAGACTTGGAATTTAACTATTCAACTAAATAATTGCTCTGAAGTTCATTTGACATTTTTAGCTCGGTGACCCTGGGCGTGTTACTTGACTTCTCTGGGTCTCTATACCCTATAAAATGGAAGTAATTGTAGTACATATTTGTCTCACGTAGTATAAAGACTAAATAAATTATAATATACGTAAGTGCTTAGTACAGTGTCTGACACATAGTAAATGCTATGAAAGTGTTGAAAACCAATTATTTTTTGCATATGTTTATATGGTTATTGCAAATATGCTCACAGTGAAGCTTCACACATCTCCATCACACTGAATCCTACTACCAGTTTGTTCTTCCACTTCCATCCTAGAGCAACCTGAGGGCAAGGACTCAGTCTCTTTCTCCATGTATCCTGGTGCCATCAATGATCTGGCAAATAATAAGCATTCAGTAAGTATTTCTGATGAATAAATAAAGGCATACTACTCTGAGGTTATAAAATGAATATCACACAGTCCTTGCCCTTGAAGAGCTCATATCCACTGGGGGAGAAAGACACTAAACAAAACTCCATCATGTGATTGATTAGAATTCTTAAAGAGAAAAGAATTCTAATCTCTTAAAGAGATTAGAATTCTTAAAGAAAACACTGCTGTTAGAATTTGCTTGGGTTGGGGTAATGAGGGAAGAAGGTGATGTATAAATCAACCTCAAAGGAGGGGAGGACTTTTGCCAAGTAAAGGTTGAGTGAAGGAGGTGGCATCTCAACTGAGTTTGAAGGATGAGTAGGAGTTGGCCAGATGAAAAAGGAAAAGAGGACTCTGTGGGCAGATGAAGTAGCATGCACGCGCTTCAGGCTCTTGTGTGGGGAGAGCGTGTGGATCTGTATATGTGTGAGAGAGACATTTCGCTAGCGACTGTAAATTCCTGTAGAACAGGGGTCGGCAAGCTTTCTCTATAAAGGGTTAAATAGAAACTGTTTTCAGCTTTGTGAACCATCCAGTCTGTCGCAACTACTCAGCTCTGTCACTGTAGCAAGAAATCAGCTGTAGATAATATGTAAACAAATGACGTGGGCAGATTCAGCCCAGGGAGGGCTGGATTTGGCCCATGGGCCCTAGTTTGCCAACTCCAACTACAGAACAAGGAAGCTGCCCTCTGGCTTCCCAAGGATACAGTGCATGAAGGTGCCCAACCCACAGGGCTTATTCTAGGGAGCCCTTCACATGATCAGACTTGCTCTTTGCATGGGTTATCGATTGCTGTGCTACAAATTATCTCAAAACTTAGTGGCTGAAATTATCAATATCTATGACAGTTTCCATAGGTCAGGAAGAAATTTGGGTAGTTCTGGCTCAGAATCTCTTCTGAGGTTGCAGTCAAGATATCAACCAGGGCTGCAGTTATCTGACAGCTCTACTGGGGCTGGAGAATCTACTTTCAATAAAAGTAGCTGACAAGTGTGTGCTAGCTTTGGCAGGTGGCCTCAGTTCTTCCCCACGTGGGCCCTTCCACATGGCTGCTTGAGTATCCTCCACAACATGGTGGCTGACTTCCCCCAGAGCACACAGTCCAAGGGACCAAGGTGGAAGTCATGCCCTAGCCTAGGAAGTCACACACTGCCACTTTTGCCATATGTTATTTGTCATAAAGACAAACATGGATTCAATATGGGAACATACACTATGCAAGACATGAACACTAGGAGGAAAGGAATACTGAAGGTAATGTTGAGGCTGGCTACCACTCCCTTCCTCCATAACCCACAGTGACATATGCTTCACTCTTCTCTCCCCTCTTTCAGTCAAATGCTATAACAGAAACGTCAGAGAAGTTGAATGTCCCAAACCCTTCGTATTACCCATAAAAGACAATAAGAAGATCACTTGGATAATGTGGAGATGTTAAAAAATTAAATAAATCCTGGACTTCTCTGGTGGCGCAGTGGTTAAGAATCTGCCGCCAATGCAGGGGAGACGGGTTTGATCTCTGGTCCGGGAAGATCCCACATGCCGCGGAGCATCTAAGCCCGTGAGTGTGCCACAACTACTGAGCCTGTGCTCTAGAGCCTGCGAGCCACAACTACTGAGTCCGCGTGCTGCAGCTACTGAAGCCCGCGTACCTAGAGCCCATGCTCTGCAACAAGAGGAGCCACCACAATGAGAAGCCGGTTCACTGGAATGAAGAGTAGCCCCTGCTCACTGTAGCTAGAGAAAGCCCGCACGCAGCAACAAAGACCCAACGCAGCAAAAAAATAAAAATAAATAAATAAAATAAATAAATAAGTCCCTGCTATATTTACCTAGAGCATGAGAGAGACTAGGGTACAAACACAGGGAGCTCGTCTCTGTAATTCTCCCTGAAGGAAATGGCTTATTGGGTAAACCATTAGTTTCTCCTCATCAATGAATCTCCATGCCAGTTTCCTCACTTGCCTAAAGGTGAGCTGTACGAGATAGCCAGACACTTTACTCTTCACCTTCCATAAATGAAGTAGAATCCAGAAACTGCTAAAAATTTTACTTAGAAACACAGCTTACTGTTCCCCAAACAAACCCAGTGGGGCTACTTGAGGAAACAGGGTGAACAGCTCCATTTCTATCAAACTATTTGGGACTTAGGGTTCTAACACTTTAGAATTGATGAGACTTTATACCATTTTTTTCCAGCCTCCAACTTGGTCCAGCACCCCTTTCCCCTGCACTCCTGACCAACAGTCTTTCTGCTTCTGTTCACAGGTATCACAGGTCCTTTTTGCCTAGGCAGGGCCTGGGGAGAAGCTAGGTGGCATCTCTGCAGAGTATCTCTTCAACTGGTGCACGGAGGCTCTGTGCTTTGTGACTGGGGGAAAAGAGAGTTTTATTTATTTTGCTTGTCCAGGTGACAGAGACCGTTGAGAGAGAAGTAAAGGTGACAGGGAGGGACAGGATATTGTATTAATTTGACCCAAATCTAACTGTTGGACTTCTCTGAAACCCTATAACCAAGAAGATGAGGGCCGGAAGCTGAGAGAGACATCTTGTTGTTGAGAGATAGAAGACTCTGGCCCAAAGTAGTGTTTCTTGGGGCCTCATATGACAAACTGTGGCACAGAAGTGGGACCATTCTCCACAGCTCTCAGGACCCAGTGACACACGGGGATGCTGAGCCCGAGGGACCAGTGTGCATTGTGAGGAAGCAGACATTGGCACATACATCGGTGTTCTAACAATTAGTATAGTTGGCAGAGGCAGGAGCAAGTCTGCCTAAATAGTGTCAAGAGCTAAGATGTCACCAAGAGGGAAGCCACAGTGTATGACAGGTGCTCATACCATATGCACTAGGTTGTAGGTATTCCATGGGGACTCCTGGAAATGGCCCAGGCACCTCTGGGTGAGGGGGAGAAACTCCTATAATTCGACATGTAGGGGCCTATAGTCATATCTTGGGGTATTCATATAAATGTGCCCTCACTATAGTAGTTAAAAGCATGGATTTTGGAGCCAGACTACCTGGGTTTGAGCCACAGTGTGGCCCTGGGCAAGTTACTGAACCTCTCTGAGCCTATTTTTCCTCATCTGTAAATTGGAGATAATAACATACTACTTCGGAAGGTTGTTGTGACTATTCCAGGAATTACATATGTAAAGTACTTAGAACAGTGCCACCATAATAACCACCACATAATGGTTGAAACCATTTTTTTGTTCTCACAAGTTGGTGATGCCAGGAACAAACTTGTTATATAGACTTCCTGGGATGAAACTTATCTCCTCCACTCTAAAGACTGTTGCTTGTTGGAAAATTCTAGTTACTAAAATTCTTTCTGTTAAGGCAACTTTCCTCCTTGCAACTTCTCCACATTGGTTTCAGTTTTTCTCTGAGCTATTCCAGAATAAACCTGTCTCGTGGTAACAGCTCATTGAGACACCTCTCAGGATCTCCCTGAGTTTTCTCTTCGACATGCTGAGCAGCCCCAGATCTCTCAACCATTTCCCAGAAACCTGGCCCCCAGGTCCCTCTCCATCCCAGAGGCATGCCTCTGAATTCACCGCAGATCGCCAGCATTGGGGAGGGATGTGGACTCCAAGCAGACAGCCTGGGGACTGTCTCTAGGAGACCCCCCCTCACATGAACACATGTTCCTCATAGGAAAAAATGTCAGATGAACCCAACCGTTTCAAATTAATTTTGTTTGGGAGAGCAAAGGAAAGGGAATTTCCAAACAGGGCCAAGGTCTTTGTCAAAGCTGTTCCTCTAAGATAGAGACGGACAACTGGCTGCCTGGAGAGGGGCCAGCTGGGAAGTGTAACCCCGTCCAGGGACGTGAGCCAGCGCTGGCTCCTCCTTTCGGGAGGTGAGAAGGAAAAGCTGGTTTCCTCAGTAGAGATAAGCACAGAGTATGTGCTCCAGGAATAAATAAAACTTCTTGTACCTGGCACGGGCTGTAACTCCTGCCCCCAGCTGAGACATATGCATCTCTCACTCCACTTTCACTGTCCGAAGCCCTGGAGAGCAGTTGTCTGCCCCCCACTCCAGGGCAGGAGGCTGCCAGCACATTTCCGGGTTTCACTGGCTCAGGACTTTCTAAATGATCTTCTTTTATGGGCCGGAGGGGTAGAAGAACAGGAGGTAGGAGGGAACATGGAAAACGTCATTTTGGTCTCAATCAGACTATTTTCTGAAGAATAACAGTTGAAACTGTCTTCAGTTGCTTTGTGTTTGGTAATATTTCATAAGGATTATGCCCAAGGACAGTTTTGGAAATAAGGCCTCCTCATTTCTTTTTTTAAAAGGTTCCCCCTATGATAAAAGTAAGGCCTGCTCATCAAAGGGGGAAAGAAGTTATCAACCATAGTTCAACAATCCAAAGGCAACCTTCATTAACACTTCAGTGCATCTCTTGCCAGAATTTGTCAGAACTTGTTATCTCTTTTCCAAATAATTATAATCATAGTTTACAAAACATGATCTCAAATCATTCACACATTTTATGAACATTTCTTCTATTATTATATACTTTACACAAATGTGTTTTTTTAACAGTTTTATTAAGATGTAATTCACATACCATATGAATTTAAATTTGCCCATTTCAAGTATATAGTTCAGTGGTATTTAGCATACACAGAATTGTGCAACCATCACCATAATCAATTTGAGAACATTTTTATTACCCCAAGAAGAAACCTTGTGCCATTAGCAGTCATTCCCCATCCCCAGCCCTACCCCAACCCCAGCCTTAGGCATCCACTCTTTCTGTCTCTATAGATTTGCCAATTTTAGATGTTTCATGTAAGTGGAATTATACAATATATGGTCTGTTGTGACTGTCTTCTCTCACTGAGCATAATTTTTTAAAGGCTCATCCATGTTATAGCATGTATCAATACTTCATTCCTTTTTATTGCCAAATAATATTCTATTATATGGATATGCTACATTTTATCAATTTGTCACTTGATGGACATTTGTGTTATCTCCACTTTTTAACTATTATAAATAATGCTGCTGTGAACATCTGTGTACAAGTATATGTTTTTATTTCCCTTGGGTATATACCTAGGAGTGGAATTGCTGGGTCATATGGTAACTCTATGTTTAACCTTTTGTGGAACTGACATAGTGTTTGCCAAATTGGCTGCATCATTTTACATTCCCAGCAGCAGTGTATGAGGGTTCTAATTTCTCCACATCCTTGCCAGCACTTGATACTATTTGTCTTTCTTAGTGTAACCATCTTAGTGGGTATAAAATGGTATCTCATTATGGTTTTGATTTGCATTTCCCCAAAGGCGAATGATGTTACAATGGAATACTACTCAGCTATAAAAAACCTCAAAATAATACCATTTGCAGCAACATGGGTGCAACTAGAGATTATCATACTAAGTGAAGTAAGTCAGAGAGAGAAAGACAAATACCATATGATATCACTTAAATGTGGAATCTAAAATATGGCACAAATGAACCTACCTACAAAACAGAAACAGACTCACAGACATAGAGAAAGACTAGTGGTTGCCAAGGGGGAGGCAGGTGGGAGAGGGAAGAACTGGGAGTTTGGGATTAGCAGATGTAAACTACTATATATAGGATGGATAAACAACAAGGTCCTACTGTATAGCACAGGGAACTATATTCAATATCCTGTGATAAACCATAATGGAAAAGAATATAAAAAAAGCATGTCTCTATGTGTATAACTGAGTCACTTTACTGTACAGCAGAGGTTGGCACAGCACTGTAAATCAACTATGCTTCAATTAAAAAAAAAGAGAAATGCAAATCAAAACTACAATGAGGTACCACCTCACACCAGTCAGAATGGCCATCTTTAAAAAGTCTACAAATAACAAATGCTGGAGAGGGTGTGAGGAAAAGGGAACCCTCCTATACTGTTGGAGGGAATGTAAATTGGTGCAGCCACTATGGAAAACAGTATGGAAGTTCCTCAAAAAACTAAAAATAGAGTTGCCATATGATCCGGCAATCCCACTCCTGGGCATATATCTGGACAAAACTGTAATTCGAAAAGGTAAATGCACCTCTATGTTCATAGCAGCACTCTTTACAATAGCCAAGACATGGACACAACCTAAATGTCTATCAACAGATGAATGGATAAAGAAGATGTGGTACATCTATACAATGGAATATCACTCACCCATAAAAAAGAATGAAATAATGCCATTTGCAGCAACATGAATAGACCTAGAGATTATCATACTAAGTGAAGTAAGTCAGAAAGAAAAATACAAATACCATATGATATCACTTATATGTGGAATCTAAAATATGACACAAAAGAACTTATCTGTGAAACAGAAACAGACTCACAGACATAGAGAACAGACTTGTGGTTGCCAAGGGGGAGAGGGGTGGGAGAGGGAAGAACTGGGAGTTTGGGATAAGCAGATGCAAACTATTATATATAGAATGGATAAACAAAAAGGTTCTACTGTATAGCACAGGGAACTATATTCAATATCCTATAATAAACCATAATTGAAAGGAATATGATAAAGAATATATATATATATATATATATATATATATGTATAACTGAATCACTTTCCTGTACAGCAGGGATTAACATAACATTGTAAATCAACTATACTTCAATAAAATAAATTTTAAAAAATAAAACAAAATAAAGATGTTTGACTACATTGCTTTCTCAAAAGTTTTTATTGGTTTACACTCCTTTCAGCAGTATATAGTTGGCCCTCTGTATCCACAGATTCAACCAACCTTGGATCAAAAATATTCAGGAAAAAAAATTCCAGGAAGTTCCTAAATGCAAAACTTGATTTGCTGGACACTGGTAACTATTTACATAGCATTTACAGGCATACTTCCAAGATATTTTGAGTTTGGTTCCAGACCATGGCAATAAAGCAAGTATCATAATAAAGCAAGTCACATGAATTTTTTTGGTTTCCCAGTACATATAAAAGTGATGTTTACACTGTCCTGTAGTCTATTAAGTGTGCAATAGCAGTATATCTAAAAAAGTACATACCTTAATTAAAAAGGACTTTATTGTTAAAAAAAATGCTATCATCTGAGCCTTCAGCAAGTTGTAATTTTCTGCAATAGTAACATCAAAGATCACTGATCACAGATCACCATAACAAACATAATAATAATGAAAAAATGTGAAATCTTGCAAGAATTACCAAAATGTGATGCAGAGACAGGAAGTGAGCAAATGCTTTTGGAAAAATGGCACCGACAGGTTGCTCGACACAGGGTTGCTACAAACCTTCAATTTGTAAAAAACACAGTATCTGTGGAGCAGGATAAAACCAAACTCAGTAAAATTAGGGGTATGTCTGTACATTGTATTTATAACTATTTACAAAGCATTTACATTGTATTAGGTATTATAAGTAATCTAGAGATGATTTAAAGTATAGGGGAGGGCTTCCCTGGTGGCACAGTGGTTGAGAGTCCGCCTGCCGATGCAGGGGACGCAGGTTTGTGCCCTGGTCCGGGAAGTTCCCACATGTCGCGGAGCGGCTGGGCCCGTGAGCCATGGCCGCTGGGCCTGCGCCTCCAGAGCCTGTGCTCTGCAATGGGAGAGGCCACAACAGTGGCCTACTGCAAAAGAAAAAAAAAAAATGTATAGGGGAGGATGTGCATGGGTTATGTGCAAATACTATGCCACTCTATATAAGGGACTTGAGATTTTCATATCTGCGGGGTTCCTGGGGCAAATCCCCCCACGGATACTGAGGAAGGACTATATAAGGACTGTATAAGAAAGCCCTCATTTTGTCATAATTGCAAGGGAATTTGTATTTTTTGCTAACTTGATTGGCACACATTTTTTTCACTAATTTGTTTTCTAGTTGCATTTCTTACCCTGAATTTTCTGATTCTGTCCTTTCCCACATTTAAGTGTTTTTCTTGCTTCCTTGTTTCAACTCCTTTTATAGCCCATCTAATTGTTTGGCTCCCTATCATTCATTACCCAGTAGCATACTGATCAAAAATTCTTGCTGGATCACTTGAATCTTCTGCCTCCATAGTGAGAACTTGCAAAGACTTAAGTTAGTTTTTTTAATGTTTTAGCATCTTTTTACCAGCTGTTTCCACTCCTGGCAGTGCTCATCCTGCAAAACTTCTTACAGTTGCACCGTAACATTTTTGTTTCTTTGCTTTCTCCTGAAAACTT
Source organism: Mesoplodon densirostris (assembly GCF_025265405.1). Taxonomy (NCBI): domain Eukaryota; kingdom Metazoa; phylum Chordata; class Mammalia; order Artiodactyla; family Ziphiidae; genus Mesoplodon; species Mesoplodon densirostris. The sequence continues at coordinate 59,893,571 of NC_082662.1, read as the reverse complement.
ACCAGTCCTGTGTTCCACCCCCTCAAAGCTCTTCTGGTTGGCTCATTAATTAATTTAACTGTGCAAATAATATAGTTATGTAGGATAAAGCATTCTGAATGCATTACTTCACATTGGCTCACATAAACACTAAGAGATAATTATCACTATCATTCCTGAGACTGGAAACCTGAAGCACAGAGAGATTTAGTACCTTTTTCAAAGCCACACAGCTAGTAAGTAGTTGAGCTGGATTTTGACCCGAAGCCCTCAGACTCCAGAGCCACTGGGGTAGTCAGCTAGTTTATCTGATCCATGAAATTACATCAAGGGAAAGTGGATGAATAGGGCCTGTTGTTACCATCCCAGGTCAAAATGTACACTTTCATAGTGACCTCAACCCAAAGTTATGACTAGTTTTGGGCACCATGACAAGACAGGTAGAGGAGCTATTTTAGGGTCAGATGCCATTGTTTCTGTTTCTCAAAGCACACTGCTTTGTTCTATATTGTATCTTAGCTAAATATGTACAGTGCTGGCACAGAGTAAGTGCTCAAGAAACATTGGTTTTCTCTCCCTGCTTCCTTGGCCCCCAAGAGATGCCCTATCATCATCAGTGCAGAACTTTGGTGACAGATTATCAACTTCACTCTCAGAGTAATAATAAAAGCTGCCCTCTGAATGCAGTCTATTGCCAGGCACTGGCCTAAGCAATTCATATACACACCACCTCATAAACTCATGTCAATCTCACCACATGCCTGAGAAGTCATTCCTTAAACACATAGTCAAATGACATATTAAAACATCTGGAAAGACGATCCTTTTCCATATATATCAGGTCATGTTACTACTCTTCTGCTCAAACCCCCAGTGGCTTCTCAACTCATTTAGAGTAAAATTTAAAGGCTTTACATGGAGTAATGTTCCTTCTTACTTTTCCTCAAACATTCATTCAAAGCATACCTTCCACATTAGGGTCATTGCATCTGCTGTTCCTCCCACCTGGAATCTTCTTCTCTACACTTAGTTCATGTTTCAGCTCAAACATCACCTTCTCAGAGGGGCCTTCTTTGACCACCCCTTCTAAATAGCTTCTTTCTACCCCCATACCCCTTACTCTGCTTTGTTCATTGCACTTGCCACCTGGCATCCATATTTATCTATTATCTGTTTCACTTAACTAGATTCTAGGTACATGAGAAAAGGAACTCTGTCTTTGTTCACGCCTATACTTATTCCCCAGAGCCTTGAGTCACACACTGCAGGTGCTCAAAAAAGTATTTGTGGAAGGAAGGAAGGAAGGAAGGAAGGGAGGGAGGGAAGGAAGGAGGGAGGGAGGGAGGGAGGAAGGAAGGAAGGAAGGAAGGAAAGAACTGTTAATATCCCCATTTCATAGACGAGGGCTCAGAAAGGTTAAGTAACTTGCTCAAGGTCACACGGCTAAGTAAGTGGCAAGACAGAGATCTAAGACTTCAACTCTTAACCACTACATGGTTCTGTCACTAAATATCACCTCACACATACATGAGTATTGGAGAGTTTATTTGCAATATTGGGTGATTTTTTAAAAAAGATGCATAAGTAAATGTTATTTATAGATTACTTGCTTTAAAAAAAAAAAGGAAAAAGAAAACACAGAAAGAACCAAAAAGCAACATACACATTCTGGGTGAAAACACAAAATTAGAAGTGCTGAATATTTTAGTTGGCTACGGCTTAGTACTTTATTTTAACGCCTTCTCACATGTACACTCAAAAGGCATGGAATAATTCTATCTGTGACATAGGTCAGTCGCTGCAAATGCCTGGGCATTGGGCTTATCTAGAAGGCCACAGTCCAGGCATCTTCTCAGAATGCTGACCTATTCCTTTTATTTAGCCAAGGTAACATAATCCTTTAGACATCCAATTTGTAGGTCAGCTGTAAGGGGGGTGGGAAGTTGGAGGCTGGGTATTATACTTCTTCACTCTTTTCAGTTTTTAGTAAACAAAAAAGTGAAATACTACGTCCGAAATACATAAACCAGAGCACACAAACCCCTTTAGGGAGCATCTGGTCTAGCCTCGTATTCTCCAGATGAGGAACATAAGTCCCTTGGAGGTGAATTTCTACATATATAATAATTATGTTTGACATTTGCTTTCAAAGTTAGCATGGCATTATGCCAAATGAACCCAAAAGCTGAGAATATATGGCCAAAAAAGTCCATGTGTTTCTTCAGGAACTCACTGAATCATGACATCAGTTTTCTTCTCAAGTCTCTAAAATCTGAGTCTCACTAAAAATGATCTCACACCTCAACAGGGAATAAATCTGTGGGACTGTTAATCTCAAACTGGCCAAATATTGGCACTCTTCGTGTATCCTGGACCACATCTGATTTAACCCACCAATCTTCGTTGAGCTCCATCTCTGTTCAAGGGTGCTGACCATGTACTACAGATATGAAGGCTTGGTCTTCAGCCAGGCCAGAATTAAAGTCTAAGGATAGGGTCTATGTGACTTCAGTAAGATCCTCTGCACAGGGAACTTGTTGGCTTCGATGGCCAGAGACAAGTCTGAACAATTTATTTTCTTTTCTTCTTTTTTTCCCATATTTTATTATTGTTTTATTTCCTACTGTTCCTTTTCTTCCTTCCTGATAGTAAAATAAATGCATGTTTGGGGACTTCCCTGGTGGCACAGTGGTTAAGAATCCGCCTGCCAATGCAGGGGACACAGGTTCGATCCCTGGTCTGGGAAGATTCCACATGCTGTGGAGCAACTAAGCCCGTGCACCACAACTACTGAGCCTGCGTGCTGCAACTACTGAAGCCTGTGTGCCTAGAGCCCGCGCTCTGCAACAGGAGAAGCCATCGCAATGAGAAGCCTGCGCACTGCAATGAAGAGTAGCCCCCACTCGCTGCAAGTAGAGAAAGTCCGTGCACAGAAACAAAGACCTAACACATTCAAAAAAAAATTTTTTTAAAAGCATGTTTAATGCAAAAAAAATCTGGAAAGAACAATTAAGTATTGACATTATATTTATAATTCCAAACACTGGAAACACTTTCATGTGTGGCACTTAGAAGTCCATTAATTGAGAAAACAAGGCTGTTTGTGAGAAATATTGACATCATCAGATTTGACATCATCAATCAGAACCTCCTCCACATCTCCCCAGGGCCCATACTGAGAAAGAATCTTGGTGTGGGTAGTTGAGCTCATGATGGGAAATGTTTCGTAACTGAGATCCTAAAAGTAAACTGCATCAGAAGGTTACCTTGAGATTGCAGTGCTGGTGAAGGAGAAATGAAGGTTAAGGCTATGGTAGACACATCATGATTAAGCCCCTTGAGGTTTTTTGACTCCTGGGTTAGAATCCTATCTCTATTACTTTAGGCAAGCAGGTTACTCAACCCCTCAGAGTCTTCTCTATAAAAATGGAGATCAAGGGGCTTCCCTGGTGGCGCAGTGGTTGAGAGTCTGCCTGCCGATGCAGGGGACATGGGTTCGTGCCCCGGTCCGGGAAGATCCCACATGCCACGGAGCGGCTGGGCCCGTGAGCTATGGCTGCTGAGCCTGCACGTCCGGAGCCTGTGCTCCGCAATGGGAGAGGCCACAACAATGAGAGGCCTGCGTACTGCAAAAAAAAAAAAAAAAAAAAAAAATGGAGATCAAGATCCCTTCTCTGAAGGAAAATTGTGAGGGTCTCATGAGACGGGCCTATAGGGACCTTAGCGCAGAGTCAAGCCCATGGTATGTCCTCACTCGGCGTAAGCCGCTCTTGTATGTTGGCCTTCAGTGCAGTGCCATGGCAACCAGAACTAAAGGAAGAGTCAGAAGAAGTTGGCTCCCTGCTCTGAATCATCCACATTGTCACAGGGGCTCTGCCCGCAACCTCGTGGTAGGTGGTTCATAGAACTCTGGCTAGGACCAGGCACAACCTGCCCATTGCTCCGGGCCTGGGGAGCCAGGGCAGCAGCTGCCAGGGATGTAAAGTATCTCTTCAGGTTGCCAGAATCACTCCCTCCTTCACTCCAGCATGTTGTCCAGCATGAAAATGAGGAGTCTGGACCACCAGAGGAGCAGGAGGAATGGAGGCCCAGAGGATCAATCTGAAGCCTGAGAAGGGGGTCGTGTGGAGTCAGGGAAATGAATCCCAGGTCCATTGCCCTAGTGATGGGGGCAGGAAAGGAAAACGAAGTCAGTTAGCTAGTTCCTATGACAGGAAAGGGAACTCCTCAAGTAAGAGGACTGGGGAAATCGACTTAGGAAATTAGACAGGGCTTAATTTGTTAAACCATTGGAAGGATAAAGATACTGGGAAAGGGCTTCCAGGTACCTTGGGAGAGGGGATGGTGGGTGGCACATTCTCTGCAGGGAGAGATTCAGATAAATACACTTCTTCTGTTGTCTGTTTTTCAGGGGAAAGGAAAAACATACACACCCTCTCCTCCATAATAAGAGGTTTGGTCTGTGCCTCTCTCTGACTTCCTCACAAACAACCACAGGGAGCAGACAGACTCCTCAGATTACTCTTGACCTTGGGAGTTGACCCTTATAAATGCATTCTACTTCAAGATCTGAAAAAAACAAGACAAAACAAAACCCAAAAATCTCTGTGGAAAATGGCTTATTTCTGTTGGGGCCCTGCTTCCCTTCTCTAATTCACTGCCGTTCCACAGTTAAGATCACTTTAATAAACACACACACACACACACACACACACACACACACACACACCAGGCCATTCCTCTTCTAATTAAAGCACTTCACAGCTTCCCACTATCCTAGATTAAAATCCAAATGGCAAACTGTGGACAATAATGTCTCCCATGATCTGGCCCTTGCCCACCTCTCAGACCTCATCCGCACCATTCTCTGGGTGTTCATTATTTCCGGTTACCCTGGTCTTGGTCTTCTTCCAGGCTTATTCCCACTTAGGGCCTTTGCACCAGCTGGTCTCTGTATCTTAAATGCTCTTCCCCCTGATTTTGTCATGGCTGACTCCTTCTTGCCTTTCACATCCCACTCAAATGTCACCTTCTCGAGAAGAACTTCCTGAACCACACAGTCCAAATCTGAATCCGTACACACTCCATCACTTGCCAGCACTTAATCACTTTCTGGCCTCTTTCTTGTGTACTTGCTCCTTGATTGTTGTTGTCACTCCTACAGGGACATAAACCCCATGATCACAAGGCTTTAGCTTTCTTATTCATCATTATCCACAGAGTCTAGAGTCTTGCCTGACGCACAGCCGAGCTCAATACCTAATTATAAACCAGAAGAATAAAGCTCATACCTCCCTACACTTTCCCCCATTGCCATCTTTGATGACAACACCTGATTCCTTCTCATCTCCCACCTACACCACCCAGATACCAGAGCCTTATTTTGGCCTTCATCATCATACTCTGGGGCTCCTGCTCAACCATCACCAGCTTGAAACCCCTCTGATCTCTTTAAAATTCTACATCTTCCAAGTGCCCTTTACCCCACCTCCACCAAAGCAGGAATTCCAGCTGTTCAACCCTTCCCAAATCCCCAAGCCCATCAGCTTCCTTTCAACTTGACTCCCTGCACAGACTTTTGGCATCATGGCTAAAAACACAGGGTGGTGGCCACACCAGTGACTGGAGTTTGAGGTTTGTTGTGAGGATTAAATGAGCTCAGCACAATGCCTGGCAAATCCTAAGTGTTCAATCAACATTAGACGGTCTTGTTACTACCAGTACCATAATTAAAGTTTCTTCTTTGCCTCTGCCTCCTACTGTTTCTTCTCCCCCCCCCCCCTACTCCTACTTGGTTAGTTTTACTCTGTTTGGTTCATTTATGAGTTGAAGTTGGGACCCGGCCAGGTCTTCTTGGTGGTAGTGCATAGTTCTGACTGGATAGAACCAGCTCGGTGCAGGTTGGAGAAGAGCTAAGAGCTTTAGACTCCCTAGGAACCTTGTACACCAGCCTTTGGGCTTCAGGCTCTGGCTGTCTGGTGTCCACGGGTGGGCTTCTAAAGCTGTTGGAAGTGGGGAGCAGAGGCCCTCTGAGCAGGGTATGTTGGAAGGATGTTCACCCATGTTTTCACGTATGAGATGCTTAAGAAGCCAGCTTCACCGTTTGGGGTTATCAGCTCAGGGTTTATTACAACCCCTTCAGTTTTTTAGCCTTTCTTGTTCAAGGTCTCAGGCATCTGGAGAGGCAATCCTTGGAAACGATCACAAGTAATTCCTGGCCTGATTCCCTGTATGGGGTGGGGTGGAGTTGGTGCAAACAGGGGAAACCGCCCATGTCTTCTGGCTATAGTTCTATGACCCAGGCAAACTGAAATTATGAAACCCTTTCTTTGCCTCTCCTCAGATATGTCTCAGGCCTCAACTGTGGGGAATTTTTCATTTGAGGAAATCCAATTTATTTCAGGATGGTTAAAAGTGGTCACTTACCAGATTCTCAAATATTTGCAAGAAGGAATTCAGAAATGGATATGACTAGAGACCCTGCTGCTATGAGGGACTAGCAAGTCTGGAGTAACCAGGGTGACCTTATAAAATTAACTAAATTATTTCCACAAATGCCCTGAGCACATTGTATGTGCCAGATACTGTGCTAGATGCTGGAGATGCAGGGGTGAGCAAGGCAGGCCCAGTCCCTGCCCTCCTAGAGCTCAGAGTGTACGGACAAGGATTATATAGTGTGAGAGATGCTACTGCCAGAGGAGAGGTACAGGGTGACTTATCTGGGAGCACATGAGAAAGGACGCTTAACCCAGACTCGAAGCACTGGGCTCAGGGAGGGCTACTTGGAGGACAACACGATGCTCCAGGTGAGGCTTAAAGGATGAATGAGTCAGCCAGATGGCAGGAGGGGAGGCGAGGTTAAAGGGGAAGTGTTTCAGGCAAAGCCAAGAGCATGTGCAAAGGAAGACAAGAGAGGGCATGGTGCACTGCAGGAACCGAGAAGTAGTCGGGTAGGGCTCCACTGCCAGAAGTTCTGATTTATTTGGTCTTGGATTAAGCCCAGCCTTGGGTATTTTTAAAAGCTTCTCAGGTGACTTTCAGTGTAGCCAGGATTGAGAACTGCTGGACCGGAACATGGGATGGGATGGAGTGGTGAGAGGCGAGGATGGAGACGTGAGCTCGGCCAGATCACACAGAACCGGGAAGACCGTGTCAAGGGACTTGAGTTTTCTTCTCTGAGCGCTGGGAGGCTATTTAAACATTAAAGCAAGGAAACAAATGGCATGATCAGACTTGCAGACTTCAGAACATCCCTGCTGTGGAATAAGGATTAGAGGGGGCAGGAATAGAAGTAAGAAAACCAGTTGAGAGGCTCTTACAAGAATTGAAGCAGGGCTTTCCTGGTGGCACAGTGGTTAAGAATCCGCCTGCCAGTGCAGGGGACATGGGTTCGAGCCCTGCTCCGGGAAGATCCCACATGCCACTGGAGCAACTAAGCCCAAGCGCCACAACTATCAAGCCTGCGCTCTAGAGCCCGTGAGCCACAACTACTGAGCCCGTGTGCCACAACTACTGAAGCCTGCGTGTCTAGAGCCTGCTCCGCAACAAAGAGAAGCCACCGCAATGAGAAGCCTGCGCACCACAATGAAGAGTAGCCCCCGCTCGCCACAACTAGAGAAAGCCCGCACGCAGCAACGAAGACCCAACACAGCCAAAAATAAATAAATAAAATAAATTTATTAAAAAAGTAAAGAACTGAAGCAAAATATAATCATAAGCTGAGCTAGGTGAGTGGCAGCAGGGATGGATGGAGGCAGATGAATTTCAGAGATTTAAGGAGTAGAACTACTAGGGCTTGATCAAAGATGGCCCGTGGGAGGGAGAAGTCAAGGGCCATCCCTTTGTTTGGACAGTCGGGTGGATGGAGTATCATCTCCTAGGATAGGGCTCGCCAGAGGGCAAGCACCAGGAGAGAAGAAGCTGATGTGTGGATGGGTGGGTGAGGACATCAGCCTGGGATCTGTTGAATTTGAGGTGCCAGTGGGACATGCAAGTGAGATAAGCAGTCAACAGATAGTAGTTTAGCCCTCAGGTAAAACACCTAGGTTGAAGACAGAAATGTAGAAGTCATCAGAAAAGGGTGGAAATGGATGAGATCCCCCGGTGGGGTGGAGTACAAAGAAGAAAATATGTTCACAGAATCCTGCAAGTTGTTTCCTTCCTCCAGGTAGACAGCCCTGAACCCATTAAGGTAATTAGGCTACGTGGTGAAGTGACTTGTCCTAGCTAGTGCTCCTTAAGTATGTGAGCTGGCTTAACCCAGCCAACATGAACCCTTGCCGCTGGCCTATATTCGGCCTGTCACTGTTAGTGCGATTGGATCAAGTTGATTGGCAATGAGGAGTGGCTGGCAGTTGTGTCTTGCACCTATGGAGCTTAGCTGCAGCAGGCAGTTCCAAATTCCATGGCTCTGCTTAGGGGTTTCTAAATGCAGTGGTAGTTATGTGTTAGACATCTGAGGCGTTTTAAAGAACATAAGCCTGAATCATCTGAGAATGGGAACATTTGACAACTAACTCAATAAGAAAGTCCTGGGAAGAATTTGCTGTGGAGAAGGGAAGGATGGGTAGGCAGCAAGCAACGCTTTTATTCTAGGCTCTGTGCCATTGTGATTCTATTTTACATTTAGTCCACCTTGATCTAAGTGCCCCAGGTGCCCTCAGATTCCAGAATCAGGGTTTTTGTTTTGTTTTTTTAACCCCTAACAACAAGCCTATAAATAAGGCAGGTGTTAGCCCCATTGTAAAGATGAGGGAACTGACACTGAAGCTAATGTATTAGCTTGCCCAAAGTTGCAGAAAATATAAATTGGGCTGTGGTTAAGAATCCGCCTGCCAATGCAGGGGACACGGGTTCAAGCCCTGGTCCGGGAAGATCCCAAATGCTGCGGAGCAACTAAGCCTGTGCGCCACAACTGCTGAGCCTGCATTCTAGAGCCCGCGAGCCACAAACACTGAGCCTGCATGCTGCAACTACTGAAGCCTGTGCTCCTAGAGCCCATGCTCCGCAACTGCAATGAGAAGCTCGCGCACCGCAAGGAAGAGTAGCCCCCCACTCGCCACAACTAGAGAAAGCCCGTGTGCAGCAAGGAAGACCCAAGGCAGCACCCCCCCCAAAAAAAAAACCCGATAAATTGGGCTGACAGTTTCTCACTCCAAATCCACTTCAACCTCTCAACTCTGGCTTTCACCTCTTTTAAAAGGGCCTTTTTAACCTGCTCCAGAGAAGAGCTATAAGAGAGGATGGGAAGATATGGAAAGAAGCTTAACATTTACCTCCTGTGATTGCTGTGTGTGTGACTTTTTCCTTTGCTCTTAATCTCGTCCCAGCATAAATCACACACGCCTAATAGCAAAACGTTTGAAGTCTGGAGTGGGCAGAGGAATCGGGGAACCTGATTCCAGATGAATTATAGTCCCCTAGGACTGGAAGGAACCAATGGGTCATCTACTTTAGCCCCTAAATTTACAGATGGGAGAAAGTGAGAGGAATGTAACTCATGCATGCTCACCTAGCCAACTGTGGCCAAAGGAGCCCGGAACCTTAGCCTGCTGATGTACACCCAAATAACAGTGTGAAAACAACCACAGACTCACAGCACCGAAACAAACACAACACCCCCAAATATATAGGGGAATAAAGAACTGACCTAAAAGAAACCGTACACACTCTGCTATACATTCCCCTTTTCTTTTGGATACATTCTCACAGGGCTCTGATTGAGAAAGTTAATTAAGCAAATTATTATGGTGCTCTCTCTTGTCTTTTACTGAAGTCATGAAGGGAGGTTGGTAGAAGTGCCTAGAAGGTAGAGTGAGTGGAATTGGGAAATTGCTGTGTAAGATTCAGGTTGGTGACAATGGGATTGTTGATTCCACCAGTTTACTATTCACTAGGCACTAGAATTGAATGTAATAGTAGCTTGCATTTGTACAGTATATTCTAATTTACAAAGGGCTTTTATGACACTATCTCATTTGATCCCACTGATAACCCTTTAAGGTAGACAAGACAGGTATAATTATTCCACTTTATGGATGAGAAAACTGAGACTTGGAGAAATGAAACAACTTGGCCAAGCAAATTCGGTTACTAAACTACAGTCTGGACTAGAAAGTAGGTGTTCTTACTTAGAGAGCTTCAATTTTGCAAAGGTCACACAGCTAAGTAGGACTTGAATCCCAGTGAGGCCGCCTCCAGAGCTTATGATTTTTACCACCATGTTCTACTAGTCATGCAAAAGACATATGTTGAGTGACGCTTTTCTTAGTTCCCTACTCATTGTAAATATAACCCATGTGCTCCTGCTGAGACAGGGACTCATTAGTGAAGGCATTGGAAAAGGCTTCCAAAACCCTCTCCACACTTCAGCAAACACAAGTCTGTGTCCTAATTCCAGAGTCCCCACTAGCCCTAATTTCAGGGAAGATGAGCTAAGAGGAGCCTGGTGGGCAGCCCAGTGATGGCTGCAACCTTCAGGCTCTGGGCTCGTGAGAAGCTGGTGTGCCAACAGTTCCACCCTGGGTCCAGTCGGAAGTAAGGAAGCCAGATGAAGGCTCTTTTTTCCAGGAGTCTTCTCTGTTGCCCTCTCCTTTGCCCTGTTAGCATCTCTTCTGAAAAACTAGTAGCAGCTGCTAGCTAGTCTTGAAACTTGCCCAACCTGAGGGGAGCGTGTCACAAAGTACACAGGGCCTCCTTGAGACTGGACCCCTGGGACAGGCGGCTCAGCCAAGCAGCTCCATAAATAGCACCATCATATGTGAAAGGGGAGGTAGGTCAGGAAAACATGCTGGCTCTCCTCGGTAACTGCAAACCAGTGAGTCTAAATGATGAGTCTCAGGCAAAAACCAATTCCTATTACACAGGTTTAATGCTGAGGAGTCCCTTTAAGGACTAATTCCTGTTATGAGTTGTTTAGGACTTTCTATTCCTCATTCCTTCACTCCCTTTTCTTCTGTCAGTCCCTGACTAACATGCCTTTTCCATCTTGTCTGTCAGATGATATTGTATAAGAAACCAGACAGAGTTTTTTCTGACTATTTATAGAAGACAGTTGTGCTGCTTTAGCACAGGAACTAAAGTTTGGTTCCAGGTTTTGTTACATGTAAAAAACTTACAGAAATGTGTTTGTTCTCAAATGTTCTCTCCCACTCCTGTCCCATCACATCAGAGAGGCCTCTCTGAGAAACATATCCCTTTCCCCTGTCCTTTTTGAATTAAAATTTTTTTTTCTGATTGCAAAAGCAGTTCATGCCAGTTACAGGTTTCAAGGACTGTATAAATGCATAGCTAAAAATGTACAAGTGCCTCTTAGTCTCTAGCCCAGAGATAACCATAGTTAACAGTTGATGTCTCTTAGGATGAAGGCTTTTGCAATGATGCATAGGAAAGGTCAAGAATAATGATAGTAGGTTTCTATAGGAGGGGACCATACAAAAAAGTTTCAAAGCAAAATCAAGGGGAGGTGGGAAAAGAGAAAAGTGAAGGAAATTAGCCCCAGTCTTTCAGCCTGGGTGATTGGGAGGTAGGTGTTGCTAAGGGAAAGAACTAGGAAAGATGTTTAGTCTGTTAGGCCTGGGTGGTCATCCTGTGTCAATTATTATCATTGTTCTAGGAGCCACAGTCACAAATGCTTCAAAGCCTGCAGTTGGCCTCCCAGATGTGCTGTTTGGTATTCCAAACTGAGACCACTTCAGCATCTCAACAGGAATTAAAAGCTGAGAAGGATGGAGAAAGTTCAAATGCAGAAAAGATGGACTCACCTGTGTGAGGAACCTAAAGTTTTCAATCATCACCTCCAGGCAGCTGCTCGGAACATTTTAGAGCTGCCATCCACAATTTCTATAAACTTACCCATAACCTTCTCAAAGTCTAAACATTCTCTAATATTTCTTTTTTAATACATTTATTTATTTATTTTTGGTTGCGTTGGGTCTTCGTTGCTGTGCGCGGGCTTCCTCTAGTTGCAGCAAGATGGGGCTACTCTTCGTTGCGGTGCATGGGCTTCTCATTGTAGTAGCTTCTCTTGTTGCTGAGCATGGGCTCTAGGCACGTGGGCTTCAGTAGTTGGGGCTCGAGGGCTCTGGAGCACAGGTTCAGTAGTTGTGGCGCATGGGCTTAGTTGCTCTGCAGCATGTGGGATCTTCCCAGACCAGGGCTTGAACCCGTGTCCCCTGCCTTGGCAGGCAGATTCTTAACCACTGCGCCACCAGGGAAGCCCTAAACACTCTCTAATTAATGCAAAATCACCTTCAACAAAATGTAATTTGAGTCAAACAAACATCTTAAGACTAGGGTAAGAGGTAGACTATTTCTAAGTTAGAAACATGAATTCTGTCCACCTACTTTGGGGGTACATCATCTAATAATTAACAGCAGACCAAGAGTCAAGCTTTTGACCCCATCACTCTTGACACTATTAATGTCGCTGGTACTCATTGTTGTGCGTATAACCAGGCAAATTCCCATTTTAGGACCTTGACAAACAGGTCTCACTGGTCCTTCCCTTCTGAATCCAATATCCTCACAGAGAGCATGTGTTATTAAGTAGGCTGTACTAATGCCAGTTCCTATGCACCTTGAATGAGGCTGGTAGGATAAAGTCAGCCCTTGGCCCTGCTGACTTCAGAGTGGGAGGGTAATTGCTGCTGACTTGCAAATCTAGATCCTGGGAGGCTCCTACTCCCTGGATTGCTCTCAATGGGGGTGATGATTGCTGCATCTGTACTTCTCTTTCTTTTTAATTATCGCAAAAGAAAAATAGGAATGTAGAGATAATATCACTGTTGTCACTTGTTATTTAATTTTACTTTGCTATTTTAGGTCTTTACATTCATTGGCTTAACTAAACGAGAGCTTAAATTTTCTCAGCGTAGCCCCAAGGGATAGAACAAGGATCAAAGAGAAGAAACGGAAAAGGAGGCAAGCTTTAGCATTTCTAAAGGCACCAATCAAAGAGTGAAGAAGCAACCTCTCGAAAACGAAGTTCCCTCTCTCTAACAGAAGTCAAGTATAGGCAGTAGGATCTTTTGTTAGGATGTTGTTCTCATCTGAATGGAAAGGCCTGGGGTAAGGTCAGATGTGACTTGGGCCACAAAGCTAGTTGACCAACTAGAGAGTTTACCAGATGGTGGCATTAATTAGGGATAGTCGCCAGATTTCCAGGAAGGATTATACTCTTTAAAGGCTCATAAATTGAATTACAAGTACACCAAGATATGATAGAAAGCTAAGAGACATGTACGAAAATTAGTGTGCCATATACTCATTCCCTATGAGAAATTAACTACACAACGTATTGGATATGTCAACCAATTGACTGCATTATCAATTGTAAGAGTAAAAACACACACATTTAGACTCATCTACAGAATCCTGGGAATATACTGTCAAGTCTGTGATAATTAGGGATTTTATCACACTCTTGGGTTCTCTAGGAATATAGAACCAGCCTCATAACATGTAAGACTATTAAGCAATTTTAGCACATTCACCTTTTGGAACGTGTTTCTAACTTTTAGCTTTCAAGAATAGGCCTGCCTTTATGTGTTTAGTAGAAACATTTGTTTTGAAAGGGAAGGGTTCACAGACTCTCTCTTAGGTCATTTCCTCAGTTACTAAGCTTATGCCTTACATTTTGATTCTTACTAATGCTCTTCCCAGAGAGTTCTGAGTTGAGTCAATTGTGAGAAAAACTGGCAGCTCACCCCTCTACTGATTATAGGGTATTCAGTTATTGAATGGGAAGCTGTACTAGATGACCTTTATGGTCCTTCTCAATTCTATGGTTTTATGGTTTCATGAACCTATTCATAGGGGAATAGAGGAAGGGATAGGAAAAGTTATATAGTTGAGGCAGGGGAATAAGGAGAAGATTGAATCTGATTTAACTAACTAAAGAAACTATTTTTACTGAGGGCAGAGATATGGAATTGTGTATGTTGAATTTTCTCTACTTTCATTGTTCATAGGCACTTGCCACATTTGGCAGCTAAAATCCAAGGAGGCTCTCCTGTGAGACAAACTAGGCAGCAGCTCAGAATCGTGTCTATGCAGCAGCCCCACTACGTAAGGGCCCACATATCTTGCACTGAATTACCGTAAACACTTTCTGATTCCACACAGAAATTGATTTGGCTGCAATTCCATTCAGCTAAGTACCTTGCTCTGTCTAGTCATTCATTTATTCAATCAACTTTTACTGAGCACTAAGCCAGATGAGGGCAGAGAAATAAGTAAGATACTGTCCATTCACAACCTAACAAACAAGTAAGATATAGAAGGAATGGTTTTAAAACAGGAAGTTTTGTGTTTTGCTAAAGGAACATGCAAAGTACTGGGATATTCATAGGATGGAAAGAGTACCTCCAAGAACTGCTTTAGTTGCATCTCACAACAAAAAGGTTGTATTTTTATTTATTTCTATGTACTTTTTATTCCTCTTGAGACTTCCTTTTTAACCCAGGGATTGTTTAAATGGATTTGTTTTGTTTATAAGTGCTTGGAGATTTTTCGGTAATCTTTCTTTTATTCTAATTTGATTTCATTGTGGTTAGAGAAAACACTCTGTATGATTTCAATTTTCTAAATTTTGTTGGTTTGTTTTATAGCAAACCTCATAGAATATGGTCTATCTTTGTGTATGACCCATGGGCACTTGAACAGCATGTTTATTCTATTGTTGTGAGGTAGAGTATTCTATAAATGTTGATTAGATCCTGTTGGTTGATGGCGTTGTTCTCTTATGTCCTTGCTAATTTTTTGTCTAGGTGTACTATCAATTGTTGAGAGAAGTATATTAAAGTCTCTAACTATAATTGTGAATTTGTCTATTTCTCCTTTCAATTTTATAGGTTTTGCTTCACACATTTTGAAGCTCGGTTGTCTGGTGCATACATATTTAGGATTGCTATGTCTTTTTGGTATAGTGTTCCTTTTATCATTATTTTATTGTGCCTGTCTTTGGTAATTTTTTTGGTAATTTTTATTGGAGTTTACTTTTTCTGACATTAATATGGACAATCATGCTTTCTTTTGATTAATATTTACATGACATATCGTTTTCTATCTTCTCCTTCCAACCTACCTATTTCATTATAATTGAAGTGAGTTTCTCATAGACAACATATTTGGATCATATTTTTAAATTTACTTTGCCAGTCTGTCATTTGATTGGTGTATTTAGGCCATTTACATGTAATTATTGATATGTGAGGGCTTAAGTTTGCCATTTTATTTTTTTATTTTTTATTTTTTATTTTTTATTTTTTTTTCGGTATGCGGGCCTCTCACTGTTGTGGCCTCCCCCGTTGCGGAGCACAGGCTCCGGACGCGCAGGCTCCGGACGCGCAGGCTCAGCGGCCATGGCTCACGGGCCCAGCCGCTCCGCGGCATATGGGATCCTCCCAGACCGGGGCACGAACCCGTATCCCCTGCATCGGCAGGCGGACTCTCAACCACTTGCGCCACCAGGGAGGCCCGCCATTTTATTTTTATTTTCTATTTATTCTGTTCCATTTCTCTGTTTTCTTTTTTATGCCTTCCTGTGTATTACCTGAATATTTTTGAGAATTTCATTTCAATTTATCTGCAGTGTTTTGGAGTATATTTCTTTGCATAGCTTTTTTGATGATGGCTTAGGTATTATATATACATAAGTTATCTACTCGTAACATCACTTTACCAATTTGAATAATAAGAATGATTGAATTATAAGTGAAATTTTTTCCAAAGTCTGCAGCATTTAACTACAAGACATCACCTCAGGCACCTGAGAAGGTCTTGATGTCACTGAAATCCAGATTTCAGAACTTCCTCAAGTCTCCAGAGGTGCCTGCCTGTGAAATCCAGCTGTCACCACCACAGGAAAAAGAGGTGCACTGACATGTTTGGGAAGCTACCAATTGTCCACGTTTAAGAGCAAAAGGATAGATTAGATACTTAAAATCCAGATAGAACTTTCAAAATTCCAAATTTTAGCTGCATATACCAACTTGATAAACTTTAAAGAGGAAAGTTTAAAAACGGCAAAATTACATTATTCAAATTTTACCTGACGATTTTATTTTTTTGCTAGTATTTCATGTAAAGGGAAAAATGGGTCATAAATGACTCACACTGGATCATCAGACTGCAGGTACTTTGAGTGAGGCAACATAAATTTGCAGTTTGGCCATATGGAAGATGTCTAGACTTGGATGTCAGATAGACGTGGGGTTGAATCCCATTTTTGCCATTTATAAGCTATGTGACATTAGATAAACTACTTAACTTTTTGGATACCTTGTTTATAATCTGTAAAGTGAGGTCAATCCTTTTTCCTGTAAAAGTGAGGATTAAACAGCACATGACATATGTAAAAGGCTTAGCCTAGAGGAGATGAGCGACAAAAATGAATTTCCTTGCTATGTTTCTGTTGACTTTCACAGAGAGAAACCAAATATCTGTATTTAAAAGCAAATGGGTATTTCCAAACTAGGCCTCTCTCATCAACCAAGGTTTGTATTTGTTGATACCATCTTGACATATAAGCATGAGGTAGTTATCAGAGAGCAGAGAAGTGTGCTAGATATTTAATATTTTGGTAGCATTAAAGAAGTCCCTTCTTGGGACTTCCCTGGTGGCGCAGTGGTTAAGAATCTGCCTGCCAATGCAGGGGACACGGGTTCAAGCCCTGGTCCGGGAAGATCCCACATGCCGTGGAGCAACTAAGCCTGTGTGCCACAACTACTGAGCCTGTGCTCTAGAGCCCGTGAGCCAGAACTACTGAGCCCACACGCCACAACTACTGAAGTCCACGTGCAGCAACAAAGACCCAACACAGCCAAAAAAGAAAGAAAGAGAGAGAGAGAGAGAGAGAGAGAGAGAGAGAGAGAGAGAGAGAGAGAGGAAGGAAGGAAGGAAGGAAGAATAAAGAAGTTCCTTCTTAAAGGGTTTAAAAAACAAAACAAAACAAGATTTACTGATCACTGACTATGTGATGAGCAGGGGAGGGGCACTTTGACATCTGACATCATGGCTTCCTTTCATTGCACCCACCTAGTCATCTCCAAGATCCAGAGAGATAAAGAGTCAGGCAAAAAGGGACCTGACCTGAAAATTAAGTCTGGGATCCAGATGAGAGTTGCCTAGGTAATTGTTTGACCTTGAAGAAGTTACTTAGCTTCTTTAAACCTTAGTTTCCTCATCTATTAAGTGGGACTAGACCTCCTTTGGGGAAGCTGTACGGGTGAATTGGGTCATGTCCATAAGACACTTGAGGTCTTTAAAAGAAAAGCTTTTACAAACCTATAAACAGCATAATTAATGTCATCATTGCCATTATTGTTGTTGATGATGGGGAATAGTTTAGCACACATGCAAACTGCAGAATAGGGAATATTTGTTACAGAGGATATGAATATGAACACTTTTCTATGGAGTATATCTTACCCCACACTCTTTTTTGCTGGCTTAAAACATCCCACTCCTACAGAAGTACTTTTGTCCTTAGAATTGGCATTTTATTGCTAGCAATAAAATGTATGTGTAAAAAGTCCCAAAAGCCATCACCCCTATCTTTTTCAATGGTTAAGAGTCCCTTAGGAGTGTCTTATGTAGAACTAGAAAACTTTTCGCCTTTCCTGTAATGCAATGCCTTCTTTAATAATCTAAACAGCTAATATTGATATGGCACCCAGAGTATTCCAGATACTGTGCTAAGATTTTATCATCATTATCTCATTTAAATCTTACAACAGCCTAGAATACACTTTACTCTTTCACTTTCTTTAGTCTCTACTCAAAGGGCACCTACTTATGGGGTCTTTTCAGACCACCCTATATGAGAATAAACTGCTCCCTCACCCCCAGTACTTTTTCTTGGCTTTGTTTTTTCCATAGTCACCACCTGAAATAATTAAGTTTCTTGGTATATTCTTGTCTCCCATTAGAATGCAAGGTGTATAAGGATGGGATTTTGTTTTGTTAACTGTCTATCCTCAACATCTAATACAGTGCCTGGCAGGTAGCTGTTCAAAAAAATATTGGTTAGCAAATTAGTGACCCTATGAGTTAAGATTATACCATTTTACTGACGGTGAAATAGAGGCTTTGAGATTTGTCCAGTCACAAAATAAATGGACGAGCTGGTACTGGAAAGAAGGCCATCTGATTCTAGACTGGTCACTAACCATTGACCTCATGCCCCACTGCTTTCAAGGAAGATCACAAAGATGATACTTTATTGCTGTTTCACTGTGGCACGTTTCTGTTAGAAGAGTCATGAAGGTAATAAAAATGAGATAAAGGCAAGGGATATGTCTAAAGTGACAGATAAACTGGGGAAAATAATTAGATTCTAGTAAATTGTCCTTTTCTCCCCTTCCAACACTTTTCATATCTAAAAAAGATATATCAGTCAATTTTCTCTTTGGGTCTAGCTAAGATGACCTATAAATATGGGGCCCCATGTTTCTCCTTTCCCTTGTCTACCTTCTATAACTTCTCCATCAGTGTGCTGGGGCCACAAGTTCCTATAAGGAGAAAAAATGAAATAAACATTTTAAACATTTAACGTGCATTGCCACTGCCCTAGACACACTACATTCTTTATCTCTACTGCACACCGATTTACAGGGAGTGGGTATTTTAAATCCACATTTTATAGATGAGAAAACTCAAGGAGGCTAAATACATACTTCAAGGTGTCTCAGGCTGCCTTCAAAGTATGCTCTTTATCTGTTTGGATTAGTGAAGACAGTCAAAGACCGGAGTGGACCCACTGGGATTTTTCTACTAGATATCATTTGATCTCCTAGGAAATTGGTGACAAATGCCAGTTCTTGAGTATAAGGAGTACTCAAAACTGAAGGGGGTGCAACACTAGAGCAAAATGACAAGATTGGTATCTCTGTACTTGGCTAAGATATGTCCTCATTGTCTCTACACTTGGTCCTCAGACGTTCTTCCATGTGGAAAAGACCAGGGTCTAGGACTGGGCATCTCTACCCTTGAGCCTTTACTCTCTTCTGGGAGGATGCCTATGCCTAAGGAAGAAGATCCCAATTAAAATAAGTTATCCTAGGAGTATGGTAGAGTCAGGTGAGAAAATGGATCTGACTCTGTAAGACAGAAGGAAGGAGTGTTGAGGAAAGGCAGCCCCAAGGAAGAAAAGGTGGTTAGGCTCCAGGGACAAGAGTTGGACCTAACACTTTACTCCCCTCTCTACTTTCTTCCCATTTCCTCTCCTAATTCCCTCCTCGCCATCCCCTGGACCACACCTATACACTGTCTGTAAACCCCCTCCACACACCACTCACTCACCCTCCCTACCGTGCATTCTGAAAGGACTCCCTCTGACAGAAACAGGCTCTGGGGGAAGTACAAACGCCTAATAAACATTAGAAAAGCTGCCAACCTCTCTGGAAACCTGGGAAGTGGAAATTTAAAACAAAGCTAACAGTGCTTGGAAGAGTTTTTAAAGCAGAGGAGTGGTGTTGTCAGAATGCATGTACCTTTGTTTGACTTGGGATTTTAATGCACTGTGTAATTCTTTGGATACATCCCCCAAAACAAATGATTCAATTTCAGGTTTTAAAAAATATATACCGGGCCTCCCTGGTGGCGCAAGTGGTTGAGAGTCCGCCTGCCGATGCAGGGGATACGGGTTCGTGCCCCGGTCTGGGAGGATCCCATATGCCGCGGAGCGGCTGGGCCCGTGAGCCGTGGCCGCTGAGCCTGCGCGTCCGGAGCCTGCGCGTCCGGAGCCTGTGCTCCGCAACGGGGGAGGCCACAACAGTGAGAGGCCCGCATACCGCAAAAAAAAAAAAAAAAAAAAAAAAAATATATATATATATATATATACCAACAACTACCCTGGTGTTTTGGTGTTTAAAAATAGCATGGTATCCTTGTATATGGAAAACTAGTTATGCAATAACTAGCTACCTTTCTTTTTTCATATCTGAAGGACTTCTTTTACCTTGGGAACTTATAAAAGAAAAAACAAACAAATGATCAGTGATGAAAAAGCAAAGGGCAAGGCATATTCTAACATGCTCGATTTATAGTTTAAGTATTACTGAAACAGATTTAGATATACATAAATTCCATTTAATATGAAGACATACCTTTGGAGTGGGACTGGGGTTAACTACATAACTTAAATCTTTAGAGAAGTTCTAAAAGCTGAAAGTTGGTGGTGTTTAGTTTGGTTTGGTTTAGTTTTGTAACTCATTCGTGGCAAGACATAATCTGATCTGAACTCATTTAGTGGCAAAAACCTGAACTAAGCTCATATGTTATGTGGCTATTTATAGTCTTTATTTCCCACTTAGTATGAATATTCATAAGTTTTTGTGCAGAAATAACGTTTGATTACAATTACGGGTCTGCTGTATATCCCACTAGAGTGTTACATAATATACTTTATATGCACATATTATCTTTCTTATATCTGAAAAATTCTGAATTCTGAAAACCTCTGGCAAAGGTTTTGGATAAGGAATTGAGGACTACCTTTCTTCACCCAGGTATTAATAGCTGCAAAACATTTTTATGTAAGGGGTTAGATGTTGGACATGATGATCTCTGAGATATCCTCCGGCATTAAGTACAACACTTCCCCCCTTTTAAAGGGTGAAAACTAGTGTTTACAGAGGAAGAGCCTCCACACACACAAACAATAACTCATAAAGCTCAGGTCAGCATCACCAAGTCTTATCTCTGATTCCGGAGAAATTCAGCCAGGGAGTGGCACCTATGCTGTCCTGGCATGAATCATCTACTTTTACTGTCATGATGCTGAACGTGGCTTTTGTCCACCTTCTCTCAGAGGCTGAGAGAAGCCCAGGCCATGTGTGGTTTTTGAGAATCTTGGTATGTTTTTTAAAAATGCTAAAATAGAGTTATAAAAATTGTGGTCATGTTTACATTAAATGGTTTTTAGTAACAGTTTTGTTAATGTATGATAAAAAGCTATGCACAAAATAATTACAGAATTGTCTTATTAGGTTTATTAATTTTATTAAAAATATTACACATTACAGGTGGTATGGTCCAGCAATGAAACACTAGTTTAAAATTGCATATGAACATGACCCACTTTCAATTCTGTAAATATACCTCCAGGACAATCAAACATATAACCTCATTTGGAGATAACATCAAAAGTCTAGACTGGAGGGCTTTGAACGTGAGCCCAGGCCCTGTGTCAGGCCTCCTGGACTGTCCCTGGATTGTTTGCTCTTCTATTTTAATGCTGATCTGCCAACTGCAAAGAACTCTCAGTCTCTGAAGCTGCCCAAAGTTGGGTCTTTCAAGCATGGAGTTTCCCTGCATTATGTATTTCTATTGCTAAATTTATATTATTCTTACATTTTGTTTCTGTACACAGTAGCAATAGAAGAAAACCACACATATCAGGAGCCATGACTCCCTCCAGTCAAAAATCCCTCCGAAGAGTAAGTCAGAAAGAGAAAAACAAATATTGTATATTAACGCATATATGCGGAACCTAGAGAAATGGTACAGATGAACCGGTTTTCAGGGCAGAAAGAGACACAGATGTAGAGCACAAACGTATGGATACCAAGGGGGGAAAGTGGCAGGGGGGTGGTGGTGGGATGAACTGGGAGACTGGGATTGACATGTACACACTAATATGCATAAAATAGATAACTAATAAGAACCTGCTGTATTTAAAAAAAAAAAAATCTCTCTGAAGGCTTTGGAATGTCAGGGACTCTTCTCAGACCTGTGGTGGAAGGACAGGCTGTTAGGGACCTCTGTGTCTAAAGTCTGTTGAAAAGAAGACTGTCAGGCTTCCCTGGTGGTGCAGTGGTTAAGAATCCGCCTGCCATTGCAGGGGACACGGGTTTGAACCCTGGCCCGCGAAGATCCCACATGCCGCAGAGAAACTAAGCCCATGAGCCCCAACTACTGAGCCTGTGCTCTAGAGCCCGCGAGCCCCAACTACTGAGCCCGCGTGCCCCAACTACTGAAGCCTGTGCGACTACAGCCCGAGTTCCGCAACAAGAGAAGCCACCGCAATGAGAAGCCCACGCACCACAATGAAGAGCAGCCCCAGTTCGCCACAACTAGAGAAAGCCCGCGCACAGCAACGGAGACCCAATGCAGCCAAATAAATAAATAAAATCAATTAATTAATTAAGAAAAATAAAAGAAAGCCATTAAGAAAAGTTTAAAAAAAAAGAAAAGAAAAGAAAAGAAGAGTGCCTTCTGAGCCAAGCGCTGCCCAGAAGACTCTCCTTACTCAAAAGCCTTTTCCTCCTGGGTTGTTTCCTGCCTCTTGCTGTAACTGTCTCCCTGGCAGAGGAACCACCCGCTCTGGTTCTCCAGGGCCAACTGACCTGGGGTTTTCTGCTTAACTACTCCATGCCTATCCCATGTGGGATATTACTCCTGCTCTGAAGGCAAGGAGACTTGAGGCCGAGAGGAATTATGTAACTTGCGCCAGATCTTACAACTAGCAAAGGGCAGAACAATGACATTAAAATTCAAGCTTTATTCCACTATGCTAGATAGGCCAGGTAGTCTATTCCTTCTGTCTTTTACAAAGCGTTTGTAGCCGATTGTTTAATCAGTTACAAATCACCTAACTCCACTATCCTGTGGCCCACATTTCTCTCTTTCCCTCAAGAAATTCATGAAATGCTTTGCTAAATGCCTTGAATTCTTTACGAAATGTATGGTAACTCCATCAAAAAAAGAAATAAAATTAGTTCATACACCAAGTAGTTTTTGATGACCTGCTATGTGCCAAACAAAGCCCTGTGTCTACCATGATTTATTCCTAATGAATCAGTATGGGATCCTAGTGATCAGTTCTTCCTCTTTTAGTAATTCACAAACTATTCCTTAAACATGCTATTCCAGAATCTAGCCCAGGATGATCACTGAAGTATTAATAACGAAGCTGTAGTTTGCAGAATTCAACTTTTTCACTTTTTTAGAAAATCAAACTATTCATGCATCCCCTCCAAACATTTTTCATTCTCCCTGATATCTTAGAGAGATAACTAAAATGGTTTGGCTCCCTCATTTTTAACTTCTTTCCATTGCTGCAATAAATCTAATCACAGAATATACTTTATTCATGTTTTGACTTTTATTTTTAATGGTAATGCTATTAAATTCTTTCAGCTGTTTCTGAGGCAGCTATACTGCCTGCCTGTTTCTCCCAGAGTCTGCCCAAAGGAGAAAAATCTCTCTGACCCCAGGGAAGCCTTACTCCTGGATCTGGGATTTATGTGTTTTATTGTATACAATCAACCTTCTGTGTGATTTTTCAGCAGAGGATCCTTTCACAGACTTGCTATCTTTAGCATTTTTTGGTTAGGGCTAACTGCAGTTGTTTTGTGGGAATGTTCTCATGATCTATTGCTGCATAACAAACCAACCCAAGACTTAGTGAATTGAAATAACAATTTATCATTGTTCTATGGGTTGACTGGGCTCAGCTGGGAAGTTCTCACTTAGCATCTCTCAACTGGTTGCAGTCAGAATCTACTAGCACCAGGGTGGGCTTCATGGCTGTGACCTGTGCAGTCACACAGGACCCCATTCGTAGAAGGGCCTCATGCTTGGTTCAATGTCCTGTTGTTGCCATCTTGATTCTCTATATACATTTTGAACAGGGAGCCCAGAATTTTCATTTTGCACTGGGCCTTACAAATTATGGAGCTGGTCCTGGCGGAGGCTGCAGTCATCTGAAGACTTGACTAGACTGGATATCCCAGATGCCTCACTCACAAGGCTGCCAGCTGATGCTGGCTGTCGGCTGGGAGCTCCACTGAGGCTGTCACCTGAAATCCCCACACATGACTTCTCTGCGTGGCCTGAATTTCTCAGAGACAGTATCTCAAGAGTGAGGTGTCCAACAGATCCAGGCAGAAGCTGAAATACTTCTTGCGACTCAGCCTTGGAAAAACCAGAACGTCACTTGCAACACACTCTGTTGGTCAAGCAAGTCATGAAGACCAGCCCAGACACAAGGGCAAGTGCACTGGACTCCACCTCTTGATGGGGAGTTGGAAGATCACATGGCAGGAGAGCACATGGCGTGAGACATTGTTTTGTTCATCTTTGGAAAGTACACTCTGCCACAGGGCTATCTGGGGCCCCGCACTGCTTTGCCTTGAGCACTCTGCCTCTTTCAGGCTTCCCAGAATGCACTCTGCCTTGCTGGCAGGCATTCATGACCAAGTGTGGCTAGACAAGACAGCTTTGGGGTATCCGCCCTGGTTTTTCCTATCTGTCTAATATGATTAAAATGGGACTTGCTCAAAATCTCTTCAAACCAAGTATGTGCTTGGGGGATGAGAGGTGTGCTTAAGGGGGGCTCTGATCTTGAGGTGGGGTAGGGGCTGCTAGGAGGAACTACTTTTTGAGGTTTTGCCACAGTTCACGTTGAGTAAAAATAACGAGCTTTTCTAGATTACATTGCTAAATCTTGCAGCTTTCAACTAAAAGGCCTTACAGTAGAGATGAAAGAAAAGAAGGTGTAGTGTTTGATAATCCTTGGACAAACCCCAATTCCACTACCTATTAGGTAGGGAAAACTGAGAGCTTCAGTTTCTTTATTTATAAAGTGGGACTAATGATATTCCCTTAGGGGCTATTGTGATGATGAAGTAGGATAATATATTAGCTGCACACATAGTTACTGTTATTAATAAGTATATCACTTGTTTTTGATTTAGGTTATTACCTTTTAGGTTCCCTTTGCCAAACTCATGGTTGAGTTATTAGACCTACCTAGATCCTCTGGGGTGACTTACTGGTGTAGACATAATGAAAACACCCTAAGAGTAGCATGGTCCTGCAGCCTCTGTATTAGAAGTTGCTGGTTTTGGGCTTCCCTGGTGGCGCACTGGTTAAGAATCTGCCTGCCAATGCAAGGGACACAGGCTCGAGACCTGGCCCGGGAAGATCCCACATGCCGCGGAGCAACTAAGCCCATGTGCCACAACTACTGAGCCTGAGCTCTAGAGCCCATGAGCCACAACTACTGAGCCCACGTGCCACAACTACTGAAGCCTGCGCACCTAGAGCCCGTGCTCCCCAACAAGAGAAGCCACGACAATAAGAAGCCCGCGCATTGCAACGAAGAGTAGCCCCCGCTCACCGCAGATAGAGAAAGCCCGCGCACAGCAACAAAGACCCAACACAGACAAAAATAAATCAATAAAATTAATTAACTAATTAATTTAAAAAAAGAAGTTTCTGGTTTCTACCTTTCAATGTTGAGGGCTGACGTTTTGTCAACTACTACTAGTAGTAGTGGGTAATTAACATTTACTGAGCAGGGTACTTAAATGTGTTAGGGGCTTTTGATTTAATTCTCACTCAATCCTCTGAGATGAGTACTGTTTTATTTCTGATATTATAGATGAAGGAACAGTAGGTTGGTGAGAATAAGCAATTTGTGCAAAATCATCCATGAGATAAATAGTGGCCCAGGATCCAAACAGAGATCTCTCTAGCCCCAGGGCCTGTGCTTCACCATTGTGTTATATGGCCTCCCAGGCAGATTAAAGCATTCACATATTTGAATCCTTTGCATGTGACCTGAGATCTCAGGCTCTTTTTAGCAACTGATTTGGGAGCTTAAGACCCTAATATTTTACTATCAAGTCTGGTTGTGAGACCTTGTTGGAGAAGAGTTCCTAAAACCATCCCATTTTTAGACTGTTGGTATAAATTTCCCTGGAGGATTATTTTGTGGTAGGCCAATCCCTTGTGCTGTGGCTGGGTAGCTTTCAGCAAGGCCTCTCATCTGACATTTGGCATTTTTCCTGGCAGGCAGCCAAGGGGACTGAGTATTTCTCTGTTTTCTTTTACTTTCATTCTTAACCATTTCCTCTCAAAATAAACAAAAAAGAACTTGGGGATTTTACTAGTGGAAATGTATCTTAAAAAGCTGTTTCTGAGGGAAATTTTGCAGCTAGAGGGGAAAGGGGGGGAAAGGAGATTGAGGGAATGGAGGAAACAGAGCCCTTAAAATTATTAACAGAATTCAGAATTCCCTTGAGCTAGAAAGGTTCCATCTAATTTAAAAAGTTGTTTGAATTCCTCAAAAGAGAGGCATTCTATAAGTATAAATATATGGTCAGGCACCTCTTAATGAGCTATGGAGAATCTCTAATGTGATTATTTATTTGTGCTGTGTCCCCAACATTTCCCTTTAGCAAATGTTTACAATGACCTTCTCTTTCCTAACATTTAATTCCCAAACTTGATAAAAAGTAGAATTGGCTTAAGTTTGGATGCTTTCTCTTCCCTCTTCTACTCATTTAGAAAGGTGTTAGCAGCTATTCATAAACCACTTAAATGATTATTTGGCTTTAGTGAACCTCCCCAAGAAAAAACTTTTTCCTCCTCTTTTTTTTTTTTTTTTTTCTGTACACGGGCCTCTCACTGTTGTGGCCTCTCCCATGGCCCCTCTGGCCATGGCTCACGGAGCCAGCTGCTCTGCGGCATGTGGGATCTTCCCAGACCAGGGAACGAACCCATGTCCCCTGCATCAACCACTGCACCACCAGGGAAGCCCTTCCTCCTGCTTTTTTTTTTTAGCACTTAACTACATGCCTTGCTTTGTTTTAAGTGTTTTACAAGTATTAACTTATTGAATCCTCACAATCCTAAGAGATCTCTAACAATTACATCCCTATTTAACAGATAAGAAACCTGAGGCTTAGAGAGGTTAAGAACCAGGCCCCAGTTCAGTGAGGTGATGGTTTGATGCGAGGGCCTTTTTTCCACACAGTCCCAGGATCAAGACCAGGCTCTGCCACCTCCCAGCCCAGTTGACTGGCCAACTCACAATTGCTTATACTGCCTGTAATATGCTTGAAGCTCTCACAGTATTTCAACCAGTCCCAGTGAAATCTGACATTATTCCCATGAGAAATTAAGTGCATTCCAGTTCCTAATGGACTTTCTATCTTCCCTCCTTAAATAGGCTAACAACTCCTTTTGCTCCTGTAGAGGTTGGAAAGGATTCTATTTATTCATTCCTTCACTTGACAGACACTCACACACAGGCAGTATGGCATAGCGTCAGAGTGCAGACATTGGGACCAGACTACTTTGTCTGAATTGTGGCTTTGCCATTTACTTGCTCAAGGTCACACAGCTTGTTAGTGAATCTTTCTGTGCCTCAGGTCTCTTACGTAAAATGGGTTAATGATTACACTGACCTCATACAATTATTATGAATTTAAAATGAGTTAATCTATATTAAATACTTAGTACTGTGCATGGCACAAGTAAATGCTCAATAAGCACAAAGTATCATTGAACAGCTACTTAGGAAATAGAAGTATGCCAGGCACTGCAAATAAAAGCACTTGAAATCTAGTGAGAAATATAGGGCACATTCCGTCAACAGATCCACTCATGTGCTAAGCACCAGGCATTGGGGGGCATAACAACTAAACACAACACCCCCACCACAAATATTTACAAACTACTAGAAGAGGTAAATAGACAAATAATGACAGTGCAATGTAACAAGTACTGCAAATAGAGTAGAAATGAGTTACATTAGAGCATAAGAGGGGGTAGGGGTGCATGACATTTGAAGGTCGGAGGAGGCTTCTTACAGGAAGTGAACTGAAGGTAAGACCTGATGGATGAGAAGGAAATTGCCACATATTACTAAAACAGGATGTGAATTGTAAGGGGTATAAAGAGCATGGAGCACGTGCATGGGATAGAGTGAGTAGTTTTACCTGGCTTAAGGAATCAGGTGCATGGGGCCGGAGGCAGGAAGAAGGAGAGGAGGCTGGAAAGAAGATACCACCAGATTATTAAAGGCCTTCAGGGCTTCGCTGAGGACTTTGGACTTTATCCTGTAAGTAACAGGGAGCCATGAAAAGCTGTCAAGTCTCGGAGTAATATGATCAGATAATCCAGACCTGATGAGATTTGAAGTCAGGGCCACAGTGATACTCCTAGAGAGATATGAAGGCCTGCATTGCAGTGCTGGTCATGGGGATGGAGAAGAAGAGATATTTGGGAGATAATACGAAGAATTGTTAGAGTGTGATGACTGATTAGAACAGAATGGAAGGGCAGAATATCCTACATTGCCCTCAAAAGTAATATCCTTTTAGCTATGATGGGTACTTAGTTGGAAAAGTTTGAGGAGTACAGGTGGCATAATGGAAAGAACATGAATTTTTGGAGCTGGATGCAACTGAATTCAAATCTAGTCTCTATCATTTGTTGGTTTCATGTTTAGTGTAGATAATAATCCTACCTCAAAGTCTGTTATATAATAACATAAGCACGTAAAACACCTAGTACAGTGCCGGGCACATAGTATGCATGATCATTGTATTCTGGGATTATAAAAGAAGACACAATCAGAGGTTCATGCCAGACAGCAGTGGTCCTTAGTCTTCTGAATGTCTTAGCTATTTATTAAAAAACAAAAAATCTTTACTGAGATACCATCACATACCATCAATTCACCCATTTAAAGTTTACAATTTAATGTTTTCTAGTATATTCAGAGTCGTACAACCATCACCACAAGCTAATTTTAGAAATTTTTTTTTTTTTGGCCACACGGAGTGTCCTGTGGGATCTCAGCTGTATGACCAGGGATTGAACCTGGGCCATGGCAGTGAAAGAGTTGAATCCTAACCACTAGACCACCCGGGAACTCCCAAATTTTTGAACATTTCAATCACCCCTAAGAGAAACTCCACACCCATTAGCAGTCACTGCCCATTCGTCCCCAAGCCCCTCCACGGGTGTAGGCTGCCACTACGAATCTGCTTTCTGTTTCTACATATTTGCTCTTAAATTCTTCAAAAGATCTGATGAAAGCAAGGTCTATTCTGGGAATATGCAAAATTTTGTATGCAATTTCTAGGAAAGCAGAGGCCCTAGCTTAAATTTAAAAGGAATACCCTTAACAAACTCAAACCCAATCTCTACGAAGTTGGCACTAGAGGAAGAAAATCCCTGTGGTGACAGTGGGCAGCAAGGCCTTGTAGCCCTCATTCCTGTGTCTCTGCCTAACCTGAGATCTCTGCACACACACAACTTGCTCCAAAATTTCTACACATAATCTCCACATGTGAATGTCAGCCACAAGGATCCATCTCCTATATCCTCATCATTTGTTTCTTCTGGGAGCAGCAGAAACCTAAGAGATTCCAGCCAGCAATCAAGAGTAGTGTCTCTGGGTTTCCCTGGTGGTGCAGTGGTTGAGAGTCCGCCTGCTGATGCAGGGGACACGGGTTCGTGCCCCGGTCCGGGAAGATCCAACATGCCACGGAGCGGCTGGGCCCGTGAGCCATGGCCACTGAGCCTGCACATCCAGAGCCTGTACTCCGCAATGGGAGAAGCCACAACAGTGAGAGGCCTGCGTACCGCAAAAAGAAAAAAAAAAAAAGAGTAGTGTCTCTGAAGATTGGTTTAAGCTACTGTGATAACGGCTCCTATTCATTCAGTGCTTATTATGTCTGAGCATTGCACTTGTAATTAACTCTTCTGATTTTTCAATTTTAGGGATACCACCTGCACATGTACTATTTCAGTTTTTTGGTAGCTCTTGGTAAATAATATGATATCACCATGAAGAAACCGTCTGCCAACAATCTTTGTTTGGTACTGTTACCTCTAACCTACTTCACAGAAGCCAAGAACAGTCAGAGTATGGAGAGGGAACTTTTAGTGAAAAAAAAAGCAATGTTTGAGCTCCTATTGAACCAATAAGAATGTCTTTGCCCTCTCAATGCCTAAAGAATCAGGTTAAAACTTCATGAATGTGTTGACCTGGCTTCTTTCAGAGTAACAAATGAGAATTTTGATTACAGAATATTTTTTAAAGATTTATTATTTATTTATTTATTTTTGGCTGCATCAGGTCTTAGTTGCGGCACGCAGGATCTTCGCTGAGGCATGCAAGATCTTTCGTTGCGGCACGGGCTTCTCTCTAGTTGTGGCGTGTGGGTTTTCTCTTCTCTAGTTGTGGCACACTGGCTCCAGGGCATGTGGGCTCTGTAGCTGTGGCACGTGGGCTCTGCAGTTTGCGGCACGCAGCCTCTCTAGTTGAGGCGCACGAGCTCAGTAGTTATGGCACGTGGGCTTAGTTGCCCCATGGCATGTGGATCTTAGTTCCCTGACCAGGGATGGAACCCGTGTCCCCTGTAATGTAGGGCGGATTCTTTACCACTGGACCACCAGGGAAGTCCCAGAATATTTTATATTGTAAGCTTTATTACCATGTTAGTTTCTTCTTCTTTTTTTAAATTTATTTATTTTATTTATTTTTATTTTTGGCTGCATTGGGTCTTTGTTGCTGCATGCATGTTTTCTCTAGTTGCGGCGAGCAGGGGCTATTCTTCGTTGCAGTGCGCAGGTTTCTCATTGTGGCTGCTTCTCTTGTTGCAGAGCACAGGCTCTAGGTGTGCGGGCTCAGTAGTTGTGGCTCGCAGGCTCTAGAGCTCAGGCTCAGTAGTTGTGTGCGTGGGCTTAGTTGCTCCGCGGCATGTGGGATCTTCCCGGACCAGGGCTCAAACCTGTGTCCCCTGCATTGGCAGGCGGATTCTTAACCACTTCACCACCATGGAAGCCCAAGGGATTCTTCTTGGCAGAGAAAATTGGAAGCAATTTGAAAGCACATACAGACTAAATTACCTTTGTATTCGCTGTAAGATCTGTCTTCTAATTCACCACTCCAACCTCATGCTCATCTGGCTACACACTCAGAGACTTTTGGTTTTG
This sequence comes from Mesoplodon densirostris, assembly GCF_025265405.1. NCBI lineage: Eukaryota > Metazoa > Chordata > Mammalia > Artiodactyla > Ziphiidae > Mesoplodon > Mesoplodon densirostris. The sequence goes on along the minus strand of NC_082662.1, from coordinate 59,862,848 downwards.
CCTTTGCTTTTTGTCTTGGAATCTACAAGCTCCTTCCTACTTCACGTTCTCTTGCTTGCTGTTTCCTCAGTTTTTTCTTAAAGTCTTTGTAAGGCTGGTTTCTTCTCATTGTTCAGGCCTTAGCTCAGAGGGCTTTCTGACCATACAATCCAAAACAGTTGTCCCTTCCTCACATTATGCTCTCATAGTAGGTACCATTCTCTGAAAATGATGTCAGTGACATATTTATTTACTTGTTTATTCTTTGCTTCTTTCCACCAGCATGTAGACTCCACGAAGACCAGGGCCTTGCCTGTTTTGTTCACCACAGAATCCTTAGGACTCAGAGCAGTGCTTGACACACAGGTGGATGTTCAATAAATAGCTGTTGAATTAAATGTTTATTATCAAAATGAATAAATAGTATTAAGTGTGAAATATATATTCTGTTTTCAAAGGGGTTTATACAGATGTATTTGGAACTTCATTGGATGTATTTAAACCTAAAAACTTGCTATTTATTGTAATGTCCAAAATAAAATGTTTTTAAAATAGTAAATGAAAAATAACCACCTTTTTTTCCTTCTAAAATTTTCCTTTGGGTTTGACATATTCAAAATTAATTTAAATTAAAAGGAAGGGGAATACATGGAACAAAAAAATTAGTTTTAAATGGATTATAGGCCTAAATGTAAGAGCCAATACTATTTTAAAAATCTATAAAACTTTTAGAAGAAAACATAGGAGTAAATCTTTGTGATTTTGGGTTAGGCAAAGGCTTGTTAGATATGACAACAAAAGCACAAGTGACCAAAGAAAAATAGATAAATTGGACTTCATCACAAAAGACCACATCAAATTAAAAAGGTTTTATGCTGCAAAGGATACCACCAAGAAAGTGAAAAGTCAGCCCACAGAACTGGGACAAAATATGTAAATCATATAACTGATAAGGCCCTTGATCTAGAATATATGAAGAACTCTTATAACTCAATAATTAAAAAATAAATATACTAGTTAGAAAATAGCAAAGATCTAAATAGACATTCTCCAAAGAAGATATACAAATGGCCAATAAGCATGTTAAAGATGCTCAACATCATTAGCCATTAGGGAAATACAAATCAAAACTACAATGAGATACCACTTCACACTCACTAGGATGGCTATAATCAAGAGACAAACACACAGGATATGGAGAATTTGGAACCCTCATAATTGTTGGTGGGATTGTAAAATGGTGCACACTCTTTGGAAAACAGTCTGGCTCCTAAAACTGTTAAACAGAGTTACCATATGACCTAGCAATTCCATTCTTAGATATATATCCAAAAGAAATGAAAGCATATGTCCATACAAGTTCTGCAAACAAATATTCAAAACAGCATTATTCATAATAGCCCAAAAGCAGAAGTAACCCAGATGTCTATTAACTGGTGAATGTATAAATAAAATGCAGTCTATCTATACAATGGAATATTATTTATTCACAAAAAGGAATGAAGCACTGATACATGCAACAACATGGATGAAGTTAGAAAATATTATGCTAAGTGAAAAGAAGCCAGTCACAAAAGACCACATGAATCCATTTCTATGAAATGTCCAGAATAATCAAATCTATGAGACAGTAAGTAGATTAGTGGTTGCCCAGGGCTGGGGGTGGAGGGAATGGGGGAGTGACAGTTAATGTGTATGGGTTTCTTTTGGGGGTGATAAAAATGTTCTAAAATTAGATAGTGGTAATAGCTGCACAACTCTGTGAACATCCTAAAAATTTTTGAATAGTACTCTTTAGATGGGTGAATTCTATGGTGTGTGAATTATGTTTCAATAAAGCTGTGTGTGTGGTTTTTTTTTAAGAGTACAATGTAAGGGAAAAAAGGAAGGGAAGCTTAAAATCAAGAGTATCAACCTTCAAAGAAAGTTTGAGGTGACAAAATAGAGAGTGTAATATTTCTATTTTTAGCTTTGGTATCCTAACTTTAGCAAGAGCCTAGACTTGAATATTATATTTAGCATTCCATATTCAGACATGGCGGATTTGCCCTCTTCTTCATAAGAACCACCTTTATTGCTTTTGTTTTAAAAATGCATTATATAGAGTATACTAAAAATCAGATTCTCTTATTTACATTTATATGATACCTGTATCCAGTGTCCCCCAAAGTTTTCTTTTGCTACAGGTGGTAGCCATGAAAGACTGTTCTATCATGCCACCCACAAGCATAACAGGCTGTGGGATCAGACTGTTTGGACTCTTCTAGTCCAAACAGTGAATTTGGGAGAGGCACTTAACCACAGTTTCCCCATGTGTAAAAGGGGAGTAGAGTAATATTATTTACTCCATAATGTTGTTCTGAGAATTAAAGGAAATGACTCATGCAAGGTATTCAGCACAGTGTCAAGTGCATAGCAAATGCTCAAACTGCAGTCCTTGTTAGTAATTACTATTATAATATAGCAACGGTTAGTAACAGAGACTTGAGATTATTTAGAAATGGGTAAAAAACACGTTGTAATGTGGTTGATAACTGAGCATTAGCATCCTAAAAACAAGTGAGGGCCGGAAGGAGGTATAATATTCCATTTCTCAGTTGCATTAACATTAGGCAACTATATTGGATATTTAATCAAGGTAGTTGGATAGTTTTCAGCATTTACTGTTAGAAAACTCTAGAGAGCTTGCTATAGATAAGGCTGTGAAGTTGCACAAGTATTTTTCAGAGAACAATATGTGATTCAAGCATCGCTACAGAGAGCTGATATTTTAGGCTACATTTCTAAGCAGTGATATCTTATACCTTGTCACCTTACAACTCCTGCCATTCATTTGAATAACAGTCTGCAAGAAGTCTCCTTTTCCTTCTCTCTTGAGGTTTATTTGGCCAATATTTTTTCTACTGAGAGTAGCAGGAACTTTTAAATATTTTTAAAGACTATTTTAACTTCTCAGAAGAAAGGAAACATTTGCAAAAATAATTACATATAAAATAAAATTGATTGTGAGATGTAAAAGAATTAGCATTTGGAGCTTTATTTGTATACTTTAAAAATGGGCTTTAAGGGCTCCCCTGGTGGCGCAGTGGTTGAGAGTCCGCCTGCCGATGCAGGGGACACGGGTTCGTGACCCGGTCCGGGAAGATCCCACATGCCGCGGAGCGGCTGGGCCCGTGAGCCATGGCCGCTGAGCCTGCGCGTCCCGAGCCTGTGCTCCGCAACGGGAGAGGCCACAACAGTGAGAGGCCCACGTACCGCAAAAAAAAAAAAAAAAAAAAAAATCTTGGCGGAGAGATGGATTGGGAGTTTGGGGTTAGCAGATGCAAACCATTACATATAGGATGGATAAACAATGAGGTCCTATGGTATAGCACAGGGAACTATATTCAATATCCTGTGATACAATGTTCATTGCAGCACTATTTACAATAGCCAGGACATGGAAGCAACCTAAGTGTCCATCGACAGATGAATGGATAAAGATGTGACACATATGTACAATGGAATATTACTCAGCCATAAAAAGGAACGAAATTGAGTTATTTGTAGTGAGGTGGATGGACCTAGAGTCTGTCATACAGAGTGAAGTAAGTCAGAAAGAGAAAAACAAATACCATATGCTAACACATCTATATGGAATCTAAAAAAAAAAAAAAAAAAGGGCTTTAAAACGTTCCTGGATTAACCAAAATTCCAGGAGAGACAAAAGGGAGAGAAGGAAGTTGAAAGTGCTTACAAATTTTTCCTGTTTTCCCCAAACGTTTATTCATATTTTTACGTTATATTAATAGATAAAGTCCCTGAGGAGCATGACTGAAACTCAAAAATTCATAGCCATAGAATTTCCCTACGGGTAGCATATCTTTAAGTATTCTTGTTGTAAGAGTGCTTGGTGGTCATAAAGATCTGTCTGAGAAAATCAGAGACCTGTACATAGGATAAAAACAAGTAAGGACAGGCCTGCCCCACCCCCCAGACTGTGGTAGGAGTGGGTAAGTTACTTAGTCCCTTTGTGCTTCATTTTCCTCACTTTAAAAAGGCAGTAATAATACCTTTCTCATAGAGTTAACGTGAGGCTTAAATGAGATCACACATGTAAAGTGCACCAAGTACCTAATAAAATATCAAGTTTTAGCTCCTGACATTGTTGTGGCAGTGGTCAGAAAGGGGTAAGAGGAGGAGGTGTAGCAGATGTCTCAAAGATGCAGATATTAACAGCTCTTGGTAAAGAGAGAGAGGTCGTTAAAGCAGGGAGATCTTCCAAATGGCACTTGCGCTATTTTCAAAGGGGCATGAAGAGTATAGTCAAACACTCCTTGTCCTTTGTCTTGGTAGGAGCTACAAGAGCCAGAGCTCGTGGAAGGAGGTGGAGTCTCTGTGTGAGATGGGAGTGTGTGTGGCAGGGACTGAGGCGACAGAGAAATAGGTGACTTTGAGGAATGGGGGCTGGATTTAGAAGTAAGAAAACCACTAGGCTTGCTGCCACATGCTTGTAACACGACTCTTTTATTTTCCCTGTTAAGGAACTGATTTAAATTCTGCTCAGAAATCGGTAAGATTCCATTTGGCCATGTGACATACCCTGCCTGACATGCAACAATATTTAAATCTTATTAAATACTGTAAATTAACTTATATTGACTGACTTCTATCAGAAACCAGAGTCTGGATTAAAGAGCTGATGTCAAGAGTCTCACAGTGGAGTTAGAAGACTGGGTTAACTCCTGGCACTAGCACTTACAAAGATAACGTGGTAAGTCATTTCACCTCTGAAATGGTTTCATCTGTGAAATGGGAAACCACTTACCTAACAAGTTGTTGTCGACATAAAGGTTATTCATAGCACCTGGAACATAGAGATGCATTTTTCTATATTTTGTGTTAATGGAAAAAGGTTTTAAAATTATGGTAATACATTTACACTTACAGCGTTACCAAATATGCCTGAATACGCATTGACATTCTATTACATTAATGGACTTTAATATTCTCAACTAATATCAATGCTTTTAGTAATGACAGTTAATTCGCTGATATTATTTTCCTCCCCTCACTGCACCTCTCACCACACCACACATTCAGATGCTCTAAAATGTTATTTCTTGAGCACTTTTTACTGACACCCAATCCTTGGCTTGCCGGACACTAAAGGACAATTGGATTGACTCTAGAAAGTGTTTCTACTAACAGTGCCTTTTCGAGGCTTGCCCAACGTCTGGCTAGTGTTGCAGTGTCAGGAGTTTACTTCAATTAAAGCACTAGTGGCAACACGGCATTCCTTACACAAGAAAAGAGCGCAACACTCACATATGATAGTTCAACTTGTCTTTGGGGTTGATTCTGCTGCTCGAGTTCAGTTCCCGCGAGAGGAAGCGTATTCCGCCTCATATTAAACAGAAGAGCCTCAATTCATTATTGGGGCTGCAGGAGGGCGACTCCAGCAACTGATCAGCTAGGGACTTGACACAGAGCGGGTCCTGCGTTCGTGAGGCAAGTGCGGCACCTCAGCAACCCGCCAGCCCTGGAAGTTTGTGAGTCTCCACTTGTAAGACTGGTAGTCATCTTGACCTCCCGGACAGGTGGGGAAAGTTAGCCCTGGGCCAGAGGCGGGACGTAAAAGCGAAGGCTCAGAACTTTCCCGAGCAAAACACGCCGTCACGTTTTCCTGTTTTCAGCGCAGCTCGAGACCCGGAGAGTTTAAGGGTGGCGAGAGCAGGTGGCAGGACTCCGCCCACCACCGCTCTTCTCCTCCCTCTGCTTGCTGCTCCATTCCCTCGGTGAGGTCCCGCCTCTGAGGCGCGCGCGAAGAGTTGTCGCGCCGTGTGTTCTGGGAATTGTAGTCCTAACGCTGGGAGCCGCCTCGAGAGAGGCGACTGCGGCCTACACACCCCATGGTGCCGCGCGGCGCTGGCCGCTCCCGGATGTGTGCCTGGCGCCGGAAGAGAAGGCGGCCCCTCTCTCTCGGCCCGGCCATCTTGTGGGAAGAGCTGAAGCAGGCGCTCTTGGCTCGGCGCGGCCCGCTGCAATCCGTTGAGGAACGCGCCGCCGAGCCACCATCATGCCTGGGCACTTACAGGAGGGCTTCGGCTGCGTGGTCACTAACCGATTCGACCAGTTATTTGACGACGAATCGGACCCCTTCGAGGTGTTGAAGGCAGCAGAGAACAAGAAAAAAGAAGCCGGCGGGGGCGGCGTTGGGGGCCCTGGGGCCAAGAGCGCAGCTCAGGCCGCAGCCCAGACAAACTCCAACGCGGCGGGCAAACAGCTGCGTAAAGAGTCCCAGAAAGACCGCAAGAACCCGCTGCCCCCCAACGTCGGCGTGGTTGACAAGAAGGAGGAGACGCAGCCGCCCGTGGCGCTTAAGAAAGAAGGTAAAGCTGTGGTGGAAGGTGGGGGAGACCCGGGATGGAGGGAAGGAGCGAGGGGACTGGCGGCTACCACTGGCTTCTGGGGCTCCGAGGGTCCGCGGGAGACTTGGCCGCCGATTTCTTCGCGTTTCCCCCGCTTGACAAAAGCCAGGTCCTGCGAAGGTGCCGGGAGCGTGGTAGCCCCAAGTTCAAACCGCCACCTGCAAGGATCCTGGAGCCACCTCTTCCCGCCTCAGGTTCTGAGCGGAGGAGCGTGGTCGGGATCCTGGGAGGCTGTTGTCTTCCCGCCGGATTCCTTGGCGGGTGAGCGCATGGGCCGAGGTTCGGGAAAGGGAGCTCCTTCTCGGAGCGTTTGTTGTTAACGGATGGCGGTGCCTCCGCGGCTTCTTCCTGCTCAGAGCTTTCTTTCAGCCCGCTGCTCTGAGGTGCGGTTGTGTCTTTTAGGTTCCTGCCCTGCCGTCTTGTCCCAGTGTGGCGTGGGGTACCTCCGAGAAAAGGTGGGGGTCGGAGTTTCCACCTACGCCCCCCCTACGTTCGAGCCTATCGGATGTTGTGGAGCAAGGTGCTCTTTTAGGTGCCCCCTGTGCTTTATCGTTACCCTCTCGCCCGCACAACTATTGCAAACTTAATAACTTGCTGGAGTGCGTCAGGCTGTTGGGAGGGAGAGAAATTTGGCCACCCTGGATTGAGCAGAAGCGGGAATTCTGAATGAAGATTGGTGATGGCAGGAAATCCTGAAGCTCGTCCTCGGGTCACGATCTTTTTCCCCGGCCGGACCCCCCGCACGCAGTGTTTCATGTGGCGTGGCCTGGCCTGGGCCTCGTGGTGCAAAGAGTGCCGAGGCTGTCACAGCGTTAGCCGCTGCAGAGCCCTTTGGAGTGCAGCTTTTTCTCCCCATGTGCGTGAAGCATGGTCAGGATTTCATTGGCGGGCAGTAGTTGCTTCCAGGTCACTGTAAACTTCGCAGGATTGTCTTGAACTTGGTTTTTGCACTCTCACTCGTTACTGGTTTGTGTTTTGTGATGGATGAAAAAGCAAAACAGTGGAGGATTAGAAAAAGTGTACACGATACGTAGTAAGTAGGTGTAGGACTTAAGCTTTGAAGCTTAAAGGTTTCCTTTATGTGTTGAAAATTGAAATTTTGCCACGTGCTTCTGAAAGGAGTTCTCATTAGCTTTAGTCGAATTTGATAACAACTAATTTAAATTTAAAAAATCAAAACAATTGTGTTAGGTTTTGGTTTAGAATTTTTAGAAAATACAGAGAGAGCCTTGTGAGGCTTGGGGTGAAGAACCTAGGTGGTAAATAAAACAGTTGTATTAAAATTACAGGTTGGGGAGGGAAGCACAAGTTGGAGTATTAGAAAGCATGTATATATATATACATCGTTTAGGCTAAATACTCATTCAGCTAAGTTTTATAGCAATCTGTAGCACAATGTAATAAATCTAATTTCTATGTTAAGGAATACTGGCTTGTGTATTTATTTAAACTGCGCAAGTTTACCTCCTTCATCACACTAATCCAAAGAAGGTACATGAAAAAATGGGGTCTGAAGTGTGTTCACCCCTTTTGAATGTTCGAAACATAAAGCATGGTTTAAACCCGTCATATGTTTGATCATAAAGCCCATTTTTGAAATAAGCTTTTACCGGGAACCTAGTATTTTAAATTACAAAGTTAAAAATTTATTTCATAAATTTATGACCAGGACCGAGTTCAACATTCAGTAGTCTTTCCTTGGGAAAACTTCCATTATTAGCTATCAACATTTTCCTTAGGTCAGCATTTCAGAGCACACTTAACGTTAAATTGCATAAAACACAAGCTTATAAAAATATTGAATGAAAAAAAATCGTTTTGAGGCCTTACTACTTAGCAGTCAATTCTGGGCATTGGGGAAGGATAGACCTGTAAACAAAGTCCCTGCCTCTTGTAGTGGGATGGATTGTTAACCTGATCATGTGTTCCTTGCCTTTGAATAGAGGTCCTGACACAATCCTAGACGTGCCTTAGATGTGTGTTTGATGTTTATATTCTTTGAATTTTGTAGTTTGTCTTTTGCCGGTTTGGGGAACTTGAGAATTGACACCATCTACTCGTTTGTTTTTTTAATGTTAGAAGCCTGGAATCTAGTGAAAATCAAGAGACGCTTGCATTTTTAAATGTCAGTCATTGGGTGGATTTATTTGTAAGTGTTGTAGATTCTGTAAGCCCGATACTGGATATTGGGGTGGGGAAGCGAGCCATTGTTCAGTTGGGTGTGTGGCTTGGATATTATAAGGACTGGTTCCATAGCTCCACCCTAATACACTACCTCTGATGAAATTTATTTAAAATGCCTTGGTGTAAGATCTAAGATTTCTGGTCTATTCTGAGAGTATATGGAATGGACCTTAAAATTTCACTGAAGAGTTTGACAGTTACCGTTTGACTTTGGCTACAAGCAGCTGAACAATTGGGGGCATCCTGGAGGTGTTACACTTTCTTAGAAAGAACCAGAGTGAACCAACTTAATTTCTTGTGAAACCGATTCCTCAGGTGCTTTTTGACTTTGTCAGAAATTGTGGTTTGGGAATTAGAACATACCTAAAATATTAGTCATGAATTTAACCATCAATCTATTTATTATCTTTAAGGCTACCAGTAATGTATGTTGGTTGCCTTTTTGGTCTCTGACACTAACAAGAAAAAAGTAATGAATGAAGGGGGAAATCAGTAAATGCTTCAGTCATCACTTAGTGTCACAAGTTTCTATTTCTGTGTCTTGCTTAAAAAGGGTCCTTTTGTGTATGTGATTTTTAAAGATTCTTTGGAAAGGAAGATACTTGAAAGGGCAAACCAAAAAAATCTCCATAATAATAAAATAAGTGGACTATTTCCTGTTGGTTGCATAACAGTATGTTTTAAAAGTTAGGTGTGGTATGTATGTATATGTATACATATATATGTATGTAGACTGCAACAGGAGAGGAAGATGGTACTTTTTTCCTGTTAAATAGCTATTTTCAACTATAGAGAAAAAAATTTTAAATTTTTTATTGAAGTATAGTTGATTCACAATGTTGTATCAATTTCTGCTGTACAGTGAAATGATTCGTCGATTATACATATATACATTCTTTTTTCTAATGTATTCTTTTCCATTATGGTTTATCACAGGATATTGCATATATCAATAGTTCCCCGTGTTCTACAGTAAGACCTTGTTATCCATCAGAGTTATAATCTTAAATGCCATTTGTTTTCCTTTCAGTTTTGTAATTTCATAGAATCATCAGTCTTTTTACTCTGTTCTTTTTTTCCCCCTCCAGATTATGTAAAATAAAATAATGTCTTCACTGTGGTTTTTTTGAGGGTCTTTACCTGGTGATTGTGTTGGTTTGCTTGGTTATTATTTATGAATGGCTAATGGTGTTATCTTTGGTATCTTTAAAACCAAAATGTATCATTTGCTTAAAATTTCTTTAAATTTAGAATTTTAAATTAAGAGACTGGCATCTTGAAAATTGAGAGAAATAATGGCTACCCAAATGACTTCCAGGTCAGTTATAGAGAATGCTTTAGGGGAAAAAATGATTTGGCAAACTGAATGGAAGTTTGAAACAAGTTTATTTAAATAGGAATTTTTCTGAAGTACTTTGTTACACTTTAGAGATGCCCAGTGTTAGCCTTTTTTTCAGTGGAAAGTGCTAGTTAGTGGACTTAAAGAGTAAATTTTTTTTTCTTTTAACAGCCTAGGCCTAATTTTTTGTGTTGCAAAAAATAATTTGCTTTCGTGGGGTTTTTTAAATCATTTTAGGAATAAGACGCGTTGGAAGAAGACCTGATCAACAACTTCAGGGTGAAGGGAAGATAATTGATAGGAGACCAGAAAGGCGACCACCTCGTGAAAGACGATTTGAAAAGCCACTTGAAGAAAAGGGTGAAGGAGGAGAATTTTCAGTTGATAGGCAAGATGGTTTCTTAATCTCTTCATGTTTTGTCAGTTTATAGAGTCACATCTTAACACAGATAAATTGAGCATAATTGCGAGGAAGCAGTGTGGCTAGTTAATTTTATCAGTTTTTCTAGCGAAATGTCTAAGTGTGTGTGTTATTCTTAGGACATTTTGGTAACGGTTTTTAGTATTCAAACTTAGATTTCTTGTAATGAAACACTTCAGTTATGAAGGTTACATGTGTTTATTTTAATTTTTATGTATATTGGTGAATAGCAGTTTTACTAGATTATAATGTGAAATGAGTAACAATGAAGAAGTATATGCATTAGTAGTAAAGTTTTAGAGAATGTCAGAGTAATTTTCTTACGTTGGGGAGTTTCCTAGTTTTGATTTCCTTTGGGATATGAGCCAGTAAATATGTTCCTGCATCTTTGAGCCTTTGAATTTCCCTTCTTCCTTTTACCAGAAACCTTAAAGTATATATTTTTTTATTTGTTACAGACCGATTATTGACCGGCCTATCCGAGGCCGTGGTGGTCTTGGAAGAGGTCGAGGAGGTCGTGGACGAGGAATGGGCCGGGGAGATGGCTTTGATTCTCGTGGCAAACGTGAATTTGATAGGCATAGTGGAAGCGATAGATCGTAAGTCTTACATTGGTTTTTATTATACTTTTATATTTGAAGCTACTTCTTTAATAAAACAAAATTTGAATTTCTAGAACTAAAGAGTATTATGTTAACTCAGTTTTGTTAGTTCTTTTTCACATTACAGTGGCCTGAAGCATGAGGACAAGCGTGGAGGTAGCGGATCTCACAACTGGGGAACTGTCAAAGATGAATTAACGTTGGTATTCTGGTTTTTTAAAATAAATACTTCTAATAAAATTGATTTTATACCTTACTAGAGGTTTGCCCATTAAATTTTTACTTGTCCCTGGGACAAGGATGGATGCTCTATATCTCAGAGCTACTTCCTTACAAGATAATGAATGCTTTTTTGGATATGTTTGGATTATAATGTGTCAAATGACCAGTTTTTCTACGTTTCAAAAATATGTGGTATTTTTCTTTTCATATGGATATATAGCTTTTATTGAAATCCTATTTTGAGGTTATTTGGATATTATGTTATTGTATGTTTCTTATTTAATAGTTCTTATTCTAGCTATTGACCCCTTTGGTGATGACAGAAATTTGAAAAGCCAGTAAGGCTTTATTTTAGAACTAACTGCTGTCATACTACTTTTTGAGTAAAGTACTTGAGCTATAACTTGGATCAGTATACATTTTTAAATTATTTTCTCTTAGTGGTCTGCTGGGGAGTAAATTTAGTAGGAAAAGACATTGGGAACGTGAGAATTTTAAAATATTTATGTGAAGACTTTCAGCTACATGTAAATGGACCTAGATGCCTTTTTTTTCTTTCTTTCCTTAGAGAGTCTCCCAAATACATTCAGAAACCAATATCTTATAATTGCAGTGACTTGGAGCAATCAAATGTGACTGAGGAAACACCTGAAGGTGAAGAACATCCAGTTGCGGACACTGAAAATAAGTAAGTGATTTGTGTGTATGGTAGCGGTAATAATGCTCGAGCATTGAAATGTTTGGGGTTTAACAAGAAAACAACCTGTAGGCTTAATGCTGTTATTTATTTGCTTTTTAAAAGGAGAGACTTTATTGTACTCCATTCCCTCAAATAGTGTTTAGAGGAGTGGTTTACAAATGTATATGTTGGGCTCTAATGGTTTGACAAATAGAAGCGGTTATTTCTATTTGAAGTTACCATTGTCATCTTAAAAAGATACGGAAGATACGTATTTTAGTATATCCTGTTAACCCTAAGCACAAAAATAGCCGTTTTAACCTGAGAAATACTTGGAACTCATAGTTCAAAGTACTTTGGACTCTATGTAACTATACAGATTTTATTCTAATACAGTTTAAAACAAGAAAACATGACCATTTTAAAATTAGTTCCTCCATCTCCTTTAAGTTTTTTTTTTTTCCATCAACATAGAATTTGGAACATAGCATTATTTATTGGCTTGTTTTAAAATGTGTGAGGAGAGCAAGCACCAGAATATGTTGTCAGTTCACTAAAAGACAGTTTTGAAATTGTTCAAGGATGTGGGAGAGTTTTAAAGACTCAAGTTATGCTAGTAGAAATAATTTAATGCCTTCCTCTGGTTTCCATCAATACAAGCAGAGGTTATATGCCAGGCATTTCTTTCAATATGTGGTTTAAAGTCTTGCATTACAGATTATCTAGGTCAGTAATTCTTAATCAGGGCATAATCAAATCATTTAGGGATGCGATGCTTTTCTAAACTTTTCTTTTTCTCCAGAAAGAATTGTTCTTACAGTGAACCACTATTAATGATTGGAAAATCATATTTTGTGGATTTGTTTGAATATTGTGGATTTGTTTGAATAAGGAATAATAATCAATTTACTATTGGAGAGAGTAGATAAAAATACATGGTGTTAAGTGATGTGTAGAACTTGGTAATATAAATTCATTTATACAAAACTATGGAGTCTTAATTTTGTGTGGTAAACAATGAAATTGTGATAGGTGAGATAGATGAATCTTACGTAACATTAAGTACTTTACAAAGCTCAACATAAATGTTCCCTTAATGAAGAGTTCATGTTTAACTCACTTTAAGAGTAGTCTGACAAGATTATAACTGTTTACCAGAAGGAAAGGATGTTATTGATAGGGTATTGGAAACAAATCCTTAGCTCAGTTCCCAGGACTAAAATTGGGGGTATTGGGTCTAAAGACCATGATGACATTAGAACAGCCTCTAGTCTTACTACAGAATAGGGGAGAATCTGAACATAGTATTATGTCTTGCATGTGCAAGTGTAAATTTAAGAAACAGCTTTGGCTGAATTTGATTAGCTTCCTTATGTATAGTTCTAGAGCTTCTGTTTTGTCTCATTTGATCCTTACAACAATCCTTGACGGTAGGTGTCATGGTTTCATGATGTGATAAAGGTATGCCGAGTTCTTTTCTTGGCTGTGGTACAACTTACACAGGACCTTTTTTCAGTCTTTAGTTTCTGATCTGTAAACTGACAGGGTTGGACTTTACAGTCTAGATCCCATCAATTCAGTGTAAGCTTGGTCTGGGAAGTTTTAAGATGGGATTTGTCAAACAGTAAAGAGTAGCACAGACAGGAGATATTTGAGCAAGGCTAACTGAATCACCTGCTATCTTTGGAAAGCAGTGCTCCCAAAGTAGCAAACAACTTGTTTCGTGACAATTGGAAATTGAGATTAAATAGTGGATTCCTAGGCCCATGCTTTGTTTCTGTAAAAAGGGAAAGGGATAATATGTAATAGTTATAGCCTGAGAATTATATTTAGAAATAACTAATTTGGTGTTAAGCATTGAAACCAGTATTTTGTAGAAACTTCTATTATTAGTGAAACTGTAGTCTCCTTTTCATACACGGATTGGTTTGAAAGTTGGAGTATATAAAGTTACGATTTGTAGAAATTAAAGATTTGCCTTAAGTGTTAAATAAAGGATAGGGGAACAGTTCTTTTATATTCTAGAATATGAAACTTGTTGCTCATGGATATCCTAGATGATTACCTTCATATATGTTATAAATTATGTATTGTGGAAAATTATGGAAATTAAAAAATGTGTTTTAGGAGAAGTTAGGTCAACAATTTTAATCACATAGTGTAAGTTTTAAAAACAGTAGTATGGTTTTAAAAAATGTGTTCTAGGTTTGATATAGCCAATTCAAGATTGTGTTACTGATAGATGATCATTTAAGAGTTTATGAAGATGAATTGTATGTTCCTTAGTTATCCACGCTTTCACTAATTCAACAAACATTGGATTCCTGGTCTCTGCCAAGTCAGATGTTAGCCACTGGGTTACAAAGAAAACTGTGATTCTCCTGTCCTTGGGTAATCTAGAAGATTACCAACCAGCCAAGGTTAACTTCCTTACTTATAATTGTAAGTTACATGATTTTATAAGCCCCCTTACCACATGTAAGACTTAAAACATTTTCACACAGGGAGAATGAAGTTGAAGAAGTAAAGGAAGAAGGCCCAAAAGAAATGACTTTGGATGAGTGGAAGGCTATTCAAAATAAGGACCGGGCAAAAGTAGAATTTAATATCCGAAAACCAAATGAAGGTGCAGATGGGCAGTGGAAGAAGGGATTTGTTCTTCATAAGTCAAAGAGTGAAGAGGTAAAATGAAGTTTTGTGGTGTTGGAAAATGTTCAGATGTCTTGAATTGCATTTACAATTTTTGTGTTAAAATTTCACGTGGGTAATCTGTTTATAAAAAAGAAAAGTTTTACATAGGATTATTTGAGGCAGATAAATTGCCCCAAGAGGAAAATAAACTGCATTATCATATAGTCTAAGAAATTATTCTTTCAAATTTGTGTAATGTTTTAAAAAATCTCACCTAACTGGGAGTCATTAAGACTTGTATTAAGTTAGGCAGTTGGCATTTTTATTTGGGAAATTGTGTATGCCATATATAATATCCAGGAATCTTTAGTAAAATGGTATTATTATTCTTTACTGAGGAGTGATGTAAAGACCAGAAAATCAATTTATGAGTTTCCTTTCCTTAGGAAACTAATGAAAATATTTGAGAAAAACGTGTGTGACTTTTGATTTGGTAGCTTCTATTTAAGCCTTGGGGCACATTCTTAGAGGAAAATCCCACTGCTGTATCCTTTTAGGGTTTGTGTAAGTATGAGATTTTAGTCACAAAGTTAAATGGAAATGTTATGAAGGCAACCTGTAATAAAAAGATTCAATAAAATCCACATTTTAATTTTCTAAACAAAAAAATAGCTCTGAAACAAACTTGGAAATATTTTTAAATAAAATAGAGGTTTGGAGATGATTTTTTAAACATTGACTTCATGAAGGTAGTATAAATGAGGATATTAAGTGTCAATTCCTGTAGGGAAGAAAAAACATCTTCCTTCATTAGAATGCTTTTGGGTTTTTTTTTTGTAGTTCTTGCAGACAAAGTTGTTTTGTTTATCTGTGCAAAACAAAGAGAATTCTTTATTTAAAGAACCATGAAAGTTCACTTTGGGGAGATAGTTCATTTGAACTAATAAATTGTTTAGGTTAATGTCAAAGAGATTTACCTTGGCACCTTGGAGACAATTATTCATGACCTTTTTGGGGTCCCGATGGAACTTTTCTCCAGAATAGGACACATAGATATAAAATGTTCTGATATATTGTATCATTATTATCATTAATACCCTGAAGCCTCTTCATGCATTTTTTAGACATCAGGTTAGGTGTCCCAGCTTTAAGTATTATTTTACATTGAGCTTTTAAGAAAGAACTATTACACAAGGTGATGTATATAATTAGAAAGTTTAGAAAATTATAAAATGTGAAATTGGTGATGAATAACCTTGAAATCAGGACATTTTCATTATCAAGCCACTTTTGTATGTTTGGACCCTTATAGTTATGCTGCCTTTGTGATGTATGTACATGAAATCCAGCCTTACTGGCATATATGGCCTCATCATTTGAATACAGATTGACCCCAACTTAGAACTTTTTGGTTTTTTGATTTTAAAATGGTGTGAAAACAATACACATACAGTAGAAACCATAGTTCAAATTTTGAATTTTGATCTCCCAGGCTGAATATGCAGTACTCGCTACTCTTTTGTGATGCTGGGCAGTGGCAGCGAGCTGCAGTTCCCAGTCAGCCTCCTGATCATGAGGGTAAACAACTGATACACTTAAAACCATTCTGTTTTTCACTTTCAATACTGCATTTAATAAATTATGTGAGATATTTAACAATTTATTATAAAATAGGCTTTGTGGTTTTGTGTTAGATGATTTTGCTCAACTATAGGCTAATGTAAATGTCCTGAGCACACTTAAGGTAGGCTAGGCCAAGCTGTGATGTTTGGTAAGTTAGGTGTATTAAATGTATTTTGGACTTAAAGTATTCAGGCTTTATCAGGATGCAACACCATTGTAATTTGAGGAAGATCGGTATGATAGGTCTTCAAGTTTGTTGTATACAATGCTTTTAAGTACTCTTTCTCTTTTACTTATCTTCATCTTCACAACAAATATGAAGTAGTTAGGGAAAGAAAGAAACTTTGAGAAATGGAGAACTGAATTATTGACAGCTGAGACCAGAGCTCTTATTTCCTCATTGTCATACAGTGCTCTAGAAAAAAAAACTTTGTAAATTTATCCTACTAGTTAACTTGAAGGTTGGGGATGTAACCTGAACATCCAGACTTCCTCTTTATTATTATAGTAAAACCTTCAAGATGTTTTCAGTAGTATATCAACTTAAGTTGTTTTGCTTCTGTGCTCTGGAAATCTATAAATGCTTTTTTTTTTTTTTTTTTTTTTTTTTTTTTTTTTTTTGCTGTACCCGGGCCTCTCACTGTTGTGGCCTCTCCCGTTGCAGAGCACAGGCTCTGGACGTGCAGGCTCAGCGGCCATGGCTCACGGGCCCAGCCGCTCCGCGGCATGTGGGATCTTCCCGGACCAGGGCACGAACCCGTGTCCCCTGCATCGGCAGGCGGACTCTCAACCACTGCGCCACCAGGGAAGCCCTATAAATGCTTTTAATTGATAAATTGATATCATTGCAATAGCTAACGTTTAAAATCAGAGACTTAGTATATATCATCGACTTTAATTTGCTAGTGATTTTGTGGGTTTGCATTTGTGTTTTATGCTCCTTTATAATTAATATTTTAAAAAGAATCTTCTATTGCCTTTAAATTAACCTAAAGGAAGACATAAAGGGATGACATTTAATTTGGGTATTCGACGATTAAAGGAAGGAAAATCTGTGTACAAATACAAAATTTATTTGTACTTAATAGGTAATTATTAACAGTTGTAATATTACAAGCTATTTAGAAAGAGTGAAATATCCCTTCAGAAAAGAGGATTATATGTGTATTTAGAAAAATTAAAACATACTTTAAATTAGTATGAGAAGTTTCTAACTAGAAGATTAAAACCCATTCACCCCAAGCATACAAAAGAGATCAGACATTAAGCAGTGTAAGATTCTCTGGCCTTTTTTTGCAGAGTCCATTATGTAGCTTAGGATCTGGGTTTCACAAATATGATGACTTTATTTTTAAGAAGGTTCCTGTGGTAAATTGAAGGCATGGTTTTATTTGTGCACAGCTTTTCAAGGTTCCTTTCTTATGTAACGTGTTTCACTTGAATTTGTAGTTCTCCAATTTATATGGAAGAACACATAGTTAAATATGAACAGAAATGCATTTTGAGAAGTTTATATATAATTTCTTTCCCAAGTCATAGTTGGAAGAGTATAGAGCAAAAGTTCTCTTTAAAACTTACATATTCAGTAATATCTCTAATAGAGATATATACCATCTATCCAAGTCTTCCTCAGAGGTTCACATTGGAATGCTAATCTGAAGGGCATATTTTAAATGTACTTATTCATACTTCACTGCTAAAGATGATGATTCAATAGGTTTGAGATGGGGCCCAGCCACTTGAATAGTTGTGATTATATCTCTAATCAAGACTTGCTAATATCATCTATAATTTAAAGTTAAGGGAATATGAAATAGAGAAAAGTGAAAGGAATTATTCCTCCTAGATTACTGTAGCTGATCCCAGAGCTTACTTATTATCTGTAGAGGTGTTTCTATATTTTTTCACACAAAGCGCAGGTTAGATTTTTGGTCTTTTTAGGAGAAAACTCATTATTTAGAAGTGTGCAGCATGACTTTCCTATTAATCACCCTATTAATTTAAGTGGCCTTCACTTAAATTTTTAGGCTCATGCTGAAGACTCGGTTATGGATCATCATTTCCGGAAGCCAGCAAATGATATAACGTCTCAGCTGGAGATCAATTTTGGAGACCTTGGCCGCCCAGGACGTGGTGGCAGGGGAGGACGAGGTGGCCGTGGGCGTGGTGGACGTCCAAACCGTGGCATCAGGACTGACAAGGTAATTTTAAGGCTTCTTTTACCCTTTTAAGTAATTCGAGGACCTCTTTCCATAAATCACTGCCCTAGGTCCTTTTGGGGACATAAGTCGAAGAAGAAAAAGGTTGACATGCATGCCTTTAAGAAACTGCATTTTAGGTGATATTTTTTGTTTAAAGCACTTACATGACTGAATAGTGCTGCCAGTAGTTAAGTTTACCACCCTTCATCGAGTACTTACCTGGTGCCAGTTATGGTACTGTGCTAAAAAAACAAAAACAAAAACCCCACCATTTTACAGAAGATGAAATTCAGGTGAAGGGAACCAAGGTAATTCTTGGCCTTTGGTAAGGTCTGCCTGAAATGCCAAATACTTGCTTTGCCTTGACAAATCTTCACTGCTTTTTAGGGCTCAGCTTAATAAAACCTTTGTGTCCTTTGTATAATTTTGTGGCATTGACTGATTGTTTTTTGTTCATGAGAGCTGTTCTGTAAGTTGGGATTCATTTGTGTCCTATTTTCTGTAATCTCCATTGCCTTGCACTAAGTGTGACAAAAAACAAATTCTTCTGAAATATTTTGATAGAAGCCCTAGTAATTGGTAGATTTGAAATGACCTGTCGGATGCCAAAGTCCATGGTTTTAATGACTAGATATTACTAAAGTATTAGAGATAACTTGGGTTAGTTTATCGTCTCTTATGGTCTACCTAGGAAACAACCATAATGTCCTCCTGAATTCTCAACACCTGATATGCAAATTGGGGGACCCATCTGCTTGATTGAGTCTGCCAATGTTTGATTATAGTGGTAACTTAATATCCTAGATTTTATGGTCACCCATAACAATGTAGTGATATTTTGTTTTTATTTCTTTCTCTGTGACATGGGTTCTTTTTAAAGGCATTGTGTATATGGATCTTTTTAATACTCTTGTTTTGTAAAAATTTGTATTTTGACTGTAAATAGCCATGAATGTGCTGCTTAAATAACTGTAATTGGTTTCTTAGCCTGCTTTCACATTGATGCCAATCTTATTTAGCAAGTGGGGAAAATAAAAGGATACTGAACAACAGAGTAAGAATCCACATACATACCTTGTGTGAATCTACTTGTGTGATTTATTAGAAAAATAACCCATGCTGTTACTAGGGAATTTTCTGAGATCTTGATAGAAATTCAGGACAAGGCTCATTGCAAATATTTGTAGTCCTATTCTTTTTTTTTCTTTTAATTGGAGTATAGTTGGTTTACAGTGTTGTGTTAGTTTCTGGTGTACAGCAAAGTGAATCAGTTATACATATATCCACTCATTTGTAGATTCTTTTCCCATATAGGTCATTACAGAGTATTGAGTAGAGTTTCCTGTGCTATACAGTAGGTCCTTATTAGTTAACTATTTTATATATAGTAGTGTATAAATGTCAATCCCTATCTCTCCCCCACTGTAGTCCTATTCTGATCCATAATTTTGCCTTTCAAAAGTAAAAGCTTTGACATATTTTACTCATTGTAATAAAACTAAGTTTTTTTTAGAATTCTGTGTCTAAATGTAGACACTGGAAATATATTAATAAGATTTGAAAATCTTTAATTTTGCTTCTGTTTCTTTTTCAGTCAAGTGCTTCTGCTCCTGATGTGGATGACCCAGAGGCATTCCCAGCTCTGGCTTAACTGGATGCCATAAGACAACCCTGGTTCCTTGTGGACCCTCCTCTTTGAGGCTTGCATGCTTAAGGATCCCAAACGACTAAGAAATTTAAAAAAAAAAAAAAAAAAAAAAGACTGTCATTCATACCATTCACACCTAAAGACTGAATTTTATCTGTTTTGAAAATGAACTTCTCCTGCTACACAGAAGTAACAATATGGTAGTCAGTTTTGTATTTAGGAAATGTATTGGTAGCGGGGATGTTTTCATAATTTTCAGAGATTATGCATTCTTCATGAATACTTTTGTATTGCTGCTTGCAAATATGCATTTCCAAACTTGAAATATAGGTGTGAACAGTGTGTACCAGTTTAAAGCTTTCACTTCATTTGTGTTTTTTAATTAAGGATTTAGATGTTCCCCCTATTACAAACTGGTTTTAAATATTGGACATAATAGCAGTTTTAATACCTGCTTTGCATTTTCACACATGGTCAACTGGGACACGTAAACTTTGATTGTCAAATTTTATGCTGTGTGGAATACTAACTACTTTATGTATTTTAACTTAGTTTTAATATTTTCATTTCTGGGGATAAGGTCTTTTTTCACTTCTCATGATAGCTGTTATATATGCTAAATCTTTATATACAGAAATATCAGTACTTGAACAAATTCAAAGCACATTGGTTTATTAACCCTTGCTCCTGCATGGTTCATTAGGTTCAATTTATAATTGATTCACAATTTCAATTACATTTACTTTTAAAATATGTCACTTTCCTGTTTTAAAAACCAATCTAGACACCTTACTGGTGAAAGTTGTTTAAGCTACTTATTGTTGATAGATACATACTGTCAAGTGAAGTAGTTTTATGGGTGTTGGGTTTTTCCTCCTCCAGTAGGGTGGGTGGAACAAGTTAATTTGGCTAATGCGTAATATTTAAACTGCTCTGTAAAGTAAGTGGCCGCTCAGTATGATTTGTATGTGTGAAAGGTCCCAAATCAAAATTGTACATCCATAATCAACCCTTCAACCCTTGTTCTAAAGAAACCAAAGGGCACTGGTTAGTATGGTAAGGGGGGGGGGTATGTTAATTTTTAGAATTTGGAAAGCAGACAGCTTTACTTTATAAGGTTGGAACAGCAGCACCATCCATGAAATACAAGCCAAAAATTTTACTGTTTCTGAATTTCCTATATTGCTATTCATTTTGGTCTTAAGTTGATAGATTCCACAGAAAGTGATAAGTATCTTTTACCTCTTCCTCCGTTAGAAAATTAGGTTAATAATGGATTTCTTGATCGAGAGCATCACCACTGACTAAAACGTACATGGAGAGAATAATCAATAAACAGGCTTTCTAGGATCTTTTTTTTTAAGTCTTCTGCAACATTTATTGATAAACAGGAAAGGGGTTTTATTTACAGTTTTGAAGGTCTTTTTATCACTACTATTAGTAATTTTCTATCTATGTATGGTAATGTCCAGTTTTTAAAATACTTTATGATTTAAGACTTTAAATCATAAAATGTCTGTTTAGCTGATTAGTTCTCCCCTATACTTCTAAATGAGAAATTGTACAGTACAAGAGTTGTTCATTGGGATTAGATTTACTAACCTAGTTACCTACTAGTTTGACATCTTAGGAAGGAGGTAATTGGTTTTTTTTAATGATGGATAAACTTGTGCTGGTGTTTTGGATCTTATGATGCTGAGCATGTTCTGCACTGGTGCTAATGTTTAACATAATTTT
Organism: Mesoplodon densirostris; assembly: GCF_025265405.1. Classification (NCBI taxonomy): domain Eukaryota; kingdom Metazoa; phylum Chordata; class Mammalia; order Artiodactyla; family Ziphiidae; genus Mesoplodon; species Mesoplodon densirostris. The sequence continues at coordinate 59,841,172 of NC_082662.1, read as the reverse complement.
ATATTTACAAACATACCTGCTACCCAGAGGCAAGTATTAATTTAGTCCTTATGGACTATTACCCCTCTTGAGATTGCAACATACACACTCCTAAACACACTCATAAGTGTGTTTAGACTTAGAAGTATCTTAGCTCATTTCTGGACATGAATGTGTTATAAACCTCCTGATTTCTAGCAACATATAAAAAAACATTGCTATTAAAAACCCATCACAAGTTCTACTCATTGTCAGCCATTGCTGGCATTCTGTCACTAGAGAAAACACAGCAATATCTGGTATGTTGCAAGCTTTCAAGATAGCCTGGATTTTAAAAGTTGGTCCATTAGTTGTATCTGATGGATGTAAATTTGCCTCCTAGTTCACTTTGTGTCAAGAGCTAAAACTGTGAACCTAACTTTCTCTTATTGGTGGGTAATGACTGAAAATAAAGATTTTATTTTCATGCTCACTTCTTAAAAGTCATAAAAACAAATAGGAGCCCATTTATCGTCATGTGTTTTCTGACCTATGTGTGCACCCCCAAGGGTAATGCTCATATTTCTTTTTTTCTCCTTAAACTTAGGTTTTGTTTATGTGGGGTGTTTATTAAACTAGGCTGTCAACATTTGGGAGGGATACCTATTTTAATTATTATAAAAAAGTTCTTGTAAAATGAATTTCAAGGACTGACAAGACAATTGGCATTTCTTTTTAGCAAACCATGTTTTTGAGTGTGAATTTGAGTGAAGGTTAACCATACTGAATGTCGGGGGGTCGTTTGTTTTTTGGTGGCTGATAGAATGTTCTAATGAACTTTTATCTTGATGCTTTTAAATGGAAATAATGCCAGAGCTTATATTTTTTATTAACGTGTTTCCAGTTTTCATTGATGATTGGGATAAGGTCTCTTTTTTTTATAATTAAATGTTTTGAGACCTGTGCGGAGTTGTGAAAGATTTTAAAATGTGTCGCTAGGCACTATACGTCTAAGTTTACTCAGTTTTATTTAAAAAGTGGAGGCAGGACATATCTCGAGTTGTAAATACATTTGGGGCTTGTGGGTGTGGGTGTGGAGGGAGAATATTAAGTATTCATTTTGATTGTGTTATTTTTCGAATTGCTATAGATGGTTGTCCTGAAATAGAAAAATTTTGTTATGCCGTTAGGGAGTTGCATAGAAAGTCTGAATACGGTATATTGGATTTTTAAAATATATTTTTAAGAGCACTAGCATTATATGGAAAGAACCAACAAATAGTAAAGGGCTAAAAAAAAACTTAGAAATGTGGAGCTACTAGAACTGGAATGATTTTGACTTTAAGATCATATCAGGTATACTAATGGACATCTGTATCCCAACGTTGAAGTAATTGGTAAAGCAAATTCTCAGGCTCTCAGATGCCTGTAGTTCTCCTTTGTAAAGAAAATAAATAAATGCTTAGAAAATAGATTCTAACGCAGACATTTGTAATTCTGCTGAGATTAACGTGTAAATAAATGTTTAGGGAGTTGGAACACTTACAAGCCACATCTCCAGGTTCACTGGAGAAAGCCCAGAACGTGATGACTAGAATGCTTTACAGTAGTAACAAGGCAGTAAAATCCCTAGTCAAAATTTCAGATCTAGTAATTAGTGAGATAATCTATAAACATTGTGAAACTATCAGGTTTTATCATTGAGCTGTATGTTAAGTAGCAGCTTTCAGAAATTTGGGCTCAATGATTTTTTGCTCGACCTGGGTTTACCTATGACATGTTCTCTCAGCTTCAGAATCTTACTTGATCTAAGTTAGACAAATACGGAGAAGTGATTGAAATAAGTCAAGCTGAGAGAAATTCATTAGATCAGTAATATAGGGAAAGGTTGTAACCTAAAGGATAAGCTTAATTTCAGAAAGTGATTAGGATATAAATTATTAAAATCATTACTAACATTGGAAATGAGTATCATTTAAATAAGTGCTGTGTCTAAGCCAGGGGTCAACAGATTTCAGCCTGTGGCCTGTTTTTGTATGGTTCCTGAGCTAAGAATGGCTTCTACATTTTAAAAGGATTAAAATTTATTCTATAAAGATGTGTGTAGCCCACAAAGCTTAAAACATCTGGTCCTTTACAGAAAATGTTTGCTGACCCCTGATCTAAGCCATCACTCTCAGGTCAACATGTAAGTTCTTTTAAAAAAAAAAAAAAAAAAAAAAGGTTTGCTTCCAGGTACGGATTAAATCACCCTACCTCCTGGGAAGTTGTGAAATTAGAAGTATTAAAAAAAATTTTTTTTTACCCCTTACCTCTAATCAGAATAAGGGCAAGATACTTGATAGCTTCTTAGTAAAGAAGATCTTGTTAGTTAAAAAATTGTTTAGCTTGCAAATTCTGAAAGCTGTTAGGAAAGTATAAATTTGCTAAAATAGTATATTTAGTACCTGATTATAGTTTTTCACATTTAGTGGCATTTACCACTTAGTGCTAAGATCCTTCTGTTGTGCTAATTTGACTTTTCCATAAGATGAGAATTATGAATATTTTGTATGGGTAAGAAAACCAATGTCTCTAACTCCATAGGTTGACTGGGGCGGGAATTAATGGCTTCTGAGGACTGCATTTCTCAGCTTAATCAGGAGGTTATCTGGGCAGAATCCAGCTTTTGTGCCACTACTTCTGTCTTAAATAACGGAGTCAGTTGTTCGTTTCTGTCTTACAAAATAACTGGAAGTCCGTTGTTTGCTTTGAAATGGAAGGAAAGAAAAGGTGAGAAACGGCCTGTTCAAGTTAGAAAATAATTTACCAAATTATATTTTTATTGGAGATGTTAATTACATAGGTAGTGTTAAATCAGTAACATTTGTCCCTTTTGTTGCCCATTGGGGAGGGTATGACAGTTCTGTTGCACTTGAATGTGTATTCTGTCTTGTGCTTGGAAAACATAAAAGATACTTGCTGGTAACTAATCTGACAATTCTGGTTCATTATGGATTTTTAAAAACTATTTACAGACAGTACCTCAAGTGATGAGAATTGCTCTGAACTGATCTTGCTGTGGCTTTATTCCTTAAATAGCTGCTTTAGTGTTACTGGTATGGAAATGTGAAAAGCAAAGGGCTAGTGAATATTTAGGATTTTGTTATTTGGAGAACTGAGAAGTTATTTGGGAAGTAGTTTGGACAGTATTTAGACTATATACAATACATAGTATAATATACACTGTATATAGTTTACACTGTCACCTTAATTGCAGTTGTAGTTGATTTCTCTTACAGATTTTAGGACCTAGAAAGAGCTTCAATTTGAAGAAATGGCACAGGTTTTCATCTACCTAGAATGGAGATTTTGTGTAAAGTGATGCAGTTGAACTTGGTTCTTGACATTGCCCAGAATTTTGTCAGATTGGATCTCAAGTTTTTTATTAGCTGATGAATAATGTCAGAAATTATGGGAACTTTTACATGTTGAATTCGTTGTTTCACACCTTGGGTGTAATAATCTATAGTGAAATGTTCCTTTGTTTGGCAACCATACTGACAAAAGTTAGATGAGCACATGTTTAGACATGTTGTCAAAGTGCTCAGGCTGCCAGGGGTTGACTAAACACATCAACGAAGATGGTAGATTCCTCCCCACCCCCCAACACTATTTCATAGCTGAAAATGTGTAGGCTTACATGACTGGCGAAATGAACTAAACACAGAAAACCTTTCTGTTTAGAGATACAGTGGTTTGTCTTTTCTCTGGAAATTCTGAATTTCCAGTGAAGCTTCCACATTTTTTTTCCCAGTAAAAGAGGAAGACCTTTTTCCTAAAACTACAGATAATTTGGTTTCAGTTTGATCTTGTATACTTGTTTATCAAGGCTTCACGTAGGTGCTACAGTTGTAGTAGCTTAAATATGCCATGGAAGACTGGATTGGATAAAACTACTTTTCATGCAGGTGTTCATTGGTCACTAATCATACGAAGAAAATCGGCATACCCAGCCACGTATATTGCGTGTGCTTCAGACCACTGTGTTTTGTTCATAACAGTATCCCTTGAAGATTGAGTGGCACTTTGTCACTGTATCGACAAAATCCAGTAGATGAAAGTGTTTAACATTGAACAGTTGGATTGGCCCACCCCCACTCAGCCCCGCATTTTGAGTCAAATGGTAGAGCTGGATGTCACGTTGACAGAAATAGAGAAGTGCTTTGGAGGCTGTATAATACCAGGTGAAAATATTTGCTTGAAGAACTTCAATAACCAGCACCTCAATTACAGCAAAGCATGGATGTTCCCCCCACCTTTTTTTCAGGATCATCAATTTCTTTCTACTTAAGGGTTACTAAACTTTAAAAATAACTGCAGATTTTTAGAGGAAAAAGTTTGAAGAGTATCTGTAGCTGGAGAAATTACTGACTTAATTATCCTTTCTAGTTATTTTATCTATTTTAAGCATGTCAAAAGTGGGGTTTTTTTTTCTTTTAAAAACCATCTATACAACTGCTCTGAAAGCTATCCTGCCATAGACCAGAGGGAGTCTAAAGGGAGTGTTCATGGGTATGCAAAGGAATCCAGTCATATGCAGTTGTTGAAGTGAAAGGAGAGAAAACTTAGAAAACCAGTATTTTCTACAGTATTGTGAAAAGGCAAATGGTCTTTTAACCCCCTTTGTGATGGGGTAAAGTAAGATTTCTGCTTCTAAGTGAACTCTTGTGACATCCTGTTTTCACCTTGAGAGATTTTTTTTGGCTAGGGATGAGGGTCTCCAGGCTCTTTGCTTTGGATAGCACAGGAAAAAACCCTCTAAGTTAACACAGGCTACATTCTCAGCTAATGTGCAGGGAGATACATAGTTGACGTTTTAGTAAGTGAATTAGATTTTGTTTCCTAAAGGAACAAGTGTGTTTTGTTCCTAATAATTTTTATCCAATTTCAGAAGAATGTTTTTGCAGTTTTCTGAACTTGTGAAAATGTTTTCGGCTTGTGGGTGTTCTACCTTTCTGGTGAAAACCCAGGGCCTTTGAAAACAACGTAGTCTCTGAGAATCTCATAACAGCTTTTATAGTATTTCATTGGGTCCAATTACCTATGGGTAGCAAAGTATCTGAAACTGGAAAAGGAAAGGTATTATGGGCCTCACCTGACATTCTCTTGCCTAGGCAAGGCCCAGGTCTCTTGTGGAATAATTCCTTTCAGTTGTGGAAATTGAAAAGTGGCCAGAATTGATGTAAAGGAACCCCAAGGTAGCACATAATCGGTTTGTATGTTTCTTGGAGATACGATTGAAATCTCGGAGCCAAATTAAGAATGGTTTTGCCACTTGTAAATAAAAGAAAGGACGATTAACAAAATGTGGAGCTAATTACCATAGAATGAAGGAAAGGCGTTTATGTTTCAACAGTTCATACAAGCAACACAATTGAGTCAAACGCAGCCCTACTTTTTACTTAAGAAATAGCCATGTTTGGAAAAAATCAGGTAAGTTGGATGGGGTTATAGTTACTTTAATTAAAGAGAGAACACACTGCTCTGGTTAATTTTCTGTTTGAAAGGCATAATGTTTTTATTCATAGTTTTAAATACTTACCAATTTCCTTAAAATAATGGACTTTCTCTGGAGTGTTATTTCCCTTCTGTGGCCTACACAGTGTGCCTTGTAGGATTTAGATTAGCTGGGTAGATAAGTTAGCAAATTCAGGAGTGCCAGATTTGTCCTGGTGTCATGCTTTTTGGGTAGATTTCTCAACCAAGAAGGCTCTAGAACTTTAGAAGTACAGAGATGCCAGTTTTTGGTTACCTAGTAACAATAGCTTCAAAGATTTTTATGGAATCACAATCAACTACAGTCGGAACCCCAATTGATATAAATTTGTTGTGCAGTCGCACAGAAAAGAAAGTAGTTGAAAATTATGCTCTAAAACCAGACTGGTATCAGGGACTAATTGTGTGACTTTGGTTAAGTTACTTGTATCACAGTTTCCTCATCTCTAAAGTGGAGATAACACCTACCTTAAACCAGTCATGGTGAGAACCGCCTTACACCCCTTAAAAACTGCATGTATTAAGTACTGTGTTAGAGGTCATTGATCATTATTAACAATTGCTGTTAGAATGGGAATAAGGCAAAATTTGGCTTTTTATATAAACTTTGTATTTCAAAGATCCATTGCTTCAGTTATTACTCTAACATCCCCACCCCTCACACCCCCACCTAGTGTGGAAGCTGCTTTGTCTTTTCTACCCTCTGACAGGAGTATTAAGGGTGGAAGTGCCAGACAGAGGAGGTGGAGGATGAAAGACATGGGCCATAAAGAAAGCGGTTAGTGTCTGACTTTAGGACCCACTGTCTCAGGTCTTTGGAAAGAAATTGGTAATATTTTATATTTCATTGAGTCTCCACTTCTAAGAGTAATGAGCCCTTGTGATGAAAGGAATGCAAAAGTGTAATTTAAAAACCTGTGGCTGGATGTAGTCACTGTTAGCATTTTGGTGTATATTTAGATTTTTTTTGTATTGCTTTATAAAAGATGATTGTATTCAGCCGTTTTAACCACTTCCATGTCAAACGTTATGTTTTTTTAAAGGCTGCATAGTATGCTTTGCATCAATTCTAAGAGGCATCCCAATTTCAGGCATGTTAAAATTATGTGGAGGGGGCGGGGAAGTGTGCACCATAGCAATCAATGGCATATTACAGTTTAATTTGCATTTTTTCCCCATTCATAGCAAAGTAATGAGGTGTCCCCTAAAATTGGTGGCGTCTTAGACTCCATGAAATTCAGTGTTTCATTGTATGCGTGATTTAACCAGGACCCTACTGAAGGGCATTTATGTTCCTCTCCCCATTATAATCAATGCTGTGATACATCTTTTATAGACTTTATGATATTTGTACTGTTCTTTAGTCTACATTGCTAGTCAAATTTTATTGAATATTGCCCAGGTGCCTCCAGAAAAGAGCCAACTAACATTCCTGTAGCCAACCGCAGTTCTCTAATTAATAGTGGCTAATTTTTTTCATTACTGTTGCTAATTTGGTAAGGGAAAAATGGTACTCAATTTTTATTTCTTTGATTACAGCTGGGGTTTTTTCATGCTTATTTCATGCTTAATACATTTTATATGTATTTTATGAGTTGCTCATTCCATTTTTTTTTGAAGTGTTGGCTTTTTTCATATTGATCTGTAAGAGTGCCTTATTAAGTAAATTATCTTGGCATATCTTGCAAATACTTTTATCTATCTTGGTGTGTGTGTTTTGCAAAGTTTTAATTGGAAATTTATTCCCATGTAGGCTGTGATGTAAAAATATGACTTGTTTCTTTCCATCATCAGTTGGCCAATTGATTAAATTGCTTATCTTTTTTTTTTTTTCTTTTAGGGTGAAGAAGAGGCCTTTCTGATTTCCTTTATTCTAGAGAGTGATTAATTTGAGGGTTCGCCTATTAGCCTTTCATAAGGGTGGATAATGTGAATGTCTTTGTGTCCTGCAGGCTAGGAAGAGAAAAACAGGGCTCCTTTGGAGGGCCTGAGCAGTGATACTGGGACAGATGACAACTACGTCAGGTGAAAGAAAAAGAGCTTGATGGAGAAAACCAAGAATCAAACGGGGGATTGACTAGAATAGAATGTGCCTAGTTTGGCATTTCTTTCACTGGCCTCTGGGAATTGGAGAGTTGCAGCTGTAGGCTATTAATGGAAGCTGAGAAATTGGGACAGGGTGGAGGGGAAAAGGCACTAAAGGGAAAGAACTAGATGACACCAGTTTGGCTTTCCTATTGCCTATGAGGAAAACAGAGGCCCAGGAAATAGAATTTCTGGCTTCTGGAAAAGAGGGCCCTGTTAATTCAGGGTAATGATCTGTACACAGGAATTGGTAGAGATTCCCATGAATTCATTGAGAATGAACTTGGACTCTATTTGTAGTATTTAGGTCCCAGAGAATTAAGGAATTTGATGTGTTTCAATAGAGCAGAGATTTCTGGGTTGGCTTCTGGATATAAGGAGAGTGGATTTAAAGAGTTGCTAATTTTCCAGAGGAATGAAACCTGGCTATATGAATATTAGTGAGCTCTACCTAGTCCTGGTAAACTAGGCAATCTGATTTGGGACTTTGACTGTGTGGGCAGGAAGGGAGATTATAAAAACTCTTTGGGGCAAGGGCAGAATGAGGTTATCCTGTCATTCACAGAAAGAGGACATTTTATCTGGCAGAGTGAGCAGCCAAAGGCATGTTCAAATATGTTTTTAATACAAGAAACTGCTACATGTATTACAGTAGTGCTGTCAATAAACGGTAGGATAGAATGGGGGTTGGGAATGAAGAGATTACAAGCAAATGCATTGTCTCAATAAAGAGGAAGCAGACACAGCTGGACTGGCTTCTGAATAGAAGGAACAAGGTGGAAGTGGTGGCAGAAGACATCTTTTACTTTTTATTGATAGCCTGCTATGGACCAGGCATGGTGCTGGAGATTGCCATGGTTCCTGCTTTCCAGCTATTTACAGTCCACTAGAGGAAGTAAGTGCATCATGCTAGGGGAGCACTGAGGAGGCCTCTGCATCCTTGGAGCCTTTAGGGGTCAAGGAACTCTCCCTTTAAAAAGAATTTTTTTTCACCTTTTAGGAAAGCAAGTGACTGCAGTACCACCTGGAGCTTTAAGGGAGGGGAAAAGGTGTGGAGGGTAAAAGGGAGACTGGGACCTGTGTGTTGAGGCCAAAAGGGTAGGGCAGCGGTCCCCAACCTTTTTGGCACCAGGGACTGGTTTCGTGGAAGACAGTTTTTCCATGGACGGGGGTAGGGTGGGGGGAGGGGGGATGGTTTCAGGATGATTCAAGCGCATTACATTTATTGTGTACTTTATTTCCATGATTATTACATTGTGATATATAATGAAATAATTATACAACTCACCATAATGCAGAATCAGTGGGAGCCCTGAGCTTGTTTTCACTTGCCGCTCACTGATGGGGTTTTGATATGAGTCTGCAAGCAGTTGATTTATTATGGTCTCTGTGCAGTCAAACCTCTCTGCTAATGATAATCTGTATTTGCAGACGCTCCCCAGAGCTAGCATCACTGCCTCAGCTCCACCTCAGATCATCAGGCATTAGATTCTCATAAGGAGCGCGCAACCTAGATCCCTCGCACGCTCAGTTCACAGTAGGATTTGCGCTCCAATGAGAATCTAATGCCGCCACTGATCTAACAGGAGGCGGAGCTCTGGCGGTAATGCCAGCGATGGGGAGCGGCTGTAAATACAGATGAAGCTTTGCTCGCTCGCCCACTGCTCACCTCCTGCTGTGCGACCCGGTTCCTAAGAGGCCATGGGCCGGTAGCGGTCCATGGCCTGGGGGTTGGGGACCCCCGGGGTAGGGGAAGAGTGACTAAGATGGCTATCAGGTAATCAAAAGGAAAGTAAATATAGGAAAAGCAGGTATTGCAAGAAAAGTTAGCTCTTTTTGTCAAGAGGTGATCGGTTGGCCTGCTTCTGAGGTGGCAGATTTGTCATGGCCCATTGCAAACCTCCACATACTGGGTGCAGACAAGCCAGTACTGAAGCTGCTGAGATGCAGGGAACCATGGTATGGGGGTGCTACACAGCAGCTAAATAGAGTAGAATGGAGATGTAAGGAAGAAGCTTAAGCTTTTCAAATAAAGCCTGGAAGAACTAAACGTGTTAGTCTGGAATAGCAGGAGGTATGGATGAAGTGTTAAACATGAACAAACAGAGCAAATGCTCATTTCAATTTCTAGAGCTCTGAGGGACATCTGGTAAACCAAAGCCGCCTCAGCTCCAGTGTTTGGGTGGGATGGTGGTAGGGTGTAGGACCCAGGCTTGACAGGGATTTAAGAAAAAGGTTCCTGGACCTTTCATCCCATTCGTTTGCAAAGAGTACTATTAGCATTTAGACAAAGATTCTTCTCTATCAGCTTAGCAGAAATGCCTATAGTTAAGGGATAGAGGCAGTGATGGGTGAAGGGAGGATGATAAGCCAGAGGGCACATCTTTAAAGTTTTCCAAGTTCATGCTGGGGAAAAGAGAATTATCTTCCGTGCTCAACTTGAACTGTCTGAGGACCAGCCCAAGAGTTTTCCTGAGGAAGGAAAGCAGGATGCCTTCAGAAGGGACAACTTATGAGTGCAATCTAGGCAGTTTGGTCTTAGACCCTGAGGTAGCCCTGGTCCTAAAGGCAGTATCAGCTGCAGCAGAAAGAAGAGGAAACACAAGGGGTCAGAGAAGCTTTGGCCCACTCTTTTACAAGACGTTGGATTTCAGAGAGGGGAGGCTGCTTGCCCAGGGTTCTACAGTGGGTTTAGCAGTAGCTTTCCACCGTCAAGCTGCTTTCACTGAAAAAGGGTGAAGGCAAAAGAAAACAAATAAGCAAAACTAAGGAAAAGGTACATTCTTAGGCTTCTACAAATAAGGACAACCATGACCATCTTGGGAGCCCTTTTATATTGGTGTTCACTGGGGTCTTTTATGCCTGCATATGTAAAACTAGGTCGATCTGTTTTGAAGGTACCCAGTAATTGTCACTAATATGTCCATTATTTAGAGTTGTGCTCTCCAATACAGTGGCCAAGTGTCATGTGACTATTTTAATTACAGTAAAAAGTCAATTCCTCAGTCATACTAGAGATACATCCCTAAGTAATCAGTGGCCAATGTGGTTAGTATCTGTTGGATCAAACAGGGCAGCTATACATAGAACATTTCTATCTCAGGCCTATTGGACGGTACTGATTTAGACATAAGACCTGGTTTGTACTAGCTGCTTTATAAGTTGACCCTTAAACAATGTGGGGGTTGGGGTGCCGACTCCCCCATGCAGTTGAGAATCTGCATATAACTTTTAGCTGGCCTTCCTCATCTGTGGTTCTGCATCCATGGGCTCATCTGGCAATGGATCATGTAGTACTGTAGAATTTATTATTTAAAAAAAATCTGCATATAGGTGGACCCATGCAGCTCAAACACATATTATTCAGGGTCAACAGTAAATAGTTGAATGAATGGTCCTCTGGACGGTCCGCCATTGCTAGTAAGAGTTTTGGTTTCCACTCTTGCCTTTCTCCTTTCTGGCCAACATAGCCAAGAAAGTTGCAGGAACCCAGATTGGAGTCTCTAGGTCCACACAGCAGAGGATGTGATCTTAAGGCTCTGGAGAAGGCAAGATGAGGTATCTTGAGATGAGATTCACCCTGAGTTGGCTTGCCTGCCCTCTAGCTGCAACCAGACCTGATGGTAGCAGCCAGACATAACGACCACTGGAGCAGGTGGCTGGGGAGATGGGGCACGCTGTGCCACTTGGAGGCACATCGACTTTCCAAACTTCAAGCTTTGCCACTCAGAGCATGAGGGAGCCACACCCCATCTTTAACTGATCCAGAGTCAACTTCTTACCACAGGAGAAGGTGAGTGGGTGAAGGGAACTCGAGGGGAAAATGGAAAGAGAGATGTGCTGAGGCAGTTCTTCCTGAGGGTCAGTTATGGGAGGCTCATGTGAAGGGAGATAATCTATGTTGGAGGGTAAGTAGCCCTCATGGGCAGGAAGGTAGTCCACTGGGAGGACTGTCGAGGGGCTGGCTGGGTTTCCCGGCGTTGAGTCGGGGCCCTTGCTCCCCAGCACCTTGTACAGATCCACCCCTTGTCCTGTCTCTGCTGTGAGAGCTCTCGGAGGTGGGGGGCTCGAGGCACTGTATCCTGTGTCTTCAGAGGTATAGTGACCTTGGACTCCTTGTCCCTTTTCTGGCCAGTTGGGGTGATGGGAACGTCTGAAGGTTGGGGTCACTTGGTGAAGGACTTTGTTGATGACCAGGGGCTCAGGTTCCTCGGCAGTGGACCAGTCTGTCAGGAGCCTATCCAAGGTCAGCTGCGTATTCTCCTGAGAAAGGGGAGGAAGAAGCTCATGTGGCTATGTTGAGTAAGTAGCCGTGACGACCGACTTCTGCAGGGTTCCAAAAGGCCTGGCAGCCTGCACTGCCTAGTCAGCTCGAGGCGAAACACTGTGGGCCTTTACTTTGTGAGGTAAGAGAAGCAGTTAACATTGCTGGGGAGGCAGACAGGCAGGAGCCGTGGACTCCTCTCAACCCCAGCCAGTGAGCGATTCACTACCCTGCTCAACCTTCAACTAGACTTGTTTCTGGTGAGTCAAACTGCACCAGCTGCTTTTCCTCTAGCAGAGAGGGTACGGGGGGTGCAAAGGAAGGGCTGAGCTTGCATCTGTCTGGGGATGAGGCACAGAAGACTTTAAAAGGGTCACACTAGAGCTGAATCCTGAGAGATGTATAGTATTTTCCAGGTAAGGAGGTGGTGGGCAAGGAGAATTGGTCTATTCTGGAACCTGCTAGTTCTTTCCTAGGACAGGCACACTGAGGCTTCAGAAATAGAAGGAGGTCACATGTTGAAGGGACTTTTATGGGATGCTAAAGAGTTTGGGCTTTGATACAACTACTGAAGGTTTTTTGGCAGGGTAATAACCTTGTCAGTTATGCTCTTAAGAAAGACCCCTCTGGAATAACTTTTTTGGAAATGATGTTCATCCTTTCTTCCCTACAGCTAATTTCAGTTGTTACTTTTCTTGCTTTGTGTTTCTCAACATCTAATTGGTTACCAGCTCTTCAGTGTCATATCTTTCCTTTCCAGACTTATTACTGATTCCTGAGTCAAGTTCAAGCACTTTATTAACATTTCTTTTTACAGGCTTTATTGGGCTCTCTTTATGTCCTTGAAACTATATTTTATGCTGACTGCTTGATCTTTCTGAAGCAGATCTCCAAAGCCTGCTTTCGTGAAGCCCCTAGTGACTGTTCCCTCCACTGGATTCCTACAGCAGCAAAGAAGCCACCTGTTAGGTTCTTAGCACAAGAAGCTTTATGCTGTCACTTTTTTTTTTTTTTTTTTTAACATGTCTGTAAGCTATCTGCAAGTAGGGACCATGCCTTAAGGGAGAAGGAGGATAACAAAAAATAGCATTAGGACAGGGCAAACCCTGAGGACTAGTCCCAACTCTGAGACTCTACGGCTTGGGAAAACTCAGTCTACCTGTCTGGCCTTTGGATCCCTCATCTGTCAGATGCCAAGTTGTGCAAGAATGGTTTGGTCTGGACTGGTCTCTGATGTCCCCACCCTTGCCTTGAGCATGGCAATTGTCCCCAAAGTGAATGACGATGCTGTCTTAGGGTAGACTTCTGCAAAGGGCCCTGTGCAGCCAGAAGGGTACGTGTGTACTTTTCTTTCGGGAGCCTGCTCTTTTCCTATCGCTATGCAAAATGGCCCTGGCACATTGGTCTGGCTTGGAACGTGACTGGCAGCTGCCAAAGTGCTGAGACCACTGCTATGGAAGAGATCTCACTGGATGAGGATCACCTTGTTGTTTTCACAGTGCGAGGCTCTGCCTTCTTGAAAGCTCTGGCAGTATCAATAGAGGCTGTTCCTCAGAGCTTTTACAAAGCAGCACCCCTGGCTGACAAGCCCTGGGGCAAGGCGTCTTGGACCACTAATAACTCAGGTACATCATGGAAACTATTTTAAGCTTTTACAAGCTCAAAATAGGTAACATCCCAGTGATCCCCTTTATGATTGGGCCTTTTCCTCTAGAGCTTTAAGACCCATGGCTTTTTAGCCACATTTTAAGAAATGGTAGGGGGTGTAAAGTCTGAGAACTTAAAGCACATTTTGTTGGAGGTGAAAGACTATTGTGTTTCTGATGTCTGCCCCAGCCTGTCACCAGGAGAGAAGTTTGGGTCTTTAAAAACAGTCTACCCCTTCAAAGGTCAAATGAGATGGGGTTCTGAGGCTGCCACAAGGCCATCATAGATGACATGTTTAATTTTTTTAAATTTTCTAATTTACTGGTTATTTTTGCAAAAGAAATATATGCACATAGTTTTGTAAAAAAATTTTTTTAAGTTCAAAGGGAATTTGTAATAAAAATTAAGTGGGCTTCATTGCCTACAGCTGCCTCCCCAAAGGCAACCACCATTATCAGTTTCATATTTAGGCTTCCAGAAATATCCTGTGCACATGTTGGAGACTGTGTGTGTGTGTATAAAATCATCTTTTTATACAAATGAGAACCCACTTTAGACAATTAGTACAAACTTTGCTTTCTTTCACTTTTAAATATATTAGAGATGTTAGACACATATAGATCTCATTTTTTTTTAGTAGTTGCATAACATCCTGTTGTACAGGTATACCCAAATGTTTAACCTAGCCCCCTGGTGGCAGGTTACGCGTTATGGCTTCTATTTATAAAGCTGCAATTAACATACTCATACTGTACAACTTTAGGCATGTGTATGGCAATTTCTGTTATTTTTTCCATGTGTTACTTTCTCTAACTCTTTGTCTTTCTCAGCATCTCTTCTAGGCTTTTATGAGCTCTTCAGTGGCTCTGCATGCCTCTGTATCCCCTCATGCCCAGGCAGTGGCAAATAGAGGCCATGATGCCACAGCTACCAGCTTGGGAGCCAGGTGTCCACGACTGACCCAGAGCTGCTTCTCACTGTGCTATTTCAGGCTTTTAGGACATGGGACTGTGGAATCTCAGCATTGGAAGAGAGAGATCTTAGAGCTCAGTGGATTCAATTCCTGGTACCTGAATCCCCTCTAATACCAGCGGTGGCATCCTTATTGAGTGCCTTCCCATAGGTCATCACAATATTGCCACCAAGTGAGGGCCCAGTGTGTGAACACCTCTTGAGTTAGTCTGTTCAGCTCAGAGGTTTTGACTGCTGGAAACACCCCCCTCACCCTGTGCTTAAGGTCTTTTAGAACGTATAGTATAATGGAGGACAGCACATCCTGCTTGTATGTGGACCCAGGGTCTACCTACTAGCTGACTAACATTGGGCAAGTTACTGAGTCCTCTGTCCCTCACTTTCCTCACCTGAAAAATGGGGATAATAATATTACAATCTCATAAAGCTGTTGTACAGATTAGGTGTTAATGCATGAAAACAATTTTTAAAGTGCCTGGCATATAGAAAGTAAGGTATGTTATGTGTATATATAAACATAAATATATTATTACGTAATACTGTTGTATATCATAATTATATGTCATGTATAATCAAATATATATCAAACGTCTATCATATATATGACATACACACGCACATACATATACTGTTATTATTATACTGTTCTTGCTACTGTAACTTAACAGCGACAAAACTCCTCAATAGAGAGAGGAGACTTCAAGTATAAATCTTCCTGGGAAGAAAATGAATGATCTTTGCCTTGCATGACCCACGTGCTTTACATGGCATCTTACTTAGTCTTCACAACAATATATATGAGAGATATTGTCAATTCCTATTTTACGGAGGATGAAACTAAGGCTCATGTCATCGGGCAAGCGCTCAAGGGTCATTGACATAGTAAGTGGCAGAGGTGGCCTTATTTCAAAGGCATTAAACTGCGGTGACTTAACTTCCTACGGAGGCAGACATGGCTGGGACCAGCTCTTTCTCTGAGAGGCGGCTGGTACCACTGGCTTCTGGATGAAGCCTTGCCTTGAGCTTCAAGATTCTTCAGCCTGAGAAGAATCTTGGAGGAGGAGGGCTATATGACATGAGAGTGCGGGGCTGCCGAGGCGCCGGGTGATGGGAAGAATGTGGGCACCCCTCTCCTCCCCTTTGCTCCCCTTCAGTGCACAGTCTTGCTCCACGTTCAGATGCCTTCAACTTCAAGACCCTCCATCAGAGACAGACCCTGCTGCCTGCTGTGAGCTGCTCTTCCCTCCTAGGACTGTGTGGCAGCCGCTCCCTGCGTGTCCTTTACTCCCAGCACTCTCATCTGCCAGCTGAGCAACCTCTCCTGCCTTAAAACCTTTTCCTTACACAATGGAATGACTTACTGGCTTCCTGCCAAGGCCAAAATAGTCTGGGCTCTATTTGTCTGTTCTGTGCTCACACAGGACGGGGAACATCACAGTAAAGCTTCAGTGCTCTTGAATTTGGATGAGCCAATGCTCAGACTAGTGCTTGGCAAATATATTTGCTTTTTAAATTTCTTTTGAAGTGAGCTGAGGTGAGGAGAGGAACAGAAGGCATAGAGAGGAATGAAAAGTTAGTTAGGGGTCTTTTAGTCTTGGTCACAAGCTTCAGAAAATTCCTGTGCATGGGAGTGATGACTCAGATGGTAACCTAGCACTCGTGATAAGCAGCTTATCCATAGGATCTAAACACCGAGGTTTCCCTGTAACTACAATGAAAGATTTAGATGTACTGATCACCAGAACCCCATCAACTGACCACTAAGGCTTTATACCTTACCTCCACAATGGGATATTTCTTGGCCCAAGTGCTATTCGCTGGGTCTGGAATTTCTTTGCTACACCACTGAGGTCTGAGGGCCAAAAGGAGAACAAATACCCTGCAGGTAAAGAAAACAGTGACATTGGTTAAGTGGGCACACAGTGGCATGGAAGCACAGGTTCTTAGTGCAGTGACTTCAGTGTAGGGGTATGCAAATGAGTAAAATGTAAACACTGCAGGAGAAAGATGATGTATCATCCAAGTCTGGACTAGTTTTCTGTGAAGTTTGGATAGATGATAAAGACTCATGGTGCAACCATGTAGGGTTTGCTAAATAAACTATGGAACTTTTGCTCGGTGTAATGTTTAGCTATCACTAAGCAGCCAAGTACTCAACAAATGTTGATTGAATCCTTAATGTATGACCAGCACAGTGGCACATGCTGGGGATAAAACAGCAAACAAGAGGACACGGTCAATACCCTTGGGGAGATTACTATTTATATTTAGTAAAGTAGAATGTTTATAAAGAGCTTGTAATGAAAACAGTAAAATGGGATACAGGTGGTATAAGCAGCTTGGACATAACCAAGTAAAAAAAAAAAAAAGCCAAGGAAAAAATACCAATATGGAAATATCCAAACTATTAAAGTAGTTGTATTCGGTGATCAGAGGGTCTTTTTATTTCTTCTTACCACACCTCTGGGTTTTTGAAAATATTTTAAAATGAGTTTATGTGGAAGAAAAAATCCTAAAAATGTTTCTCATATGCATATGACTTAACTGTTTTGACTATTTTTTAAAAAAATTCAAGACCAATATGAAGCATTTTTAAAGACTTGGCTTTAACACACTTTGTTTAATAAGAAAAGTAAGCTTCTGGGACGTGTTCAAACCTTTGAAACAAGAGATGAGGCCATGTGACTAGGTTTTTTCCAAAGAAATGTGAGCAGAGGTACCTGTGACCTAGTATAGATCATGCAGATGAGGAAAGTACCCAAGGGATGGTGGGCCAATAAAGTGGAAGACAATTGGATCCCTAAATGACAGTGTGGAGCAGAGCTGCCAACCAGTCTGGATGACATACCTTAGAACTATTACATGGGAGAAAAATGAGCTATTTTGTTAAAGCCACTATATTTGGGGGCTCTTTTTTTTTCTTTAACAGCAGAAGCCTCCACCCTAACTGATACTATTTCCCTGAAGAGAGGATGCATGTGATCCTAGTTGACTCTTTGAGTTCAACTTTTTCAAAGTCTACCTAAAGAGAGCTCTGCTTTGAAGTATCTATCACATATGAGAGAGCTTCAATAAATGGAAAACCTTTCAGACAGTTTCAATGACTAGTAGAATGACTTTGAGCTAGTTTTATTTTGACCTCTTCTCCTACATTACACAACATCTGAAGAAAACTATTGAATAACTAACTCATTTAAAAAAATTCTCTTTACCAAATAATACATGTTTAAAGAAATTTTAGGAAATACAGTTAAATAGAACTAAAAGCGCTATGATTCTATCCCCTGTCATAACCACCATTAATATTTTAGTGTATGTCCTTGGAGCAGAGAGTATTAACTGCCGTCCAATACCCATTTTCCCCTCTTTCTTAGAAAGGGGACACTGATTTACTGGGACAACAATGAGCCCAGCTAAAAGGCCACAGTTTTAAGCCTCCCTTGCCTCACCAAGTTCTGGCCAATGAGAGGTAACCTAAAGTGCCATGTGTGACTTCTTCATGTGTCTTGAAAAGGTGGGTGTGGGGACCTCCCTTCTCCCTGTAGTTGTAGAATGCAGGCATGATGGCCATAGTTCCTGCAGCCATTGGACCATGAGGTGAACTTGATGATGAAAGCCAATGTCGGGACAGTGAAGCAGAAAAAGAAGGAGCCTAGGTCTCTGATGACTGGGGACCTCCTACACCAGCCGTTACCTGAGTTTACTTACTTTACCTGGGTGAGAAACTTAGCTCATTTGTCATATTATTTTTATGTTACACACAACCAAATTTAATGCTAACTAATATATCTTGTGTGTCTGTGGGCACGTGTGTATGCACTATTTTTAAAAAATGAATGTACATGTTTTGCAACCTGCTTTTTAAAATGTAATATAGCAAATATTCATACCATTTAATTTTCTTCTACATCTTTAATGAATGCATAATATGCTGTACAGCATGAAATATACTGTGATTTATTTAACCAATCCCACATCGTTAGGCATTTAGGTTGCTTCAAATTGTTTTCCTTCTATGAACGATACTTCAGTGAACATAGTTGCCACTAAATATCTGTGTATACCTATGATGTACTTAGATGGGAATTGCTAGGTGAAATGTTTAATATTTTAAAAAACTAAACATATACTGTCACCCCAAAAAGGTGAATATATTTAGTGTGCTACCAGTGATGTAGGAGAGTAACCATTTTTTTGACCCATAGCAGCAACAGCTATTATATGAAAAAAAAAATTTACCAAAGTTGGCAGGCGTAATGAACTTACTTTTGCCGGAAGCAACGCACTGAGAGAACGCCCACCACGATGACACCCATGCAAATGCTTGGTGCCACAAATGTGCTCCAATTGGCTTTACCTGAAACGAAAAGTTATCAAACCCTGTGACTGAGTTATCGTCAATGAACATTTCTAAATACTGACTGTTGTGTGAACCCGCTGGGCTTTACCCACAGCTCCTGGATAGCTAGACTCAGGAACAAGGCCAACTCTCTTTCGCCCATCAAGGAAGGAAGACAGGGCCCAAAGGGGCCAATACTATGGTTCCAAGGAAGGAGCTCCAGCCCTACAAGGGCTTCTTCCTCTAATAGATGCAGAAAGAAAGGGAGTGTGGTATACAAAGCACTGGTTGTGAACTGGGAGCCCTGGATTCTAGTCCTATCTCTGCCGCTGACTGATGTGTGGACCTCAGATTCTTGATCTATAAAAGGTGAACGATGACATCTACCTTGCAGGTTGTTGTGAACATTAGAGATGGTGTATTTAAAGGGCACAGCCATGTATCTGAACAGAGGAGGCCTCAAGAAATGGTAGCTATTAATTTTCCCAACCATTGGATAAGCCCTCTGTCTACCTAGGGTCTTTGAAATTGTTCTGATTCCTTCCTATAGACATGTAAATATTTCACTATGTGTTGGAATTTTTCATTAATTCATCCAACATTTATTGAGTGTAAACCATGGAACAGGCCAGGTTAGGTGCTGTAATACACAGATGAATGGGACATGGGCTCTGAAGATAGTCCAGGAGACAGATGTGTAAACATGTAAACAGTAAACCATGATGCCACGGGGTACATGTAAAAACAGTATGTACAAAGCAGTGTCGCAGAGAACAGCATGGGAAATGGCTTCACGAACAGCTCAGGAAGGTTTCCCAAAAGGCAGGATGTCAAAAGTTTGGAGTCGGATGGCTAGGAGTTGGCTAAGTGGACAAGTTAGGGAAGTGCAGACTAGACAGACAGCAAGCATGGACGGAGGAAAGAGCGAGTGCTTCAGCAACCACAAATAGCCTGGTCTTGCTTTCCAGTATGAATGATGAGTGTGCGGCAGACAACAAAGCTAGATGGATGAACAGGACCAGGTCGTGCAGGGCTTGGTAACAAAGCAGTTTAAATTCTAGCTTGACAGCCAGTGGGGAACCACTGATGGGTTGCAACAGGAGGTAGAATGTCAGCAACAGGGATCTTGTAGAAAGATTGTTCTTCTGATAGAGTGAAGAACAGGGTAGGAGGGAGGGTGACCAGGGGCCACTAGCGGCCAGAGACCTGCTAGTCCCTGTGAGAGGGGCTTTTCCCAGAGCTGAACAGGGGAGTTAATGCAGGAAACCTTGTTACCACCCCACACAGTCGGCACAATCTGACATTTCGTTAGCATCTGCCTTTCTTTCTGGGCAGATGGGACAAGTCTGGAGTACCAGGAGTAGAAGGATGCTGAGTCCTTAGTCCAATTAATTGCTCACAAGTTAACTTTCATGGGAGTGCTTGAGAAGAGGGCTTGTCACTTTTCCCAGTGGAGGAGTATCTGGCATAGAACAACAAAGTCCTGAATGATTAACTTGATACTCCATGTCACAAAGCAAGAACAGCTTGTTTTATGCTTAGAGCAGATGCAAACGGGCGCTGCCAGAGAGAACAGCATAATTTAGCCAGTGGAGAGAAACCCATGTTAACTGGGTCACTTCTTCACATACTCAAATTTAACTTAAGAAACTCAAATCTGTGTCTGATTTGTAGTTCTGCCACTTGCCACCTCTAAGATCTTGGGTAATCTTTTTGTACCTCACACCTGTAAAAAGGCATCATAATCTCTCATTCTTTTATTCATTTCATATTGAGTGCCTGGTAGTATGGCCAGGTACAGGCGTGTAAAGCAGGCACATTACATGGTTGTGGTCAGGATTAAACGAGTAAACGTATGTGTTACATGTGTTGAATTGTGTCCTCCCACCCCCAAAATTCATATATTGAAGTTCTAACTTCCAGTACCTCAGAAAGTGACCTTATTTGTAAATAGGGTCATTGCAGAGGTAATTAGTTAAGACAGGTCAGGCTGGAGTAGGGTGGCCCCTAGTCTGATATGACTGGTATCCTTGTAAAAAGGGGAATTTTGAACAAAGAGAAACACACAAGGAAAACTCTAAGTGAGATGAAGGTAGAGATCTAGAAACCAAGGAATGCCAAAGATTGCCCCCAGTCGCGAGGTGAGAGGTGTGGAACAGATTCTCTCACAGCCCTTGGAGGAAGCCAACTCTGTTGACACCTTGATCTCAGACTTCCAGCTTCCAGAACTGTGAGGAAATGAATTTCTGTTGTTTAAGCCACTCAGTTTGTGGTACTTTGTTACAAGAGCCCCAGCAAACTAATACAGTATTCAAAGAGCTTAACACAGTGCCTGGCACATAACTATCTGATATGCAGTAGCTGTATTATTTTGGGGATTATTCTCATCATTCATTGAACAGGTATTTATTTAACAAGTACTATGTGCTGGGTGCCATTCTAGACCTTGATGATAGAGATTAAACAGATACTAGTCCCTGCCTATTGGATTCAGAGTTTTGAATAGGGGTCAAGTATAGCGCATTATGAAGGAAATATGGATGTGCATTTGGGAAGGCTTTCTGGAGGGGGCAACATTTTTGCTGAGTTTAGAAAAATGAGTAGACACTGTCTCCAAGCAGACAATGTAATGGTAGGGCACTCTGGTTAGAGGAAATAGCAAGTGCAAAGGTATAGCAGCAAGAAAGTAATTAGTGAATTACAGAAAATCTGATAATCTCCATATCAAGTAGTGGGAGTATACTCCTATATAGGAATTCACAGTGGACTTGCCCTCTCTAAGGGTGGTTCTTACCTTGAAGACAAAATTCTCTTTCATTTCCTTGGGGGCTTTCACCAGCAGCTGTCAGAGCTGTCATCCATAGAATGTATGTCACTCTGGGCCGCAGGCTGTCTATGGGATGAGAATTTGGGGAGACCCTATAGGGAATTTCTGAAAGGAAGATAAATATAAAGGGTAAGGCACAAATTAAAGGAAATATCTGAATGTGGGCTCTTACTCATTTTTACTTGTTAATGCTTCATTTAATTTGAAAGAGAAAAGCACATTTCTGCTTTGAAGTAGTCCTAATTCATTAATACTTAATACTTTAAAAGGCCCTAGGCACTGTCATTTATGAAGGCACCACTTCACAGCATATCAGAAGAATTACATTTTTTTCTGTGGTAAAATCTTTTCAAAGAATTTTTATTATTTTGCTTTTGAAACTATTTAGCTGTAGTAACTTCTTTTATTTCCTATGACTATAATGTTTCCAACATTTATCAGGTATATTTGAGAACTCCTGGGGAGGAAATTAAATGTACAAATTATTATCAATGGAATTTTTAAGCAAGCTAAGTTTAGCAATTAATGAAATAGACATTTAATAACATTTATTAATTCTGACTTCCTTTTATTCTTTGGTAAGTTCTGGGTACTGGTCTTAGTGGGTTTAATCATTGATCTGCTTCAATTTGACATAAAATCTAAAAAATAAGAGCAATGGTACTTAGATTTATTTTGGTAGTTTAAGGCTAGACTGTCAGTTCTTTATGCTTTAACACCCCTGCAGGTTCTCAGCAAGTAAGATTTTGGTTTTTGAGCAATGTGTTTATGCTGTTTTTTTCCTCCAAGAGTCATGAATATCAGTAGCCTTTAGTAAATAGGCAGTCTCCTCCTCCAGGGATCTGCTGGGTGTGAGTTTTGGAGTGACCTCTCAAAAACTGAGGGGGGCTGTAAAATCGAGGCAAGAACTTTGACAGGTGTAGCCTACTGGTTTGCTCAGCAGACTTGTGTGTGTGCTGGTGATCAAAGTGGAAACTAGAAGAACTCAGCACTTTGTGCCTCAACATTATTTACTGTCTCACAAACCCCAGGGCAAGTCAGATTTTGACCCTGTTTGAATTTATTTCAACAGTCACACATATTTATTGAGTGTCTGCCCTGGACAAGGCACCAAGGCACAGAATCTGCCTCAAAGACTTCACCATCTAGTAGGGAAAACAGACCCCTTACACTCACTCACCCCTACTTACTATGTGTGACCAGCAAGATGGAACCCTGTATTATTGCATCCACTCCACCCAAAGGAGCTGAGGCCTGAGCAGATCATTTAACAGCTGTGACTATCAGAGCAATTTCTATATTTTACATCCTTTTGAGAAAAAGTACCATGTGGAAAATTCCCAAGCCTACTTTAACCTGATGAAATTGCTTGCACAGACTTCAGCTATATGATTACACTAAAATGTCTCTTATTCCCAAGGCAGGGGACTAAAAAAATAATTTGGGAGAGACTTTCTGCTCATCTTGCTGCAGCAAAGCATAGGCGAGCATCAGGGAGTCAGTCATCCAACTGTGTTAGGGCATCCTTAACTCCAGGAGTGAATGAGCCGTTGGAACACAAGGGAAGGAGTTTGAATGATTTGCTGGGCCAAAAAAGTTTACACGCAAACACAGATACATGCACATGTGTATATGTGAAGAATAAAAATAGAAACTATGGGGGAAGCCAAGAGGAGGGTGATGGTGTCAGCAGTTTGGTTGGCAAATAGGTTGAGTTGAGTAAAGGAAGAAAGAAGTCATGCAGGAAATACTGGTTCTGCTGCCTTGTCTGGGCTGTGATCTCTGGCAGAGATAAAGGAGGCCATTCAATTCTTGGATCTGAAACTTTAGGTTTAAGGTGGTTAAATGTCAAAGGCACCAGTTTAGGGAGATGTGATGGTTGCCAATCATCTGAAAGGTCACCAGTAAGAAGGTCAAGTGGTACCAGGCAAAACAGCTGCATGGCTCCTGGAAATCAGCTTTTATCTAAACATTTGCATTGGTTTGACAAAGCCCAGGGCAGTATTCACCCATTTGTTATTCAAAAAATACTATTTTTATTAAGCACCTACTGGGTGTTTGGCTGTATTATAGGTAAGGGGGAGACAATGGTGAGCTAACTGCCATGGCTTCTGCCCTCATGTTGGCAAAAACAGCCAAGTGATAAGTAGAATGTGTGTGCCCGTAGAGCAGTGCACATGGCAGTATCAACAAACTTCCAGAGGAGTGGCTGTGTACCCAAATCACCTGGGGAACGCAGATGCCCCGCTCCAGGGCTACCCCATTCGCCTGCCCAGGCAGGCAAAGTGTTCCTACTGCACCCTGCTTGTGCTGTTAGGGGCCGTGACAGAAGATGTCTCGGAACTCCATCCTCCTTTTGCTGATGTGGAGCCTCTCTGCTTTCTTTTTCCCTCCTCCTCAACCTACTGCCCTCTACCACTCTCTAGAAATGGCACTTGTGGATTTGCCAATGATTTCTGGTTGCCCAATGCAATAGTAGGTGTCAGTCCTTGATTACAGCACTTACACATCAATTTTGTGTACTTTTCTGTCTCCCTGGGTGCACTGTGAGCTCTCTGAAGATAGGGAACAGGTCTTTGTCCACCTATAAGTGCTAAAAGGGAAACCATCTAAACTGGTACAAAACGGGGCTTTGAATCTGCACCTTCTCCCCTTTAAACGTATTTTAAAATACCCTTACACAGACTTTAGATTCATCAGATTTGGTGCAAAAAATGTAGGTAATTTCTACAACATCTACAAGAGCAGATTTAAGAACCATCTAACCATGTTGATCTTGTTGTAAATAAGCATCTTGGTTTAAATTCTATCAAAATGAAAAAGTTGGGGGGGAGCAAATTTCATATGAAGTATTCCAAATGGCTCATGATGAGATCAATTGATTCATCACCTTTGGGGGTGCATTTCAGAACTGCCTTACCCCGACAGTGGGGAGCAGTTCTGTTCAGTGATCCACTGTATTTAACAATGGTGGATTATTAAGCTGATTATTGTAAGATCTTACAGTGGAATACTATAAAGCTGTTAAAAAAAGAATGAGACAAGTCCACATAGATTGATATGGAAAGATCTCAGTATGTATTATTGAGAGGAAAAAGTAAGGTGCAGATCAGAATATAGATGGTTATCCCAAATGTATGCTAGTGTATGCATTAAGTTTTTTTCTGGATAAACACACAAAGAACTGCTAACAGCCTAAGTATGGAGGAAGGGATAATTTCCACTTCATATCTTTTTGAACTATTTGAATGCTTTTACTATATACAAATATTATTTATATAATAAGAAATTAATTAGCTTTAAAAGTCATAACTTTTAGAAAAGCAGTACTGCAGATCTAAGGTCAAGAGAGAGGACCAATTCCTCAAGTTTCCCAGGTAAAAATCACTCTGCAGGCAGCCCTCGGACACCTACATCTCAGGCTGGCTTTGTTACATTCTTCTTGGACCTAATAGTTCTCATGAAGGAATAAAATGGTTGCTTCTTTATGATAAATGCTCCTGAAAGAAAGCCAGCTGCCTATGAAATACTAAAGGGAAGCTCAAGCCAGGAAAAACAAAACAAAACTGAGTAAATCAAAGATTAGAACATTAAATCTGGCAAGTGACTTGGAACTGCTCGGTGAACGAGTGATGAAATCATTTGAGATAATGCTCCAGCCAGAATTTAATTGCTTTAGTCTTAACAGCATAATTACGGGTCATAAGGAGTTACTTAAATTGTATTTTATCCACTTAAGGAGAAAATAATATGCTATGATGGTATTTGCAAGTGTGGTGATTCAAAGATTCTCCAAATGCATTTCCTGCAAGCCTCAAGGGTCTATATAATAGTATCAAAGCACCCTTATTGCTTTTTGAAATGCTATCTCCCCATATGAGTAAGCTCCTTGAGAGCCTCGTCCACTAACTTCATTTCTTCAATTTGCTTGGCACGTAACACATATTCAGTAACTTTGTGTGTGTGTGTGTGTGTGTTTAGATGTCTATTTTTCTTCATTCAATTAATTTCACATATATTTATGGAGCACCTACTAAGTGCCAGGTATGGTGCTAGCACTTGCACACGCTTGTGTTTTCCCAACATCTAAACAAGAAAGACCCTGCTGCCTTTGTTTCTCACACATACCACAAAGCTGAGGCTGGGAATCGGAGTCCCGTTCCTTCCAATATATCCTGTAATGGAGGATGCAGCCCATTTGCTCCCGGGCTGGAATTTCATTCCATGAAATTAAAATGCTCCCTTTTTCCTCTGAGATGGCATTAATGTGGGGGCCACTCAGTGGTGCTGTGAAGTAGAACACAGGAGGCTTTTGTCACCCTCCAAATCCAAACCATTAAACTACAGCAAAATTGGACAAAAGGTCCCAAGACTCACCTTTGTGCTTAGAGTTACCCCGGATGGAGCTGCATCCTCCCTGGTCCCCTGAAAGTGCATGCACGCGGATTTCATAACAGATGTAGGGTTTTATGTTTTCTGCAAGACATAAAGACAGACGCTACTCTGGGTGAAACAAGGATTTAAAGAAAACCACACAGACAGCTTTTGAAACAAAACTTACCTTCAAGGAAAAACTTTGACTTTTACAAATAAATTATTTGCCGTTTACAGAAAAGTAAGGGTGGTGTTTTGCAGGCATAGCACCTGAACGGCTCTTCTAATTCCCTAGATGCTTATCAGGCTCTGACAGGGCAGCATGGGATGACACATTCAGGCGTGACTAATCAGGGGCGCTCAGTGCAATCTACCCCCTTGTTCCCCCCCCCTTCCCCCTCTCCTCGCACCATGTTCCACTCAGATCTCAGTTGCTTCACAGCTTGGAAGATTAGGAAGATACCTGGGAATGTTAATACTCCTTCCTAGCTTTTTTTTTTTTCGGTACGCAGGCCTCTCACTGTTGTGGCCTCTCCTGTTGCGGAGCACAGGCTCTGGAAGCGCAGGCTCAGCGGCCATGGCTCATGGGCCCAGCTGCTCCGCGGCACGTGGGATCTTCCCGGACCACGGCATGAACCCGTATCCCCTGCATCGGCAGGCGGACTCTCAACCACTGCGCCACCACGGAAGCCCTCCCTCCTAGGTTTTAAAGTGCCACACTTGGCAGTTTTCTGTCAGTCATGAAGTTTATTGGCAAGTCACTCTTCCCTACCCAAACTCCCTATTTCCATGAATCTCAAATTTCTACTTCTTGTAAAGAAAAGGCCCCTCTCATAGATACTGCCCATGACATATCTTTAAACTCCCAATGAAAGTTTAAAGGAAAAAGATTATTTCTGTTAGGTACCTAACTGTAGTCTCATGTGGTCAGGGTAAGGACACTCTCCCAGATTGTTCAATGCCCTGCCATAGGTAGGTCTGGTCCCCTACACTGACAGTTGATTGGGGTTTAACATTTTCTTTTTTGGGAAGAAGAATTTTACATCACAAAATAATTTACTAGTGTGTGTGTTATATAAAAATCCATTGTCCCTTAAATATTCCAGCAAGTAGGTAGTATATGAAGCTCAGACGTGCAACCAGTGCCGTCAGAAGGGACCATGAAGAAATCAGAACTCACGCCATGGGTGAGTTCCAACTTGTATTCATGAACCGAGTGAAATGGAGCGAGGCTGCAATCAGCTTAGTCCTGTAATCCAAAGATACTTTGTGGGTAGCCTCCAGACCCAGAAGCTCAGAGGGCAACACGGAATATGGAATCATTTCATTTGGGAGCGGCTGGTGCCTGGCTGCTCTGTCGCTAGTTCTGGAAGGGACCCACCAACCACCGTGCCATATGGGAGTTCCAGATGAGCTCATTAGGCAAATGGTTTCATTGCGTTTTGCCATGCAAAGTGTGAGTTCAGGGCAGAGGCCTTGGGGAACTGCTGCATCAGAAGCTGTGGGTTCCTTCTTATGAATAGCCTACCCTTAGTGGAGGAGGGAGGAAAATGTGGCTCCATAACTTAGCTGACATTTTCCTTTCTATGAAGAGCAGAGCCCTAGCAAGCTTGTTCCCCAGTTCTGACCTTAAGAACTCCTGTTTTACTGACTAATTCTTACATGAACACCCCCTAATCATTGTCTGCTCCCTACCTCAAAAATTCCTTAGCCTTTGCTGCTGGTGGATGAAGCCCATACTCTTTTTGTTTGTTTGTTTTTGTTTTTGCGGTACATGGGCCTCTCACTGTTGTGGCCTCTCCCGTTGCGGAGCACAGGCTCCGGACGCACAGGCTCAGCAGCCATGGCTCACGGGCCCAGCCAGTCTGCGGCATGTGGGATCTTCCCGGACCGGGGCACAAACCCGTGTCCCCTGCATCAGCAGGCGGACTCTCGACCACTGTGCCACCAGGGAGGCCTGAAGCCCATACTGTTAACATTTTCATTTCTTTCTACAGTCTGGCCCCAACTTCCAGGCTTATATCTTGAAACCCCCATGCATACACATATACCTGGCACCCTTGGGCAAAGGCTCTGTCTTCATATTTATAAACCACCTCTTAGGTGGTTTTTCTGCAGAAAGCTAAATTCACCTATTAAGTCTGGGAGAAGGCAAATATTAAATGATCAGCAATGAGGAGTAATCACAGAGGAAGTATGATGGGACCATACGGAAGAGGGTCCCAAATAGCTAGGCATCAGGGAAGGTTTTCTAGACACTGTGATGTCTACATATTTGTAAAAGGAGTATCTCTATAAGGTCAGAACTGTTTTCAGCAAGACAAGACAGGACTGACAGTTTCTAGCCTAGGTCACACCAATTTATAATCCAGGAGGTGGACTTCATTGTAGTCTGCTCCAAAACACCCAACTTGGCCCCAGCCAGATGCTGGGAAAAGACTGGTAAGGATCAAATGACAATGAGTCATCTTACTTATTAGAGAGGGTTACTTTGAATTCGTGATAAGTATGAGTTAAGTTTTAACTGTTTATTTCCAGAACATAACATCAACACAGACTCATAGTTGATCAAGTGTTTTCAAGTGGGAGAACAACTTGAATTAATAGTTATCTTACCCAGTATTATTCATTTTATTCAAATGAATATGTCATACTTAGGAAACATTTTAACTTCCTAAGTATGGAAAACATTCTCTCTTGTCATCTATTTTATGCATTGTGTGTAGAATATAGAATTTCTAAAAGGAAAGAACTGTAGGGACTATATAGTTCAAAGTATCCCAAAGGGCTAAATCCTAATACAGTTTATAATAAGCGTTTACAATTATATAGCAGTTTAGAGTTCAGTAAATGACTTTTCTATCCACTGTTTCATCTGATTTGATGGGCATAACAGCCCTAAAGGAAAAATGGTTCTACTGCAACAACTCTAGGGACAGAGAACACACTGCCTTGAGGGGCAATCAACTGTCCTATTAGAGACCATCAAGTATAAGGAAAGTTCTTTCTCAAAATTGAGCTGACATCTGTCTTCTTATAATTTTTATGCAGAGGGCCTTCGTTATGCTCTCCAAAACAGCAAAGGACACATACTCTTTCTTACATACATGTCGAAGCCAGTAACAGCCATCAACCACCCCCCACTGCCCCAATCCAGAATTCTCTTCTATGGGCTAAGTGGTTTCCACATTAAAAGTTCCAGACCCCTAATGGCTTACTCACTTTCCTCTGATGTTCACTGGATTATCCAGGCAGCACTCTTTTTAAGTACAGTGATTAAAACTGAATACAACCCACTAGAAGTCTGAGTAGCTAGACTCTAAAAGAGGCACACAGTTAAGGACTGGCTCGTGTATTATCATGCAGTGCTCTCTGTTTATTTCATTTGTGGAAGTCTTGTCTCCTTAGGCAGGGTGTGTGTATCCTCTGGTCAGGTGTAATAGCTGTCATGGTGTAATGAAAATATGGGATTTAGACCTTGAAAACCTATTAAAATCATAGCTCCATCACATATAATAATAATGATGATGATAGCTAAATTATTAAGCACTTAAAATTTGCTAGGTACTGTTCAAAACGTTTTCTCTTTCAGTTAGTCTTCACAATAAGCCAGGGAGGTAGGTGATACTACCCCCATTTTACAGATTAGGAAACCAAGGCACAGAGAGGTTCAGCAATTTGCCCTGGATCATACAGTTTAGTAAGTGACAGAGCCAGGACTCAAACCCAGATAGTCTGGAGGCAAAACTTTTAAACTCTATGCTGAACTTATACTTTAAAAATCACATTGACATTTTTAACACATTAAATTAACACATCCGTTGCCATACAGAAGATACATTTATCAACATTTTAATTTGGGGTGATACTGCTGATTAGTGTTAATTATCTTATGATGATTTTGAATTATTATAGAACAACAATTAGGAGAAAAATAGGAGCACAATACTGTAGTTTCGGCTTCTGAATGTTCTGAATGGTTCAGCACACACACACACATGCACACATGTCACATGCCTTGTTCATTGAAATTCATCCTGGAAGAAGATTTTCAAGCAACTGACCATCTAACTAACCTAACTTTTTTTTTTTTTCCTGCGGTACACGGGCCTCTCACTGTTGTGGCCTCTCCCGTTGCGGAGCACAGGCTCCGGACATGCAGGCTCAGCGGCCATGGCTCACGGGCCCAGCCGCTCCGTGGCATGTGGGATCTTCCCAGACCGGGGCACAAACCCGTGTCCCCTGCATTGGCAGGCGGACTCTCAACCACTGTGCCACCAGGGAAGCCCTAACTAACCTAACTTTGATATGCAAATAATACCATTTCTCTTTGGGAAAATTAAAATAAGAAGAATTTCACTAATAGGTTTTTGGTAATATATTCATTGGTAAGTAAGGGAGGCCTCTGAGTACTTTAAACACAAAACAATCTTAGAAGCTGCCTGTGGGGCTTCCCTGGTGGCGCAGTGGTTAAGAATCCTCCTGTCAATGCAGGGGACATGGGTTCGAGCCCTGGTCCGGGAAGATCCCACATGCCACAGAGCAACTAAGCCTGTGCGCCACAACTACTGAGCCTGCACTCTAGAGCTCACGAGTCACAACTACTGAGCCCCACTGCTGCAACTACTGAAGCCCACACGCCTAGAGCCCGTGCTCCGCAACAAAAGAAGCCACCACAATGAGGAGCCCACGCACCGCAACGAAGAGTAGCCCCCACTCGCCGCAACTAGAGAAAGACTGCGTGCAGCAACAAAGACCCAACACAGCCAAAAATAAAAATTAAAAAAATTTTAAAAAAAAAGAAGAAGCTGGCTGTGGCTAACAGACAGAGTAAGACTTCAGAGTTTGTGAATTAAGAACTTTGAGAAAAATAAAGCTGAGACCTTGCCCTTTAATGTTTCTTTGGCAAATGTCAACTGCCTGCAGTGTGACTAGGACTAGATCTCTCCTCTGAGAGAAGAGGTTAAGGATTCTTTTCACTGGTCAGGAATGGCAAGCTCCATTTAGGGATTGCTATGATGAAAGCTAAAGGGCAAGTGTCAGACTCTCATGGGAGGAAGATGTGCACCACAGCAATCATTTATAAAAATGATTAAATGAGCCTTTGGCTACCTTGTTTTCCAATTGTCCAATGTTGTTTATGCTCAGGATTGAATGGTTGACTATTTGTGAGATTTCTTTTTAGTTTAAATTTCTATTGCATGATACAGAAATTTAGGATGTGCTCCAAGGGTAAAATGAGATTGTAAAAAAAAAAAGACATTGATTAACTTCTGTCCAGTTATTTGAATATATTTTCAGACACTTTCTATCACTTGATTTTAACCACTGACAGATTCAGAATTTGAGGACTAGAGACACCAATTATCATATAGATAATTCTGGATTTGTTATCACACAACTAGTAAGTAGCAGAATTGGAAATGAAAGATCTTCTGGTTTCCTCATCTGTACAATGGGTATAATAAGTCTTGCTGCACATGACTGTTCTCAAAATTTGAACTCCCAAATGCAAGGTGTCCATCACACTGACTGGCTACTACTTAGCTCTCAGCCATGCTTGTTGGGTTCATTATTCAGTCATCTTATACGGCACTGTATCAGGCACATGAGTTTTCCATAAATTCTAGAGTTTTTAGTTAATTAGTGAGTCTTCTATGGCTGCAGTGGTGCATCCTGATGGGCTCTAGGTCATCACTATCCTTCTTCTCATGCAGCTGCCTGTAACTGCAGGCATGACTCTGGGTTCCCACCTGCAATTTCATCAAAAAACGTGAACTTACAAACCCTCTAGAAGGAAGGTGAATAATTAAGTACCTGAAATCAGAGCAGACAGGTTGTAGGGGGGACTCCACAACCAGCCTAGAGGGGGCTGCGCACTGGCCCCTGGATGGAGTTCCCTCCATTCCACCACATACTCCTGCACAGCAGTGGCAGCTTTCCCCGGAGGTGTCCATGTCACCACGAGGTTGTCCATGCCCTCTGAGTTTGCTGAGACCTGTTGAGGAGCCAGCAACCCTTTATGGGGAAAGAGGGGGAGGGATAAAAATAAAATCACAGTGGATAAAGACATAAAAAACAACTCAACCCAGCAAAGTTGTAGCAAGAAACGATTTCTTTTAAAGAACTTCAGGTTCACAGATTTTGTTCATCCAGCTTCTCAGGTCAGTGCCAGGACCCTATGTAGTGTTATTTATGAAATTATTTTCCCTTTCACCTTCCATTTCACTTCCCATTTCTGTGTCCCCAAGGGTACCTGCTCTAGTGAATATAATATGCATCCTTCTAATCCACCACCCATATGTTTATTTACATATATATGTGTCCTTGAGAATTAGTATTGCTTTATGCTGGTGTGTTGGATTTTCATGAAACATGTTTGGAGTAAATCTAATGCATTTCCTAACTTTTTATTTCACTCAACATTATGTTTCCAGGATACATCCATCCTGCTGCTATGTGAAAGTCCAGTTCATTCCTTCAGACGGCTGCCTCAACCCTGTCTTTGTCCAGTCTCCAAGTGACAAGCAGTAGCTTCCTTCCAATTTTTTGCCAACACAAACAAGGATGCAATGAACATTCTCTAGCATGTCCTCGTGTGTGCCTGTGCAAAAGTGTCTCTCTCACCCTCCTACACTATTGGTGGGAATGTAAATTGATAAAGCCACTATGGAGAACAGTATGAAGGTTCGTTAAAAAACTAAAAATAGAGCTATCATATGACCCAGCAATTCCACTCCTGGGCCTATATCCAGAGAAAAACCATGATTTGAAAGGATGCATGCACCCCGAAATTCATTGCAGCACTGTTTACAATAGCTAGGACATGGAAGCAACCTAAATGTCCATCGACAGAGGAATGGATAAAGAAGATGTGGTACATATATATTCATACAATGGAATATTACTCAGCCATAAAGAGGACTGAAATAATGCCATTTGCAGCAACATGGATGGACCTAGAGATTGTCATATAGAGTGAAGTAAGTCAGAAAGAGAAAGACAAACGTCATTTATCATTTATATATGGAATCTAGAAAAATGGTTCAGATGAATTTATCTGCAAGGCAAAAACTGAGTCACAGATTAGAAAACAAACTTATGGTTATCAAGGAGGGAAGGGGTGGGTGGGATGAACAGGGAGATTGGGATTGACATATATACACTACTATATATAAAACAGATAACTAATGAGAATCTGCTGTATAGCACAGGGACCTCTACTCAGTGCTCTGTGGTGACGTAAACGGGAAGGAAATCTAAAAAAGAGTGCATATATGTATATGTATAACTGATTCACTTTGCTGTACAGCAGAAACTAACACAATATTGTAAAGCAACTACACTCCAATTTATTAAAAAAATTTTTAAATACCTTTATTGGAGTATAATTGCTTTACAATGTTGCATTAGTTTCTGTTGTACAACAAAGTGAATCAGCTATAAGTATACATATATCCCCATATCCCCTCCCTCTTAAGCCTCCCTCCCATACTCCCTATCCCACCCCTCTAGGTTGTCACAAAGCATTGAGCTGATCTCCCTGTGCTATGCAGCAGCTTCCCACTAGCTATCCATTTTACATTTGGTAGTGTATATATGTCAGTGCTACTCTCTCACTTCGTCCCACCTTCCCCTTCCCCACCGTGTCCTCAAGTCCGTTCTCTATGTCTGCGTCTTTATTCCTGCCCTGCCACTAGGTTCATCAGTACCATTTTTTTAGATTCCATATATGTGCGTTAGCGTACGGCATTTGTTTTTCTCTTTCTGACTTCACTCTGTATGACAGACTCTAGGTCCATCCACCTCACTACAAATAACTCAATTTCGTTTCCTTTTATGGCTGAGTAATATTCCATTGTACATATGTGCCACATGTTCTTTATCCATTCATCTGTTGATGGACACTTAGGTTGCTTCCAAGTCCTTGTTACTGTAAATAGTGCTGCAATGAACATTGTGGTACATGACTCTTTTTGAATTATGGTTTTCTCAGGGTATATGCCCAGTAGTGGGATTGCTGGGTGATATAATAGTTCTATTTTTAGTTTTTTAAGGAACATCCATACTGTTCTCCATAGTGGCTGTATCAATTTATATTCTCACCAACAGTGCAGGAGGGTTCCCTTTTCTCTACACCCTCTCCAGCATTTATTGTTTGTAGATTTTTTGATGATGGCCATTCTGACTGGTATGAGGTGATACCTCATTGTGGTTTTGATTTGCATTTCTCTAATGATTAGTGATGTTGAGCATCTTTTCACGTGTTGGTTGGCAATCTGTATGTCTTCTTTGGAGAAACATCTATTTAGGTCTTCTGTCCATTTTTAGATTGGGTTGTTTGTTGCTTTGATATTGAGCTGCATGAGCTGCTTGTATATTTTGGAGATTAATCCTTTGTCAGTTGCTTCGTTTGCAAATATTTTCTCCCATTCTGAGGGTTGTCTTTTCGTCTTGTTTATGGTTTCCTTTGCTGTGCAAAAGCTTTTAAGTTTCATTAGGTCCCACTTGTTTATTTTTCATTTTATTTCCATTACTCTAGGAGGTGGGTCAAAAAAATCTTGCTGTGATTTATGTCAAAGAGTGTTCTGCCTATGTTTTCCTCGAAGAGTTTTATAGTGTCTGGCCTTACATTTAGGTCTTTAATCCATTTTGAGTTTATTTTTGTGTATGGTGTTAGAGAGTGTTCTAATTTCATTCTTTTACATGTAGCTGTCCAGTTTTCCCAGCTCCACTTATTGAAGAGGCTGTCTTTTCTCCATTGTATATTCTTGCCTCCTTTGTCAAAAATAAGGTGACCATAAGTGCGTGGGTTTATCTCTGGGCTCTCTATCCTGTTCCATTGATCTATATTTCTGTTTTTGTGCCAGTACCATACTGTCTTGATTACTGTAGCATTGTAGTAGAGTCTGAAGTCCAGGAGCCTGCTTCCTCCAGCTCCGTTTTTCTTCCTCAAGATTGCTTTGTCTATTCAGGGTCTTTTGTGTTTTCATACAAATTGTGAAATGTTTTTGTTCTAGTTCTGTGAAAAATGCCAGTGGTAGTTTTATAGGGATTTCATTGAATCTGTAGATTGCTTTGGGTTGTAGAGTCATTTTCACAATGTTGATTTTTCCAATCCAAGAACATGGTATATCTCCCCATCTGTTTCTATCATCTTTAATTTCTTTCATCAGTGTCTTATAGTTTTCTGCAAACAGGTCTTTTGTCTCCTTAGGTAGGTTTATTCCTAGGTATTTTATTCATTTTGTGGCAATAGTCAATGGGAGTGTTTCCTTAACTTCTCTTTCAGATTTTTCATCATTAGTGTATAAGAATGCAAGAGATTTCTGTGCATTAACTTTGTATCCTGCTACTTTACCAAATTCATTGATTAGCTCTAGAAGTTTTCTGGTAGCATCTTTAGGGTTCTCTATGTATAGTATCATGTCATCTGCAAACAGTGACAGTTTTACTTCTTCTTTTCTGATTTGGATTCCTTTTCTTTTTCTTTTCTGATTGCTGTGGCTAGGACTTCCAAAACTATCTTGAATAATAGTGGTGAGAGTGGGCAAGCTTGTCTTGTTCCTGATCTTAGTGGAAGTGGTTTCAGTTTTTCACCATTGAGGACGATGTTGGCTGTGGGTTTGTCATATATGGCCTTTATTATGTTGAGGTAAGTTCCCTCTATGCCCACTTTATGGAGAGTTTTTATCATAAATGGCTGTTGAATTTTGTGAAAAGCTTTTTCTGCATCTATTGAGATTATCATATGGTTTCTATCCTTCAGTGTGTTAATATGGTGTATCACATTGATTGTTGTGATACTGAAGAATTCTTGCATTCCTGGAATAAACCCCACTTGATCATGGTGTATGATCCTTTTAATGTGCTCTTGGATTCTGTTTGCTAGTATTTTGTTGAGGATTTTTGCATCTCTATTCATCAGAGATATTGGCCTGTAGTTTTCTTTATTTGTGACATCTTTGTCTGGTTTTGGTATCAAGGTGATGGTGGCCTCGTAGAATGAGTTTGGGAGTGTTCCTCCCTCTGCTATATTTTGGAAGAGTTTCAGAAGGATAGGTGTTAGCTCTTCTCTAAATGTTTGATAGAATTCGCCTGTGAAGCCTGGGCTTTTGTTCGTTGGAAGATTTTAAATCACAGTTTCAATTTCAGTGCTTGTGATTGGTCTGTTTATATTTTCTATTTCTTCCTGGTTCAGTCTCAGAAGGTTGTGCTTTTCTAAGAATTTGTCCATTTCTTCCAGGTTGTCCATTTTATTGGCATTTACTTGTTTGTAGTAATCTCTCATGATCCTTTGTACTTCTGCAGTGTCAGTTGTTACTTCTCCTTTTTCATTTCTAATTCTGTCGATTTGAGTCTTCTCCCTTTTTCTCTTGATGAGTCTGGCTAATGGCTTATCAATTTTGTTCATCTTCTCAAAGAACCAGCTTTTAGTTTTATTGACCTTTGCTATTGTTTCCTTCATTTGTTTTTCATTTATTTCTGATCTGATCTTTATGATTTCTTTCCTTCTACTAATTTTGGGGGTATTTTGTTGTTGTTCTTCTTTCTCTAATTGCTTTAGGTATAAGGTTAGGTTGTTTATTTGAGATTTTTCTTGTTTCTTGAGGTAGAATTGTATTGCTATAAAGTTCCCTCTTAGTACTACTTCTGCTGCATTCCATAGGTTTTGTGTCGTCGTGTTTTCGCTGACACTTGTTTCTCAGTATTTTTTGATTTCCTCTTTGATTTCTTCAGTGATCTCTTGGTTGTTTAGTAGCGTATTGTTTAGCCTCCATGTGTGTGCATTTTTAAAGTTTTTATTCCTGTAATTGATATCTAGTCTCATAGCATTGGGGTTGGAAACGATGCTTGATACAAATTCAATTTTCTTAAATTTACCAAGGTTTGATTTGTGACACAAGATGTGATCTATCCTGCAGAATGCTCTGTGTGCACTTGAGAAGAAAGTGTATTCTGTTGTTTTTGAGTGGAATGTCCTGTAAATATCAATTAAGTCCATCTGGTATAATGCATCATTTAAAGCTTGTGTTTCCTTATTTATTTCTACTTGGATCATCTGTCCATTGGTGTAAGTGGGGTGTTAAAGTCCCCTACTATGATTGTGTTACTGTTGATTTCCCCTTTTATGGCTGTTAGCATTTGCCTTATATATTGAGGTGCTCCTATGTTGGTTGCATAGGTATTTACAATTATTATATCTTTGTCTTGGATTGATCCGTTGATCATTATATATTGTCCTTCCTTGTCTCTTGTAATAGTCTTTATTTTAAAGTTTATTTTGTCTGGTATGAGAATTGCTACTCCAGCTTTCTTTTGATTTCCATTTGCATGGAATATCTTTTTCCATCCCCTCACTTTCAGTCTGTATGTGTCCCTAGGTCTGAAGTGGGTCTCTTGTAGACAGCACATATACGGGTCTTGTTTTTGTATCCATTCAGACAGTCTTTATCTTTTGTTTGTGGCCTTTAATCCATTTACACTTAAGGTAACTATTGATATGTATGTTACTATTACCATTTTCTTGTTCTGGGTTTGTTTTTGCAAGTCTTTTCCTTTTCTTGTGTTTCCTGCCTAGAGAAGTTCCTTTAGCATTTGTTGTAAAGTTGGTTTGGTGGTGCTGAATTCTCTTAACTTTTGCTTGTCTGTAAAGCTTTTGATTTCTCTGTCGAATCTGAATGACATCCTTGCTGGGTACAGTAATCTTGGTTGTAGGTTTTTCCCTTTCATCACTTTAAACATATTTTGCCACTCTCTTCTGGCCTGTAGAACTTCTGTTGAAAGATCAGCTGTTAACCTTATGGGGATTCCCTTGTATGTTATTTGTTGCTTTTCCCTTGCTGCTTTTAATATTTTTTCTTTGTGTTTAATTTTTGTTAGTTTGATTATGTGTCTTGGCATGTTTCTCCCCGGGTTTATCCTGTATGGGACTCTCTGTGCTTCCTGGACTTGATGGACTACTTCCTTTCCCATGTTGGGGAAGTTTTCAACTATAATCTCTTCAAGTATTTCCTCAGACCTTTTCTTTTTTTCTTTGTCTTCTGGGATGACTATAATTTGAATATTGGTGTGCTTAGTATTTTCCCAGAGGTCTCTGTGACTGTCCTCCATTCTTTTCATTCTTTTTTCTTTATTCTGCTCTGTGGCAGTTATTTCCACCATTCTATCTTCCAGCTCACTTATCCGTTCTTCTGTCTCAGTTATTCTGCTATTGATTCCTTCTAGAGTATTTTTAATTTCAGTTATTGTGTTGTTTATTACTGTTTGTTTGTTCTTTAGTTCTTCTAGGTCCTTGTTAAATGTTTCTTGTATTTTCTCTATTATATTTTCAAGACTTTGGATCATCTTTACTATCATTACTCTGAATTCTTTTTCAGGTAGTTTGCCTATTTCCTCTGCATTTGTTTTATACTCCAATTAAAAAAAAAAGAGTGACTCTCTCTCTCTCTCTAAATGCACTGAATTTCTTGATTATAGACTAAATTCACCTATTTCACTAAATACAGCCAGGTTGATCTCTAAAATAGTCAGTCAGTTGACACTCCAACAAGAAAAGCATAAGAAGTTCTCATTTCCCCACCAGCACTTGGTATTTTCTGACTTTCTCATTTTGCCAATCTGGTACATGTAAGGTGGTATTTAATTGTAGTTTTATTTTCATTTTCTGATTTCTTATGAGGCTGAGCTTCTCTTCCCATATTACTAGCTGTGTGATTTTCCCCTTCTCATACTTCACTCATTTTTTCTGTTGTGTTTCCCATCTTCTTCCTGACTTGCAGAAATAGCTTTTATATTTTAGATATTAATCACTTGTTAGTTTTCAACACCAAATATATCTCATTCCAGTCTTTCAATCTCTGAAAACTTTATGATGTGTTTGTTGCACAAACATACTTTGATGTGGGTAAATTTATCCACAGTTTGTGTATTTTGAGTCTTGTTTATGAAATCCTTCCATTCTGGGGTCACAAAGATAGTAAACTACATTTCCACCCATTGGCTTTTGGTTTTACCTTTCACATTTAGGTTTTTGATCCAAATCTAGCTAAAGCGTATTTTTTTTTAAGGGAATAAACTTTATTATTTTTTCCACACAGTGAGTCAATTTTTCCAAATGTGGTTTCATCCCTGTCCCACACCAAGTTCCACACATTCATGGGTTTGTGTCTAGGTCAGCTTCGTCACCAGAACACACTGGTTACATTACGAGGCTCTGTGACACCTGACTATTTGGTGGTCAAAGTCCCTCCTCATTTTGCTCTTCTTTTTTCAAAGTGGTCTTGGGTATTCGAGAAACTTTATTCTTCCATATAGCTTTTAGAATCAGTTTATCAGAGTCCTCAAAAATTTCAGCTAGTACTTTTATTGGAATTATATTAAATTTATAGCTCAATTTAGACAATGTTAAATTGTCCCATTTATAAATATGCTATTTGAAATTATTTAGGTCTACTTTTATATCTTTTAATGGAGTTTCAAAAATTCCTCCTTAAAGTTTTAATGCATTCTTTTTTAGGTTAATTCCTAGATACTTTATACTATTAGTTTGCAATTTAAATGGCATCTTATTTTCTACTGCTTTTTCCAGTATTAATTTGTGTGTGTTATTCTTATTCTGGCAGACCTGCTAAACTCTCTAATTAGTTCTAATAATTTGTCTATTGCCCTTGTTAAAATTTCCATGTAATAATCTTACTAGCTGTACACTTAAAATATCTTCTCTTTTCAATCTTTGAATTAAATCTTATGCCTTTTTTTTTTGCTTTTATCTTGTAATTTTAAAGAGAATGGTCCTACATATCTTTATTACGATGATGCTTGCTGCATGTTTTTGGTAGAAAGTCTTAGCAAAGCTAAAAAGTTTTCTTTTATTCATAGCTTTCAAATACATTTTATTTATTTTTTATTTTATTTTATTTTTATTTTTTACTTTTTTTTTTTTTGGGCACATTTTTTTTTATTTTACAAATTTAATCAGTTATACATATACATATGTTCCCATATCCCCTCCCTTTTGCGTCTCCCTCCCACCCTCCCTATCCCACCCCTCCAGGCGGTCACAAAGAACCGAGCTGATCTCCCTGTGCTATGCGGCTGCTTCCCACTAGCTATCTACCTTACATTTGGTAGTGTATATATGTCCATGCCGCTCTTTCACTTTGTCACAGCTTACCCTTCCCCCTCCCCATATCCTCAAGTCCATGCTCTAGTAGGTCTGTGTCTTTATTCCTGTCTTACCCCTATGTTCTTCATGACCTTTTTTTTTTCTTAAATTCCATATATATGTGTCAGCATACAGTATTTGTCTTTCTCTTTCTGACTTACTTCACTCTGTATGACAGACTCTAGGTCCATCCACCTCATTACAAATAGCTCAATTTCATTTCTTTTTATGGCTGAGTAATATTCCATTGTATATATGTGCCACATCTTCTTTACCCATTCATCCGATGATGGACACTTAGGTTGTTTCCATCTCCGGGCTATTGTAAATAG
Organism: Mesoplodon densirostris; assembly: GCF_025265405.1. Lineage (NCBI taxonomy): Eukaryota > Metazoa > Chordata > Mammalia > Artiodactyla > Ziphiidae > Mesoplodon > Mesoplodon densirostris. The sequence continues at coordinate 59,800,669 of NC_082662.1, read as the reverse complement.
GGCTGCTATGAACATTTTGGTACATGTCTCTTTTTGAATTATGTTTTTCTCAGGGTATATGCCCAGTAGTGGGATTGCTGGGTCATATGGTAGTTCTATTTGTAGTTTTTTAAGGAACCTCCATACCGTTCTCCATAGTGGCTGTACCAATTCACATTCCCACCAGCAGTGCAAGAGTGTTCCCTTTTTTCCACACCCTCTCCAGCATTTACTGTTTCTAGATTTTTTGATGATGGCCATTCTGACTGGTGTGAGATGATATCTCATTGTAGTTTTGATTTGCATTTCTCTAATGAGTAAAGATGTTGAGCATCCTTTCATGTGTTTGTTGGCAGTCTGTATATCTTCTTTGGAGAAATGTCTATTTAGGTCTTCTGCCCATTTTTGGATTGGGTTGTTTGTTTTTTTGCTATTGAGCTGCATGAGCTGCTTATAAATTTTGGAGATTAATCCTTTGTCAGTTGCTTCATTTGCAAATATTTTCTCCCATTCTGAGGGTTGTCTTTTGGTCTTGTTTATGGTTTCCTTTGCTGTGCAAAAGTTTTAAGTTTCATTAGGTCCCATGTGTTTATTTTTGTCTTTATTTCCATTTCTCTAGGAGGTGGGTCAAAAAAGATCTTGCTGTGATTTATGTCATAGAGTGTTCTGCCTATGTTTTCCTCTAGGAGTTTGATAGTGTCTGGCCTTACATTTAGGTCTTTAATCCATTTTGAGCTTATTTTTGTGTATGGTGTTAGGGAGTGATCTAATCTCATACTTTTACATGTCCCTGTCCAGTTTTCCCAGCACCACTTATTGAAGAGACTGTCCTTTCTCCACTGTACATTCCTGCCTCCTTTATCAAAGATAAGGTGACCATATGTCCGTGGGTTTATCTCTGGGCTTTCTATCCTGTTCCATTGATCTATATTTCTGTTTTTGTGCCAGTACCATACTGTCTTGATTACTGTAGCTTTGTAGTATAGTCTGAAGTCAGGGAGCCTGATTCCTCCAGCTCCATTTTTCGTTCTCAAGATTGCTTTGGCTATTCGGGGTCTTTTGTGTTTCCATACAAATTGTGAAATTTTTTGTTCTAGTTCTGTGAAAAATGCCAGTGGTAGTATGATAGGGTAGATTGCTTTGGGTAGTAGAGTCATTTTCACAATATTGATTCTTCCAATCCAGGAGCATGGTATAGCTCTCCATGTATTTGTATCATCTTTAATTTCTTTCATCAGTGTCTTATAATTTTCTGCATACAGGTCTTTTGTCTCCTTAGGTAGGTTTATTCCTAGATATTTTATTCTTTTTGTTGCAGTGGTAAATGGGAGTGTTTTCTTGATTTCATTTTCAGATTTTTCATCATTAGTGTACAGGAATGCCAGAGATTTCTGTGCATTAATTTTGTATCCTGCAACTTTACCAAATTCATTGATTAGCTCTAGTAGTTTTCTGGTAGCATCTTTAGGATTCTCTATGTATAGTATCATGTCATCTGCAAACAGTGACAGCTTTACTTCTTCTTTTCCCATTTGGATTCCTTTTATTTCCTTTTCTTCTCTGATTGCTGTGGCTAAAACTTCCAAAACTATGTTGAATAAGAGTGGTGAGAGTGGGCAACCTTGTCTTGTTCCTGATCTTAGTGGAAATGGTTTCAGTTTTTCACCATTGAGGACGATGCTGGCTGTGGGTTTGTCATATATGGCCTTTATTATGTTGAGGAAAGTTCCCTCTATGCCTACTTTCTGCAGGGTTTTTATCATAAATGGGTGTTGAATTTTGTCAAAAGCTTTCTCTGCATCTATTGAGATGATCATATGGTTTTTCTCCTTCAGTTTGTTAATATGGTGTATCACGTTGATTGATTTGCGTATATTGAAGAATTCTTGCATTCCTGGAATAAACCCCACTTGATCATGGTGTATGATCCTTTTAATGTGCTGTTGGATTCTGTTTGCTAGTATTTTGTTGAGGATTTTTGCATCTATGTTCATCAGTGATATTGGCCTGTAGATTTCTTTCTTTGTGACATCCTTGTCTGGTTTTGGTATCAAGGTAATGGTGGCCTCATAGAATGAGTTTGGGAGTGTTCCTCCCTCTGCTATATTTTGGAAGAGTTTCAGAAGGATAGGTGTTAGCTCTTCTCTAAATGCTTGATAGAATTTGCCTGTGAAGCCATCTGGTCCTGGGCTTTTGTTTGTTGGAAGATTTTTTATCACAGTTTCAATTTCAGTGCTTGTGATTGGTCTGTTCATATTTTCTATTTCTTCCTGATTCAGTCTTGGCAGGTTGTGCATTTCTAAGAATTTGTCCATTTCTTCCAGGTTGTCCATTTTATTGGCATAGAGTTGCTTATAGTAATCTCTCATGATCTTTTGTATTTCTGCAGTGTCAGTTGTTACTTCTCCTTTTTCATTTCTAATTCTATTGATTTGAGTCTTCTCCCCTTTTTTCTTGATGAGTCTGGCTAATGGTTTATCAATTTTGTTTATCTTCTCAAAGAACCAGCTTTTAGTTTTATTGATCTTTGCTATCGTTTCCTTCATTTCTTTTTCATTTATTTCTGATCTGATTTTTATGATTTCTTTCCTTCTGCTAACTTTGGGATGTTTTTGTTCTTCTTTCTCTAATTGCTTTAGGTGCAAGGTTAGGTTGTTTATTCGAGATGTTTCCTGTTTCTTAAGGTGGGATTGTATTGCCATAAACTTCCCTCTTAGAACTGCTTTTGCTGCATCCCATAGGTTTTGGGTCGTCGTGTCTCCATTGTCATTTGTTTCTAGGTATTTTTTAATTTCCTCTTTGATTTCTTCAGTGATCACTTCGTTATTAAGTAGTGTATTGTTTAGCCTCCATGTGTTTGTATGTTTTACAGCTCTTTTCCTGTAATTGATATCTAGTCTCATAGCATTGTGGTCGGAAAAGATACTTGATACAATTTCAATTTTCTTAAATTTACCAAGGCTTGATTTGTGACCCAAGATATGATCTATCCTGGAGAATGTTCCATGAGCACTTGAGAAAAATGTGTATTCTGTTGTTTTTGGATGGAATGTCCTATAAATATCAATTAAGTCCATCTTGTTTAATGTATCATTTAAAGCTTGTGTTTCCTTATTTATTTTCATTTTGGATGACCTGTCCATTGGTGAAAGTGGGGTGTTAAAGTCCCCTACTATGATTGTGTTACTGTCAATTTCTCCTTTTATGGCTGTTAATATTTCCCTTATGTATTGGGGTGCTCCTATGTTTGGTGCATAAATATTTACAATTGTTATATCTTCTTCTTGGATTGATCCCTTGATCATTATGTAGTGTCCTTCTTTGTCTCTTCTAGTAGTCTTTATTTTAAAGTCTATTTTGTCTGATATGAGAATTGCTACTCCAGCTTTCTTTTGGTTTCCATTTGCATGGAATATCTTTTTCCATCCCCTTACTTTCAGTCTGTATGTGTCTCTAGGTCTGAAGTGGGTCTCTTGTAGACAGCATATATATGGGTCTTGTTTTTGTATCCATTCAGCCAGTCTGTGTCTTTTGGTGGGAGCATTTAGTCCATTTACATTTAAGGTAATTATTGATATGTATGTTCCTATTCCCATTTTCTTAATTGTTTTGGGTTCGTTATTGTAGTTCTTTTCCTTCTGTTGTGTTTCTTGCCTAGAGAAGTTCCTTTAGCATTTGTTGTAAAGCTGGTTTGGTGGTGCTGAACTCTCTCAGCTTTTGCTTGTCTGTAAACGTTTTAATTTCTCCATCAAATCTGAATGAGATCCTTGCTGCGTAGAGTAATCTTGGTTGCAGGTTTTTCTCCTTCATCACTTTAATTATGTCCTGCCACTCCCTTCTGGCTTGTAGAGTTTCTGCTGAGAGATCAGCTGTTATCCTGATGGGGATTCCCTTGTGTGTTATTTGTTGTTTTTGCCTTGCTGCTTTTAATATGATTTCTTTGTGTTTAATTTTTGACAGTTTGATTAATATGTGTCTTGGTGTATTTCTCCTTGGATTTATTCTGTATGGGACTCTCTGTGCCTCCTGGACTTGATTAACTATTTCCTTTCCCATATTAGGGAAGTTTTCAACTATAATCTCTTCAAATATTTTCTCAGTCCCTTTCTTTTTCTCTTCTTCTTCTGGAACCCCTATAATTCGAATGTTGGTGCGTTTAATGTTGTCCCAGAGGTCTCTGAGACTGTCCTCTGTTCTTTTCATTCTTTTTTCTTTATTTTGCTCTGCAGCAGTTATTTCCACTATTTTATCTTCCACTTCACTTATCCGTTCTTCTGCCTCAGTTATTCTGCTATTGATCCCAACTAGAGTATTTTTTATTTCATTTATTGTGTTTTTAATCGATGCTTGATTCATCTTTAGTTCTTCTAGGTCCTTGTTAACTGTTTCTTGCATTTTGTCTATTCTATTTCCAAGATTTTGGATCATCTTTACCATCATTATTCTGAATTCTTTTTCAGGTAGACTGCCTATTACCTCTTCATTTGTTAGGTCTGGTGGGTTTTTATCTTGCTCCTTCTCCTGCTGTGTGTTTTTCTGTCTTCTCATTTTGCTTATGTTACTGTGTTTGGGGTCTCCTTTTTGCAGGCTGCAGGTTCGTAGTTCCCGTTGTTTTTGGTGTCTGTCCCCAGTGGCTAATGTTGGTTTAGTGGGTTGTGTAGGCTTCTTGGTGGAGGGGACTACTGCCTGTGTTCTGGTGGATAAGGCTGGATCTTGTCTTTCTGGTGGGCAGGTCCACGTCTGGTGGTGTGTTTTGGGGTGTCTGCGGACTTTTTATGATTTTAGGCCACCTCTCTGCTAATGGGTGGCCTTGTGTTCCGTCTTGCTAGTTGTTTGGCATAGGGTGTCCAGCACTGTAGCTTGCTAGTCGTTGAGAGAAGCTGGGTGCTGGTGTTGAGATGGAGATCTCTGGAAGATTTTCGCCGTTTGATATTATGTGGAGCTGGGAGGTCTCTTGTGGACCAGTGTCCTGAAGTTGGCTCTCCCACCTCAGAGGCACAGCACTGACTCCTGGCTCCTCAATTTGGGATGATTTGTTGTCTCTTCATGTATTCCACAGATGCAGGGTACATCAAGTTGATTGTGGAGCTTTAATCCGCTGCTTCTGAGGCTGCTGGGAGAGGTTTCCCTTTCTCTTCTTTGTTCTCACAGCTCCTGGGTCTCAGCTTTGGATTTGGCCCCGCCTCTGCGTGTAGGTCGCCGGAGGGCGTCTGTTCTTCGCTCAGACAGGACAGGGTTAAAGGAGCAGCCTCTTCGGGGGCTCTGGCTCACTCAGGCCCGGCGGGAGGGAGGGGCACGGAGTGCGGGGCGAGCCTGCAGCGGCAGAGGTCGGCGTGACGTTGCACCAGCCCGAGGCGCGCCGTGCGTTCTCTCAGGGAAGCCGCCCCTGGATCCCGGGACCCCGGCAGTGGCAGGCTGCACAGGCTGCCGGAAGGGCGGTGTGGAGTGACCTGCGCTCGCACACAGGCTTCTTGGCGGCGGCAGCAGCAGCCCCAGCGTCCCACGCCCGTCTCTGGGCTCCGCGCTTTCAGCCGCGACTCGCGCCCGTCTCTGGAGCTCCTTTACGCGGCGCTCTTAATCCCCTCTCTTCGCGCACCAGGAAACCAAGAGGGAAGAAAAAGTCTCCTGCCTCTTCGGCAGCTCCAGAGTTTTCCCGGACTCCCTCCCGGCTAGCTGTGGCACATTAGCCCCCTTCAGGCTGAGTTCTCGCCGCCAGCCCCAGTCCTCTCGCTGCGCTCTGACCGAAGCCCGAGCCTCAGCTCCAGCGCTGCCCGCCCCGGCGGGGGAGCAGACAAGCCTCTCGGGCTGGTGAGTGCCGCTCGGCACCGCTCCTCTGTGCGGGAATCTCTCCGCTTTGCCCTACCCAGGTATGTGAGGAGTTTCTTGCCTTTTGGGAGGTCTGGGGTCTTCTGCCAGCGTTCAGTAGGTGTTCTGTAGGAGTTGTTCCACGTGTAGCTGTATTTCTGGTGTATCTGTAGGGAGGAAGGTGATCTCCGCGTCTTACTCTTCCGCCATCTTACCCGGAAGCCCTACATTTTATTTTTATAAAATACTATTTATTTTGGCTTCCCTGGTGGTGCAGTGGTTGAGAGTCTGCCTGCGTATGCAGGGGACACGGGTTCATGCCCCGGTCCGGGAAGATCCCACATGCCGTGGAGCGGCTAGGCCCGTGAGCCATGGCTGCTGAGCCTGAACGTCCGGAGCCTGTGCTCTGCAATGGGAGAGGCCACAACAGTGAGAGGCCCGCATACCGCAAAAAACAAAACAAAACAAAACAAAACAAAACTATTTATTTACTAAAAACTTTGTTTTACTGAATACTTTTCTACATCTGTTAAGAAAATATCCTTTTTTTTCTCTTTCAGTGTTAAAGTAATGAATTACAATGATGCATTTTTCTGATACTGATCCATCTTTGTATTTTTGGGAGCAACACCTGCTTGATCATTCTGCACTCATATTCTTTTCTTTTCTTCTTTCTTTCTTTTTTAATAGACTTTATTTTTTAAAGCTGTTTTAAGTTCATGGCAAAATTGAGTGGGAGGCACAGAGATTTTCCACACACCCCTGCCCCCATACACACATAGCCTCCCCCACTATTGACATCTTGCATCAGAGTAGTACATTCTATAAGATTCCTGATAAATATTTTAGAATACTTTTTCCCTTTCATTTACTTTTTTTCTCTTATTGGGACTCCTTTTAGGTGGTTGTCATTACTTCTCTTTTTATTCTTTCAGTGTTTTAAGTCTTCTCATTTTTCAAATTCTTTTCCCCTTTTGATGACTTTTCAAAGAGTTTCTCATCCAATCTTCCACGTACTCTTTCAATCTTCAGATGAGTCCTTTCTGCAATCCAACCCATTGGGTGAGTTCATTATTTCAACAACTGAACTTTCCATATTGAATCTCTTTATTTGGGCCTTTTCCACAACCACCTATTTCTGATTTATGTTCCTAACATCCTCTCTTATCTTTCTAAGGATACTTATTATGCTTATTCTAAACTCTTGCTCTTTCTGTTGTGCTGGTTATACTTCCTACCATACAGGTAGTCCCATTTGCTGCCTTTCTTTCTCAGAATTTGTGCCCCTCAGATTTCTACTAATTTTCTCCTTTGGGATCATGTTTTATTTTCTTGGATTGATCAGCAACCTTGGCCTTTATTTTTCTGTGGGGGGAGGAGTGAAAGTTTAGCCAGAGCTCATGCTCCTCCAGGTAAGTTTAGGTGGGGTGGAGGAGCTTTTCAGAGAGGAAAGCCAGGGAGCCTGTAGTGATTCACTCTAAGCTCTGCCTGTCTCTTGTTCCCTGTAGGTGTACCTGGCAGCTCCAGAACCTACCCATGTCTCTGTGGATGGCACTGCTCTTCATGGGGGAGTGGGGCTGTTATTCTCTTTTTATAATTGCCAGGCCATGGGGTGGGTGGCAGAAGAAAATCTCAGGCACTCTTTGTCAGGTTCCAGGGCTTCCTTGAAGTTACTCTGCCCTGCCCTCCAGACTTTCCTGCCCATAGTAAAAATGCCCAGGCGATGGACATCTCAGGGCAATAAGGGGAAGAAAAAGGAGTGCATCCAGCAAGTGCTACCTGAGCCCTCCCCCTTCATCACTATTACCCATCCACAGGCACTCAGACATCCTGTTCTGTTTCTCCTGTGGTAACTTCAGGGCAGGTTTGGTGGTGAGAGCCTGGAACCTGTGTGTTGGCTACCTTGCCAGGAACTGGAATTCCCCAGCCCTGGTTCTTTATCTTCATTTGCCTTGGTATCTTATTTTCTGGCTATGTCACAAGTTTGCTTTTGTTTTGGAGAATAAAATGTATTCATTCAGTAATATGTATTGAGTACCTAGCGTTTGCCAGATGATGAGCTAAAATAGCCAAAGAGCCTTTCTAACCACTGCTCTCTTTGCAGTTAGCTAAGTAAATCAACCTGGCATTGCCCAGCCTCTGAGTCACCACACTTGCCAGGAACCAGCCTGAATTTCCTCCCCATCATGTTTGCCAGGGCATGCTCTCTCCTTTAGAACTCTGCTAACAACTCACCTCTCTGACACCCTTCAAAATTATTCCTTTAGCCTCTATCATTCGACTTCCCATCTACATTTTCACTGAGAACTTCTAAATAGAGTTATGAAGTCATAAGGTATTTGGAAAAAAGTGCCCATCTAAGAGACAGGTGGCTTGGTTTTTCAGTCCAGCTCTGCCACTAATTGTGTATATGATCTTGGCCAAGTTATGTCACCTCCTGAGGCCTCAGCCTCTGACATCTGTGTGGGCCTCTATTTATGGCTGTGCTTTCTGTTTCTTGCTATAGTTTCAAGAATTCTTGAGCACAGGACTGGTATGAAATATTAAATATGTTTTACTTGTTGACTGGTAGGTTTAGCACACATTCAATTTTCATCATAAACCAACAAAATCATTCTGGTGCTTCTTGATATGCAATGCTGTGGCATATACCTTTTACAACAAAGTTGTCCCTACTTTCTCAAAATCAACATAATTCTGTCTCTTGGGGCATTATTTTTCTCTTCCTAGAAGGAAAGCCATTTATGTGAGTAGTGTGAACATATATTTAAAGAGAGGGAGACAAAAATCATGGTATGCTATTCTTACAGATCATGCAGAATTTGCATAAGACAAGAGGGCTCCAGGATGGGACCATGTGGTTTGCAAATCTGTCCTCCAGGTCTCGCTGGGGTGCACAACTACTCTTATTCGAAGGTTTAGGTGTGGCATTAGGAGAGACAATAGGCTCTTGAGATTTCTGGGAGTAGGACCCTCTTAGCCACAGCTCGGTTCTAGAGAACTGTTTCAATATCCTACCTTACCACCCCTCCATGTTCCTCCTTATTGAGCCTCATCCTTATTTAACACCTTCCATTATGAGAGGAAGAAGTGTGTCTCTTACATATTTTTTTGCTGTTGGATCCCATCATCTTTCAGCTCCCCAGGAACTTCATTCCATTAATGATCCCCTTTCCCCTTTCCCTTCAACTCTTTCCCACCCCACTTCTCCTTTTCAACTTATATGCCGGCTCAGATCTCACTTTAAAGCAAACCCTCATGCTCGCACACCTGCACTACTTTGCCTGGCTAACACCATCTTGTCTCTCCATTTCTGTTCACATGTAGCCTCCTCTCCAAGCCCATGCTTCAGCTTTTCTCTGCTCCTAGAGTGCCCTGTGCACACCTCTAATATTACACTTATCCTGTACTGCAGTTTATTTGTTTAAATGTCTACCCCTCCCACTGGACGAAATATAACTGTAGGACCTTGACTGTAGTTTTTACCTCTTGCTGAATTCCAGTTACCTTATATAGTAATCTCAATAAATTTTTGTTGAATCAATAATGTAGAGGCCAACTCTAAAATAATGAATGTGTCATTTTGAGAAGCTGTTTCCAAATCTAAATAAAGAAGCTGGAATGGGCCCAGAAAATTCAAGAGGCTTATATCCTCAAGACCCATCTGCAGTGAGGTTTAAAGAAGTAACGTATTTTGACATACTACATCTTAACAAGAGCAGGATACTAAACAGTGGTAAGATCTCAATTTCCCCCCCAACAGAATTCCCTTTAAAACTTATATACATAGTACTTATTCATTGAAGAAAAAAATTTTAAATATAAAAATCACCTGTAATACCATATTGTAGATATGATTTCTGTTAATATTTCCATGTACATTCTTCTATTTTTTTTTACTATGCTAAAATGTGCATTTGTGTAAATATATATTTTTAAATGACATCATACTATGTATACTTTTGAAAGCTTACTTTTTCACTTATTATGTGCATCTTTCCATGCTAATAAAAACATAGCTACAATATCACTTTAATGCTGGAGTGGGATTAAGGTGGGTGAGGGTCATGATATATTTAACCAATCCATCCTCTACTATTAAATATTTAGGCTTTGAGGTGTTTCATTATTGAGGTATTTAATTATTTCAAAAACATTTCAACAAACATTTTTGTGCTTACATTTTTTTAAGCTCATGCCTTATTATTTGCTAGGATACATTTCTTTTTTATTGTTGTTGTTGCATTGGGTTTTTGTTGCTGTGCACGGGCTTTCTCTAGTTGCATTGAGCGGGGGCTACTCTTCATTGATGTGCGCGGTCTTCTCATTGCGGTGGCTTCTCTTGTTGCAGAGCACAGGCTCTAGGCACGTGGGCTTCAGTAGTTGTGGCATGCAGGCTCAGTAGTTGTGGCTCAAGGGCTCTAGAACGCAGGCTCAGTAGTTGTGGTGCACAGGCTTGGTTGCTCCACAGCATGTGGGATCTTGCTGGACCAGGGCTCAAACCTGTGTCCCCTGCATTGGCGGGTGGATTCTTAACCACTGTGCCACCAGGGAAGTCCCGAGGACACATTTCTAATGGCAAAATTTCTTGATCAAAAGATATGTTCATATTTAAAGTTTGTTAGTGTTACCAATTGCCAACTTTCTCTTAAGAAAGTTGTACCAATTTACACACCTGCCAGCAGTATACAAGGGTATCTTTTCCCCACACTCTCACCAATATAGGTGATGCTAATTCTACTTACTCTTTCTCCGTCTGGTTTGATTTCTCATGTTTTTTCAAAATTTGCATCTCATTGATTGCTAACTAGGCTAAACATTTTCATCTTTATTATTACTTTTATTTTATATTTATGTTTTGAGTAGCCTGTTCATATTCCATGATCTCTTATTATTTGAAAACTTATATATATATAGATAATCAATACTCTTTTTTTTTTTTTTTTTTTTTGCGGTACGCGGGCCTCTCACTGTTGTGGCCTCTCCCGTTGCGGAGCACAGGCTCCGGATGCACAGGCTCAGCGGCCATGGCTCACGGGCCTAGCCACTCCATGGCATGTGGGATCTTCCCGGACCGGGGCACGAACCCGTGTCCCCTACATCGGCAGGCGGACTCTCAACCACTGTGCCACTAGGGAAGTCCCAATCCTCTTTTTGCCAAAAATGGAGCATACATTTTTCTTAAATTGCTCTTTGCATCTTAAAGCCTTATTTATGGTGTTTTTAAATTTTTTACTTTACTATGCCTAAAGTTTACGTTTTTTTTCCCCCCATAGTTAATCCATCTTTTCCTTCAGGCTTCATGCCTTCCCCAGATGAGGCAGAGATTACCAGTTACCTACCAAATACCCTCTCCTCATCTTCTTTAGCAAGGGAACAGTGTATTTCTGAGCCTCCTTTGCAGTTGGGTGTGATCAGGTGACCAGTTAGGGTCAATGACTGCAAGGGTTGTTGTGTGACCTGGGGCAAAACTCCTCAAGAGTGAGAGTTGAGGCTTCTCCCTTCTTCTTTTCTGTTGCCTAGAAGGAAACAGCTAGAGCTCCAGCAGCCATCCTGGACCACTTCCATCTTGTGGATGGAAGTCAACTTGGCAGTGGGTACAGAAGGAAGGAGCCGGGAGTCCTCACAATGTTATGAAGCTGTCACACTAGCCCTGGGCTGTCCACCTCCAAATTTCTTTTATACAAGAGAATAAATAAGTCACTGTAGTCAGGCCTTTGGTAAGAGCAACTCTTACTCCTAAGAGTGATTTCTAACTCATATGCCAACCCAAGGTTATATCAATATTTATTTGTATTTTTATCTACTATATTACCTCTACATTTACAGATGTATGGCTGAAATGACATATAACCAAGGTTCGACAGTGTCTATAAGATAATCATTTTTGGTGGACGCTTCTTCAAAATGATAATTGCTAGACCCCCATGTGGATAAACTGTTACACTGAACTTTAAGGAAGGATCTAATTATAGAGTTTTATTCTATCAGGCATTTTTTGAAAAAGTTAGGCCAACGATCTTGACTTGAAATACTTTTATTATACAGATCTTGAGAAATAGATTTAATATCTTTTTTTTTGATGAATTACGGGCTTACATCCTAAGTTAGTTTTCAGGGGATGCAACTATAAAATGTGTATAGCTAGTTGGGAGGTTTTCAGTGTAGATAATTGGATACATATCTAAATTTGTGTAATAAAGAGCTGTATTATAGCAGAATTGTACCATAGTTCCATAACAGCCAGAATTTCATTTTAATACAATTGGTTTTAAAACATATTTTGACTATAGGTATACTTTTTCTAGAACTTGACAACACATATTATTCTTGCTTCTGGAAAAATTAGCCAGATATTAGCGTTCAATTTAATGTAATGAATATTTCCTTAACTAGTATTTATTAAGCACCTGCTATGTATTAGTCTCTGTATTTAATCTCACAATGACCTGTAATTCAGGTAATAAAACCCCTAGTTTAGAGAGGGGGAAATTGAAGCTCAGAGGTGTTAATTCGCTTGTCAAAGGACACTCACTGGCTAAATGGAAATTTCAGATGGCCTCTGAAGGCTGTTGACTCCAAATTCTAAACTCCTGTGTTACTTATACCAGGCCCTGAGCTGGACCTGAGGGAGATAAGAGATTAGTAAAACAATTTCCTACAAGTAATATTAAAGAAAATTTGGTACTTACCTTCCCCACACAGGTCCGTTATGTTAATATGAGTGGGCAAGGAACTGCCTTTCGAGTTAGCTGCAGACACGGACACAGCCCAGTTCCCAGTTCTGGGAATGACCCAGGTCCAGGAGGTGTGTTCTGTGATGTTCTGTAGTGTGGCTTTCCCTCCAGCTACCTCCTGCAAGGTCACTCGATAGTGGAGGATTTTTCCTTTTGCCTCTGATAGACTCAGATTCTGCAACAAAACACATCTACTTACTATGTACTCTCAGACAAGGTCACTGGATGCTCTATGCTAGGACCTCATGACTGCCAGCAGCAGGTGGCTACATTGGAGTGACCTTTTTATTTACATCTTCTCATCTCCTCCACTGCACACTTTCATGTCTCCACCCAGCCCCGCCACTTAAGAAAAAAAAATCAGTTAACATTTCTTAAAGCTAATTCTTAAAAACATATTGATTTTCCTTTCTTGCTTCAAAGTGACACTTCCTAATAGGAGAAAACTCAATTACATTCAATGGAACAAGTGAGGGATCTGAACTCAGAAGATCTGGGTTTGAGTTCCAGCTCTACCAATCACCAGCTGTGTGACCCTGGGCAAGGCATTCAGACCCTCTGAGTCTCCATTTCCAAATTTGTGAAACACACACACGTATATATTTTTATATAGAAAGTGCAATGCTGCTCCTGAAATCAAAAACAAGCTTTTTAAGAGCTAAACTAGTAAAATCCATACTTAGTGAGTTGGATTAGCCATCTGTGCTAGGAAACTAAGACACTGTTTATAAATGTGTGACTAACAAGTTTTGGAACTGCAAGAATTCCAATTGAGATGGCTTGGGAACAATCCCAGAAAGTAAGCAGAAAACTAATAATTTGTACTGTAACCCTGTTTGGACAAGGACCATGGGAAACAGAAGCATTGGAAATGGGGAGTTGCCAATGTCTGTGTTGGCAGTGCCTGTCCATGCCTAGTGCAGGGAGAGAAAGGCATTGCTCACCACACTTAAGCATCACAGTTTTCTTGACAAGGCTCTTCCTTCCATGGGGTGTGGGGTGGCCTCAAGCCACTGAAAGACACACCTTAGGATTGGCAAATGCCCCTTTCTCTGGTTCCCAGCTCCCTAAGCAATCTTTTAATAATTTGGTTTCCTATGTCATTTATCGTCATTTATCTGTCAGGAGAGGCTGGGCTAACATGAACATCTGGTTCACTTAAAATTTGTGTCTTTCACCTAAAGTGAAAAAATTGGCCTTCTGATTATAATTTGGCTTCTGAAATAATTAGCATGCTGGGAGAAGATGTTCCTATCTGCTGACTCAAGCCTTCTGGTTGGCCCAACAGCTGCAATTCTCACTATAAATTAATGCATGAACATCCATCTTTTTATATTTCAGGCTCTAGGAGCTTGAATAATGCAAATCATGTCCTAGGTACCCTTCTGGATCCACAAGACCCAAGCCTGGATCATAAACCATGGTCAACACACTGGGTGAATGCCATGTTGTTGGGGGCATCTTTGGGTGCACGTTCAGCCATTCCCTAGAAGACATCCTGTGTCCTGGCAAGAACCAAGAAAGTTAGCACTGCAAATGTCCATCACAGCTGATCTCATAGGCCCATTGTGTGGATTAAAACAAGTGAGTGCTTTTGACATTGTGATGTTCTGAACTGTTATTAATAAACATGCTCTTTGTCATAGGAGAAAAAACAAGATAAATTAAAGCAAAAGCTAGCTAGGGAAGACCATTCCCTCAGCTCTCTCTCACTCCATTCTTCCCTCCCTGTCCCTTGTGCAGCTCCAGAGGGAGGACTGGTGCCCATCCCAGGCACCCCACCCAAAGGCACTCCCCAAGAGTTAACTGGGCTCACAAAGCTCCCCATTCTTGCCAGGAACCCAAGGGGCAATAGGGAAACAGCCTGTATTACCACACGCTCATTGTCCTTCACAGACACCTCAGCAATCTCATGCAATCCAATGGTAAAGTGCTGACAGAAGGGAGGAAACGTCAAGTCCTCTTGGATCCAATGAACCTACCTAGAGATCACTGTGGAAATCCAGCTGATCCCAGTGATCTAGTAAACAGAGGTGTGGGTTGGAAAGATGAGTAAATGTTCCCAGAGGGCAGGGAAGGGCTTGGACCCACCTTGCATTATTGTTGAGTTGCAAATATCAGTGAGAAGGTGAGGATGGGGCCGAGTTAGACAAATAAATATGGTACCTCTTGAGTTATGCTTGTATAAAATGTCAAGCTCCAGTTTGGCGATAAAGGTTAACATCTCTCAGATAACTGGTCTCCTTAACCAAACTGGAAAATGGGTCTAACTTGTCCAGCAGGGTCCATAGAATAAAAGATTCAATGAGTTCAATGAGCCAGTGGGAAAACAGGTATTTAGCTGGAGGGGCACTCAGTCTCCTGAAGAAACTAAAAAGAGTGTGATTAGGTTGGTTAAAAAAAACCAGTAACATCAAGTTTGCAAATCATGTATATAATGCTTACCCCTCGATGACACCTGGCCCTGACGGAATGAACTATCATCCCAGAACAACAGAACAGAAGGGATTCTACAGATTAACAATTAATTCAGTGTTTCATTTTATCAATGGGGAAACTAAGCCCTGGGGACAAGAGATGACTTGCTTAAGGCCACTCAAGGGACAGATAGAGGGGCTGAGAGTGGAATCCAGGGCTCCTGACTTCTGGATTCATGACCCCTCCACTCTGACTCACTGCTCCCTCTATCGGCAAGCCTGAGACAATGAACTGGTGAGTACAAGTGCCATGTTGCATAGTTGGATCCCCATTCACCCTTCTGGCCCAGAGTTGCAAGGCAACTGGAACATCAACAGTGGGCATGAGGTCAGCAATTTGGGGAGGGTGGAGATCCAGAATTCTTTTTTTCCAGAGCCAACGAGCCCTGAGTCAGAAGGAGAGAAGCTCTGAACTGAGAAAAAAACTTGGCCTGAGGAGCCAGCTGGGTCTTCCTGGATAAATTTATTTTTACTCTAGTGTTTGTTTATTCGGGTGGGTGAGAAGGGGGAATCTATCATTTATTGGGCCATACCATGAGTCAGAAGCTCTACATCTATTGTCATATTTATTCCTTATAACTCCCCATTCTGATGAGGGTGCTAAAGCTTAGGGAGGTTAAACTGACTCAAGAAGTCCCTACAAATTTAAAAAAAAAAAAAAAAGGTTCTGAAGAACCTAGGGGCAGGACAGGAATAAAGACGCAGACTTAGGGCTTCCCTGGTGGCGCAGTGGTTGAGAATCTGCCTGCTAATGCAGGGGACACGGGTTCGAGCCCTGGTCTGGGAGGTCCACATGCCGTGGAGCAACTAGGCCCGTTAGCCACAACTACTGAGCCTGCACTCCGCAACAAGAGAGGCCGTGATAGTGAGAGGCCCATGCACCGCGATGAAGAGTGGCCCCCGCTTGCCACAACTAGAGAAAGCTCTCGCACAGAAACGAAGACCCAACACAGCAAAAAAATTTAAAAAAAAAAAAGACGCTGACTTAGAGAATGGACTTGAGGACACGGAGAGGGGAACAGTAAGCTGGGACTAAGTGAGAGAGTGGCATGGACATATATACACTACCAAACGTAAAATAGATAGCTAGTGGGAAGCAGCCGCATAGCACAGGGAGATCAGCTCCGTGCTTTGTGACCACCTAGAGGGGTAGGATAGGGAGGGTGGGAGGGAGGGAGATGCAAGAGGGAAGAGATATGGGAACATATGTATAGCTGATTCACTTTGTTATAAAGCAGACACTAACACACCATTGTAAAGCAATTATACTCCAATAAAGATGTTTAAAAATATAAATTAAAAAAAAAAGTCCCTACAGAAAAGTAATGTGAGATTTTAGTGCTCCCCTTGGTGGATATGAGAGAGGAGGGTGATATCCAGACGGAGTCTGGGGTCCCTGGGAGCATCTCAAAGACAGGGTACTTCTTGTCCCTTCTTGGGCAGTGCTGAGAGTGGGTTTCAAGCCAGTGGTCCTACTGTTGTTGTCACCCTCTCCTACTGGTAAGAATACACTAAAAAGGAAAAGCTGTCCACTGCCTCTCTCCCTTCGGTCTTCTTTCTGCTCTGTCCTGTGGAAAATGATCTAAACTTAATGAACGTGGCCTTTCTGACTTCGCTTTGTCTGAGAAGCAAAGAGTGAACAGCTCCCTCATAAACCATTATAAGAATTCTGCTGCCTGAAAAGGCTTTCAGCATCAAAAATAACTTGGTGAATGTAATCCAAGAAAGGACAAAGTCTGATGCATTTGTGAATGCGTGCCCCGTTTGTGTTTTGAAGTATATTATAGGAAAGGTGTTTCTGTGAATTGATAAATCATTTCCTCTTAAGACTTCAAAAAAACTACTGTACTTATAATAAAGTAATATTTTACTTCTGAACTTCCCCTGATGCAAATAATAACTTTTAAAAAACTGTTAGAGCTTAGCCTGTATCAGAGAAGAGAGTCTGTAATCAATACTCCTTGGAAAGCTGGGCAGTTTGAACACTTATTAGTCACAGCTTTATCTGTGAAGATTTTTTTTTTTTTTTTTTTTTTTTTTTGGTTTTGGAACACTGCTGACTTGGTTCTTGTTATTCGGGAAGATCTTTTGCTTTTCTGCTCCACCACCTAGCAGCCACATGACCTTGGGCAAGTTATTTCACCTCTCAGAGCCTCAATTTCCTCATCTGTAAAATGAGGATAATTCTATAGGCAGCATAGGCTTATTGGAGGATTCAATGAGCTAAGGGAAGTAAACTGTTTCAAAAGAGTGTTTGGTGCATGACAGATATGAAGACACTTGGTGGGTACTCTTCTCTCACTTAACTCTATATAAAAATCATCAGAATTGGCACTTTTCCCATCATACTTATATGGCTCTTCTATTAATCTTGACCTGGCTTATACCACAGTTTTCTATGGAAGTTTCACCAATGTCATACAGTTGATTACAAAGTATATGCAATTTGTGGGTTTAAGTCTGGGTACCTTGACTTCAGAACTTATGACTGCCTTCAGCAACCACGGTCCAAAGTGAAGACAATCCTCACCTGGAAGTTTTAAAAATCACTGTACTGGAAATTTCCATCTGTGGATCTATCTCCCCACTAGCCTGTCAGTTCATCTTTGCATCCTCAGTGTCATGACCAGTGTTTGCCTCCTAAGAATGACCTGGCAAACACTTCTCACAATTCTCATTTTCATACCAACATCATGTTATATACACTTTTATTATCTGCACTGTACTCATGAGGCAAGTAAGGCACAGAGAGTTTAAGCACCTTGCTCAAGAACACAAAGTAAGTGGTAAAGCTGGAACTTGAACCCAGCTAGCACAGCTGCTCTATCTGGAGGATGAAGTCTTAACTGCTGTCATGCTGGCACTTAGTAGGCATTCCCCAGGTGTTCTGCTACTCTGGACTGATTTAATTGATAGTCATACCTCCTGGTCGTTACCCGGGCATAATGATGTCTATCTTGTTTTACAGCTAGAAAACAGCAAAATAATGGAAACTTTTTAAGAGCAAAGCTTTAACTCCCCTTCCATCTCTGTTTTCTATCTTCTGTTAATTCTCTGCTACTTACTCTTATCTTCGTCACTGACCACATTCTGCTATCCAACCCAAATTCCCTGCATTGCATCTGGTACAGTACGTGTGACTAGTAAGCAAGGGAAAGCAACCTGTTCTGTCTGAAAATATCCCCAGAAATGCTGTGCCAGCCTGTGATGAGACAGGGTTGGGAAAGGGAAGGAGAGAGAGTTGAATACTGCAGCAAAACTAATCTTCCCATCTGCTGCTTTTGTATTTAAACATTGATTCTGAGGTTGGATACCTCCTATAATTATATAAGGGCCTCAGGCTCCTGGCAGCCAATCTTCCCTGGGGATTTACAATAGACCTTTGTCCTCCATCAATATAAACCAGGTTACAAATAATACTTTCTACTTTTACCGAATCCCTTTCATATGAGAAGGCCAAAGAATTCATCCCTTCAGTGCAATGTGATACAGGTTGGAATATTCTTCTTTCACCAAAGACAAAGACAGGGAGAAAGAGACCAAGTGAATGTACTGCATAAGCCGCTCCTGGTCTCAACAGTCTAAGGCTGTGCTGTAAACTGGTGTACGGGGCTGGCTCTTTTCTCTTTCTTCTTGACTTCTATGGTTTGAAGGTAGCTGTTTATCCAAATGAATTACTTCATTTAACAAGTGAATATAAAACACCCAGTCTTTTCCCCACCTTTGGAACCAAAAGATTCCCTAGCTCTCTTCTGTCTTGCTTGTTAAGGCTCAGGAGACTGGTTGTCGTCCACTGCAGGAGGGAGCTCTGCAGCCTTCAAAATGGGGCTCTCCTGACCCAAGATGGGCTGCTATCTGGAGGGTGAGCCCCTGGCCACTGTGCCATACTGGCACTTAGTAGACACACCAGTTGTCAAAGACATAGTAGGAAAAAAAGAATGTAAAATAGCTCATTAATATTTTTTAAATCAATTATATGTTGAAATGATAACATTCCAAATATATCTGTAAGTAAAATGTATTATTAAAATTGTCCACCTATAAACAAGACCAAAAGACAACCCTCAGAACGGAAGAAAATATTTGCAAATGAAGCAACTGACAAAGGATTAATCCCCAAAATATACAAGCAGCTTATGCAGCTCAATAACCAAAAAAACGAACAACCCAATCCAAAAATGGGCAGAAGACCTAAATAGACATTTCTCCAAAGAAGATAAACAGATTGCCAACAAACACATGAAAGAATCCTCAACATCATTAATCATTAGAGAAATGCAAATCAAAACTACAATGAGGTATCATCTCACACCAGTCAGAATGGCCATCATCAAAAAATCTACAAACAATAAATGCTGGAGAGGGTGTGGAGAAAAGGGAACACTCTTGCACTGCTGGTGGGAATGTGAATTGGTACAGCCACTATGGAGAACAGTATGGAGGTTCCTTAAAAAACTACAAATAGAACTACCATATGACCCAGCAATCCCACTACTGTGCATATACCCTGAGAAAACCATAATTCAAAAAGAGTCATGTACCAAAATGTTCATTGCAGCTCTATTTACAATAGCCAGGAGATGGAAACAACCTAAGTGTCCATCATTGGATGAATGGATAAAGAAGATGTGGCACATATATACAATGGAATGTTACTCAGCCATAAAAAGAAACGAAATAGAGCTATTTGTAATGAGGTGGATAGACGTAGAGTCTGTCATACAGAGTGAAGTAAGTCAGAAAGAGAAAGACAAATACCATATGCTAACACATATATATGGAATTTAAGAAAAAAAATGTCATGAAGAACCTAGGGGTAAGACAGGAATAAAGACACAGACCTACTAGAGCATGGACTTGAGGATATGGGGAGGGGGAATGGTAAGCTGTGACAAAGTGAGAGAGAGACATGGACGTATATACACTACCAAACATAAAATAGATAGCTAGTAGGAAGCAGGCGCATAGCACAGGGAGATCAGCTCCGTGCTTTGTGACCACCTAGAGGGGTGGGATAGGGAGGGTGGGAGGGAGGGAGACGCAAAAGGTAAGAGATATGGGAACATATGTATATGTATAACTGATTCACTTTGTTATAAAGCAGAAACTAACACACCATTGTAAAGCAATTATACTCCAATAAAGGTGTAAAGAAAAAATAGTCCACCTGTTTCTTTTTATTTTCTAAAATGTGGCTACAAGAAAGTTTTAAGTTACGCATGTGGCTTGCATCCATGGCCTGCTTTATATTTCTATGGGATAGCACTTCACTAATGTGATCCTTCAAGCCAAAGTCGTGTCCCCAGGGGGTCTCCTGTCAAATGTTCTCTCACCCTTGTCCTGACTAACTTGTTCTTCTGGGGAGCTCCAGTATTAACTTCTTTTTTTTTTTTTTTTTAGGGTCAGAAAACTTTAATAACACCTGGACAGAATCAATACTAACAATTTAAGGGGAAGTTTATACATGATATTTTCTAAAGATTTAAAATATTCCAAAACATTTTATCCTTAAAATTCAGTTTAAACAAACAAGCAAACAAACAAAAACTTCACCCTATATAACCCTCAGCAACTCGACTGTGGATTCACTTTACCCACACCTCGAAATCCTTCCAACCAATAAAGAAACTAAAAAGCAGAAACTCACATGGGATTCTGACTGCCAGGCCTATCTTTTGATGTGTAGACTCTCCTATGCCCTTTGTCCTTCTGATGCTCCATCTCCTTTTTTTTTTTTTTTTTTTTTTTTGTGGTACGCGGGCCTCTCACTGTTGTGGCCTCTCCTGTTGCGGAGCGCAGGCTCAGCAGCCATGGCTCACGGGCCCAGCCGCTCCGCGGCACGTGGGATCCTCCCGGATCAGGGCACGAACCCGTGTCCCCTGCATCGGCAGGCGGACTCTCAACCACTGCGCCACCAGGGAAGCCCTGATGCTCCATGTCTTAACTGCAGTGACTCGCACATTGCCTGAGCTCCACTTTGTTCTATGGTTCACAAAGTTAGTCAGCTGCATAGAGAATGGAAGATGCTGAAATCTGCAGTATTACATTCTGAAAGGTCCTCCCTGACTCCTCACCCCTTCCCCTGCCTGGCCATCATCCCCCCAGCCGAACCTTGAACCCCTCCTTAACACCTGAGGGCCCTCACCATCTCCTTGCTATTTCTGTCCTCCTGCTGGACTGTGAGCTCAAGAACATGGAGCCTGGACCTGGCTTGTTCACTTCCATATCCCCACATGCAGCATGGGCTCTAGGCCTAAAGAGGGGTTTTCATGTATTTGTTTGCTTGAATGAATAAATGAATGAGTGAGTGAATGAAGGAGTGAATTCAGCTCCATCTGCACACAGGTATTTCTCTTCCAGACCCATGGCCCAAACCACCATTTCAGAAAGTTTGTGACTTGCTATGATCGAGACAGTGAGAGGACACTGAAGAAATTTACAGAGGAAATTGGAAAGGTTAATGTGGCTTTAACCCATCATCATATCTTTACATACATCATCCCCATATATATTCGAGATGACTTTCTTCTTAAAGGATAGAAGCTGTTTTAACTGAAGGAAAAGTGTGCTGGAATCATGGATTGAAATGCTTTGTCAAAGCAAAGGAAACGGTATGAAAGTTTGTGCAGAAGGAGATGATAGAGGGAATCTGAGGGAAAGAATCGGTGACACTCCCCCCACCCCCCCTTAAAGGGCTCTAACCCAACACTGGGGCTGTTGGTAACACAGCAACAGTTTCTACCTGTTATTGCATTTACTGTTTTAACAACACCCAGGTGTTTTTGCTTGATTCATAGATTAGGTTCTACTTTTTGGCTTCAACATAGAAAGTATTTTTTTCTCTTAAAAGCAACTATGGGGACCTCCCTGGCGGTCCAGTGGTTAGGACTCTGGCTTGCACTGCCACGGGCATGGGTTTGATCCCTGGTTGGGGAACTAAGATCCTGCAAGCTACGTGGTATGGCCAAAAATTTTAAAATAAAAAAATGTTAAAAAGAAACTATGGCAAAAAATAGTACAGGATATTTTTGAGGAAATGGAGTTTTTTTGAGAAACCAAGGTGTGGGAAAACGAGTAACTACTTGGGAACCAGAACATCAAAGATCTCCTTTACCCTCAACATATTCGCACACCCACCTTCATAACTACACACGCATATAGATACATTCATACACATTCACACTCACACACTCATACATATACACCCACACTCATACCCACATGTATCCCACACACTCACACCTTCACACTCACTCACTACAGAGGGTGATTCACATGTTGGAAGTTAACACCTAATGTGATGGTGTCAGGAGGTGGGGCCTCTGCAAGTTGATTAGGTCCTGAGGGTGGAGCCCCTATGGGTGGGATTAACACTCTCTAAGAGACCCCAGAATGCCATCTAGCCCCTTCCACCACATGAGGATACAACAGAAGTCTGTGACACAGAAGAGGGCCCTCACCCAACCATGCCGGCAGCTGATTCTCAGACTTCCAGCCTCCAGAACTGTGAGAAATTGATCTCTGCTATTTATAAGCCCCTAGTCTATGGTATTTTATTATACTAAGACACATACACGCACAACATACATGCCCGCGCACTCACACACGTACTCACATATACACACCCACACACTCACATCCCTCCCACACATATAAAACTCACACGCATTCACACACATGTGCACTCACTCACATATACAACACACATGCACACACACCACTCCAGACACGCACATTCACACATCCTCAACTTCCCCCACACACACCGGGGCTGTACCCATTCAGCACCAAGCTGTTCTCCCCTAGTGTAAACATCCTACAAAAACGAAAGATCATCTCACTTTTCCCTATCTGCAAGAGAAACGTGTTCTCTGTGTTCACAGGCTGATGGGGTTTTACCTGGGGCTTCCTTTGGTGCCAAAGCCCCAAATTCCCCTTTGCAGTGGCGGGGTGTCCCCCTTATCTCATTTCCCAGTATTGATCAAAGTGAAAAAAGAAAAATCAGCCACTACATACGTCTGCTTCCTTTCCCCAGTGTGGTCTGACTGAGGCCCCACCACAAAGCACTTGATACGGCTACAGTGTTTCTTTCTAGCCTGAGGTTTAGATGAGTTCCTTGTGTCACAGCACAGCCCTGTGCGTGAGACTCCCAAGCCTGCCTAAGCGGGGCAAGAGGAATCCCTAGGCGGATGAGTGGGAGAGGGGTGGTTCCAGAGGGCAGTATTTCCGCCCAGGAAAGGCTTCCAGCACAAGCACCACATCATGGAATCCTCTCATGGGAAATCACTTCCCCTCCCTAGACCTCAGTTTCTGTGTTTGTAAAACCAGTGTTGGAACTGCATGCTGCTTAAATGCCCTTTGGCTCTAGAGGTCTGGGATTCGTGGTTCTGGGGTCCAGAGCAGGACTGCTCATCTCAGCAACTCCAGTCGGGGTTTAATTGCCTCTCCCAGGTGGGTGGAGAGGCAACTGAAGATGCCCAGGATTCGACAGAGAAGGACTAAATCCTGTAATGACCCTATAAAACTGAAGACTGAGTCCAACTTTCCTTTCTCAGGCTGGGCAATCACTGAAGGTTTTGAAGGTCCCGTCACAACTACCATCTGGCACAAGGTTATAGAAGCTTCTAGTATTTACATTTTTGGTTTCTTATTCAAAATCGATTCCAGTCCAAAGCATCCTTCTTGGGCTCACATTTCTGGATCCACTAAAGGAAAGATTTTCTAACTTATCAATAAGAGATGCCATCAAGGCATGGGCTTCCTCCAAAGCGATTCTCCCTGTCCCAGAAGGTCCCAGATATCTGTCTGTCCTGGCTGGGCTGGGAGCAATGTTTATGAGAGAAAGGGTGGGCTAGAAGAGCTTTAAAGCCTCTTTGAATTTCAAGACTTCATTTTAGAATCTAAACTTCGTGAGGAATAGGGACAGGATCAAGGTGCGCAGCAGAGAGGAATTTGCATATGCAAGCTTGCTAAGCATTACCTGTTGGCTAACAAACAGTTATTTTGACTTTGCTCTGACGTTGGTTTCAGGGCACTCTGCTCATGCCTGTTCTAAATTCTCTTTGTGACAGTACACACAGATACAGCACCAGGCATGTTGCTTACCCTGTTAGGATAAAAATCATGATGCAGTATCATTTAATTTTTCCTTGGTGGCCCCCGTGATTTTTCTGCGTTTGTGTCTTCTCATTTACTGGGCCCTCCAATGGCCTTGTCAGCTCTGCAGGTACCAGGATCATTACCCTCATTCTACCGAGAGAAACCCTAGAGTAGAGAGGAGTGAAATGGGACCAGAATAGAGTATCTTTTCAGGTAACTGTAAAGTACATTTTGGGACGAGGGATCTTTATGGGAGGAAGAATATTCATTTTAACCAGTTGCTTACTTCTGAAAACGAAAACCAATAGCCAGGAATTGAGCTGGGTTCTTCTATACTATTTACAAATTATGGCTGCTCTAAATGCCTTGCTTTAGGAATAATCTTGCTTTATTTGAACAATGCTTTATTTTAAGATAAATTTTAAGCTGCAGTTTTAGTTTCAAAGTGAAGAACTTGATTATGACTCACCAAGCTATTTATAGTAGACTCCTCTTATGCCAGACATTTTGTGTGTGTGTGTGAGAGAGAAAGAAAGGGAAAGAGGGAGAAAGAGCTCATTTCTTAAAACTGAAGAAGATTGCAATTATCAAAATCTATCAAGCTAACCCCATCAGAAGTCTTTATTACTCTGACTTCTGGTTTCCTGCTCATCAGCTTCATAATTCCAAAACTGTTTATTTACCCTTAACTAGAAGAACTGTCGTAAAAGGGATGTAAGTTTTGGGAAATAAAACCTCTTCTTATGAACATGCCAATCAGTAGCTCAATTCAAATAGTATTTTTTGGACAAAGATGAGTCATGCTGTAGCAGAAAGGGCTCTGGATGGGTTTCAGTCCCAGCTCTGCACTTAGTAGGTGGGTGACTTTGAGAAGAACCTCCTTTCTTTGACTCTCAGTTTTTTCATGTGTTAGTGGGGATACTAGTATGTACCTCTTAGAGTTTTTGTAAGGATTAAGTGAAATGATAATGCCAGCTTTCAGTACTCTGTAAAACTTTTACATTTTGTAATAACATTAGGCCTCATTGTTTTCTGGAAGGTTGTTCAGTTTACTACTGTTTTACTACTATTCGTAAGGGCTGCTTTCTTTGACTATTCCTATTATTTTCTACTATTATTAGTATTCCTGAAGTAGAGCAGCTTTTTTTCCATCCTTTCCCTTTTCAATGACCATAGAAAACATATTGCTTTCCATTTGATTTTTTTTTAACATCGTTACTGGAGTATAATTCTTTACAATGGTGTGTTAGTTTCTGCTTCATAACAAAGTGAATCAGCCATACATATACATATATCCTCATATCTCCTCCCTCTTGCATCTCCCCCCCACCCTCCCTATCCCACCTCTCTAGGTGGTCACAAAGCACCGAGCTGATCTCCCTGTGCTATGCGGCTGCTTCCCACTAGCTATCTGTTTTACATTTGGTAGTGTATATATGTCCATGCCACTTTCTCACTTCATCCCAGCTTACCCTTCCCTCTCCTCGTGTCCTCAAGTCCATTCTCTACATCTGCGTCTTTATTCCTGTCCTGCCACTAGGTTCTTCAGAACTTTTTTTTTAGATTCCATATATATGTGTTAGCATACGGTATTTGTTTTTCTCTTTCTGACTTACTTCACTCTGTATGACAGACTCTAGGTCCATCCACCTCACTACAAATAACTCAATTTCATTTCTTTTTATGGCTGAGTAATATTCCATTATATATGTGTACCACATCTTCTTTATCCATTCATCTGTCAATGGACACTTAGGTTGCTTCCATGTCCTGGCTATTGTAAATAGAGTTGCAATGAACATTATGGTACATGACTCTTTTTGAATTATGGTTTTCTCAGGGTATATGCACAGTAGTGGGATTGCTGGGTCATACGGTAGTTCTATTTTTAGTTTTTTAAGGAACCTCCATACTGTTCTCCATAGTGGCTGTATTAATTTACATTCCCACCAACAGTGCAAGATTGTTCCCTTTTTTCCACACCCTCTCCAGCATTTATTGTTTGTAGATTTTTTGATGATGGCCATTCTGACTGGTGTGAGGTGATACCTCATTGTAGTTTTGATTTGCAAGAAACCATATTCTTAAACATCCACAGCTTTAATTTCCCCCAAAATTAATAAGTGAGGTTGCATGGTCACTGTTGGTCATATTGTATGAATCAGAAGAGAAGGTGTAGTGAGTGGGGTCAAAGGGTGGACATGCTCGGGGATGGGAGGGAACATTGATCCGACTGGAAGTGGGTGAGGGAAAGATGTAATTGTGTGGAGGCAGGAAGTCAGAGTTTTCACCCTTGTTTGGGAAAAATAAATGACACAGAATCAAGTATCATGAGGATGTGGCTGAGAAAATGAGCTCCAATACAGACTCTGAAGGCTCATACCAAAGCCACTATGGAAACAGAAAGTCTTTTTCTGGCCTTGAAACTTATCATTCAAATATGTAATTCTCTTCATATGTCAATTATATCTCAATAAAAACAAAACAAAAACCCCAAATCTATAATTCTCCTGAATTTTAAGTGGACACTGCAAACTTACCTTCCAGAAAAGAGAAATCTGTTGTCTATTGCAGTCAATGTGCTGTCTCATGTACCAGACATCTAATGTTCCAGTAGGCTCTGTTTGGAAGGGGAAAAAAACAGTTTCATATATACATATATATCTATACAATATGAGTACTTTGGAAGTCAATTGGTTATTCATTAAATAATTCAGGGGGAGTAGGATTATAGGATAATTTCAATTTTCTTTGTGTCCCAGTATCTTCCTTTTTCTGTTGTTACACAATGAACATGTATATATCTTTGACTACAGAAGTCAGAAAAAACAAGGTTAACTTGAAGACAAATTTTAAAAAATGACGAGGAAATTAGCTTCTTAACTTACTCTTAAAATGTGTATTAGTAAAACAACTCAAAGAAAGTACGTGTGGTTAATTCTTTTTTATTGGAATGCAGAAAGAATTCTCAACAGAAAAATAAACATAAATCATAAGGGAAACATTTTTTTGATCCTGTAAAAATACAAGATACAAATGATGAACTTTGTGTTCATCTCCGTTCCTGAACTTATGCTGGAGTATAATTATTTGGTTTTATGATCACTAGACAATAATCTATTTGTAAGGAAGCCTATCTCATTCATATTAATACTCCTCATACTTAGCACAGTGCTTAGAATGTAACAGACTCCCAGTTACTCTTTGTTAAATGATGAATAAGCAAATAAACAAACCAGGCAATATTATCTACTTGATGCTGAAACACAGGCTGAACTCATAGAAGAAATAACCACCAATCCATAAGACGATGGTCAAATATTACCTTATTTAATTTGAGAAAGTCAATCGAACATACTTGGAAAGAAACTGAATAATCAACTCCTGTGTCTAAGAGTGTGTGTGTATGTGTGTGTGTGTGTGTGTGTGTGTGTGCATGTATGAATGGGTGAAGTAGTTTTATTTCTCCCACTGTCAGATTTGTTTTGATTTACAGCCAGGGGTGGAATCAGCAGAAGCAATCCCTGAAAACAGGCTTCAATTGCACCAACCTTACTTGTGTAACAGTGACATTCAGAGTATATTAGGGTGAGGCTATCTTGGGGTTCCTTTTGGAGCAGCAAGTTCCATTTAACCAGATGGAAATTTCCAGAAACTAAGTCCCATCTGGAAAGCAGAAGACAAACAGCCAGAGAGGGGAGAAAAGAAAGAAGGACAGGGAGGGAGCACATGTCCCAGCACATACTATGGGCAGGCCCTTTGTGGGCCCATTCAATTACATCTCCCGTCCTCCTCAGCCCTGTGATGCACTAGCTTCAGTGCAGTGGTTAAAGTGTGAGCTCCAGAGCCAGACCATCTATGGGCAAATCCCAGCTCTGTGATCTTGAGCAAATGTTTACCATGTCCTCAAGCCAAGTTCCTCATCTGTCAAATGAGGACATTAATTCTACACATCAGATGGGGCTGTTGTGAGAATGTAAATGAACGGAAGAGTGCTGACACATGGTAAATACTCAGTAAATTTTGCTGCTGTGTTTTCTTCCTTTGAGAACTGAAGTACTGAGAAGTTAAGGAACTTGATCAAGGTTCCAGAAGTAGTCATCGGAGAAGCCAGGCTTTGAACACAGCTCTGTTTTGTCACGTAGCCTGTGCTCTTTGCTCTGCATCATGTGGTTGCCTGGCTCTGTGAAGGGTTATGATTTCTCTATAAAACTTACATCCTCCATCAGGTACACCTTTCTATTCTCTTCCTTTGTCACTTCCTCTTCCTGCCTCTCTCGCCTTTGTCTCTCTTTTTTTATTTCTAAACATTCACTTCTTTTCTTCCCATTCTCTTCCCACCAGTGCTAGTATTTACCCTCACAGCCAGGAATTAGAAGTAAGATATGTGTACAGAAGACATTCTGAAAGTGCTCTCAATCGTTCAGGATTACAGGGACCCAGGAGTCAAGCTCAGAACATTTTTTCTGCTAGTCCAGATGCATAAAAGGAAAAAAGCACAGGCAACAGAAGGAAAGGGGGCCTGACATTTATTAACCACCTACCGTGTGCCAGGTAATCTTTGGACACTTTATATACATGATCTCACTTAATCCTCACACAAGGCAGAGGGTACATGTGATTATACCTGTTTTGCAGCTGAGGACAAGGAGGTTGACAAATGCTAAGTGATTTACAAAAACCGTGGAGCTGGTAATGGCAAAGCTAAGAGCCAAGCCCAGGTCTCACTGTCTCCAAAGACCCCGCTCGTCCATTACAGTCCACCGTGTTGAGAAAAGATCTGAACAATCCACAAACTAGATAATCCAGACATTGACTACATAATCAGGATTTGGAAACTTGGGTGTGCTCCGTGTCAAAGCCAGTGGACGTGTTCCATGGTGTTAAATGTCTTCAGTAAATTACATATTGGTAAGAAATTTAAAGGGAACACTCATTGCCTCATTGCCTCTCATTGTCACTCATTGCCTCTACAACCTACCAGATTATTACAGAGCTAAGAATCAAATTCTAGAGTCATATTTTGTTCAAAGGATAAATTGCAAGTGAAGCTGAAATTTTAATGGTGCCCACTTGCAGCGTAAGCCTCTATGGGAGAGAAATCACCAGCCAACTCTGTATGAGCGTCAAGTGTAAAATTTCATGACCAGGAATATCAAACCATTGCTGCTTAGAGCAACTTAAGGGCTAATACTAGAGACAATCTTTGACATTCAACTGTCATAAAATCACTTAAAGTCCTAACCTCAGTGTTATCTAACAAAAGACAGATAAAACTATTATGGGTAGACGAGAAAAGGAAAGTCAAAGGCCCATATGTCCAAATGACAAAAAAAGATGGGTACAAATGATTAAAAATATGAATATTGAGAAATGGAAGTCAGTTCTCCTGAGATGGATGTACCTTCAAGGTAAAGGAAAAAACCATTGGGTTAAAGAGGAGGGAATCACCAATATGAAAAAAGAGGACATCCTAAATTAAGCAGAAGATCAGCTTAACTGACCTAACTGACCTCGAGGGTTCTTTCAACTCTAAATCCCAAGATTCTAGGATTCTATGAAACAGTACATGTGGTAAATAAATCAGGGCCAAGACATGTGCTGCTTCTGAGGTTAGCATCCTTCTCTGAAGCCAAGGCAAGTGCAAGGGTGTGAACAAGAGCAATTGAATTGCAAGTGGAAAGCAATCCCTCCACAGAGGTTTTAGCAGGCAGTGGAGTGGAGTAGAAAGATCTCTAAGAGTGAAAATGGAGAATTTAACACAAAGTAAATATGAAAAAGGAATATCTTGGGAGATTTCAAGTAGTGGGCTAAATTGAACCCATGAGAATATTTTGGTCCAAACCATGCTCCAAGCAGGACAAGATAGAGATAAGTCATTTGCCATCTTGGTTCCTCCATGTCCACTCTTTGGGCTGTGATACGTTTCTCTAAAATCTAGTTTCAAATAACTCAAACAGATTTACAAACACCCATTTGCTTAAACAATTTTTTAGTGGTATACTCTTGCCTTTATACGTTACCACCTGCTATGTCTCCATGGGAAGCCCGACACAGATGCCCCCACCCTTCCTCCTCTTTGATAACTTTCAACACTTGGTTCACTCTCTCTTTCCACTCCTTTCTGTCACTAGTTTTGCTGGTTCATCATCCACCTTGGTGTTCCTTCCCAATGGCTGGTACTGTCCCTCCCTCCACCTGCTCACTTCCAATGATTTGATTCTCTCAACTTCTTCACTGAGCAAAAGGAAGCAATCAGACAGGGATTCCCTAATCTTTCCACCCTGGAAACTTTCGAACTTCCCCATCAATTCCCTAACACAGCACCCCTACTGATTTTACTGTGGATGAAGCATCCCCACTTCCATCAAAGACCAACATCTTGAGTTCTGGATCCCATCCTCTTGCTTCATCAAGGAACTCTCTCCCACCATTATCCTACTTCCTGTATCATTAATTTCTCCCTCTCTGCTGGGCCCTTATCATCACCTTGCAAATGTACTGTATTATCTCTGATCCTAAAAGCAAAAACAAATAGGGAATTTCTTAATACCACATCCTGCTCCAGCTACTGCCCAACTTCTCCGCTCTCCTTCACAGAACTTCTTGAATAGTTGTGAATGGTCACTGTCTTTATTCCCTCACCTAACATTCACTCTCAAGAAATGCCAATTTATTCTGTCCCCATCACACTACTGATGCTGCTCCTGGTCGGCAATGAATGCTATTTTGCCAAATCTAATGATCACCTCTCTATTTTCATTTCATTGGATTTATTGGCAGCATTTGACATAGCTGAATACTCCACCATCTTTTTTTTTTTTAAAGAAACATAACCTTTCAACATCCAGATCACAAGTGAAGAGCTTGTTTCTTAATAGAAGCAGAAATGTTTCATCCATACTAAAGTCAATGGAGGCCTCACGTTAGAGTGCCAAGGGAAAATAAGTGAGTTGCAAAAGATTACATACACATATAATTTTGATTAAGCTCAAAAATAAGCAAAATGAATCACTGTTTAGAAATACATACAGTTCTGAAAGCTATGAGAAAAAGTATGAGGATGATATAAACACACAGTCCAGAATAGTGGTTACATATAGTGAAGCATGACACGGTAAGAATATATTGGTAATTTTATAGCATTTAAGCTGAATGGTGGGTTTCTAAGCGTTCATTTTATTGTTATGCTTTGTAATGAGAAAGTAGCTTAAACTAGGATAGTCAGAGTAGCAATGGAAAGAATGAATGCATTTTGAATATGTTTTAGAAGAGTCGACTGCTGGTATGAGGGGATAGGAGAAAGGGAGAAGTTAAGGATGATTTCTGCATTTTTGACTTGAGTAGCTAGGAAGATGGTAGTGTCAATTACCATGACAGGAAAGATTGAAACAGAGGCATTTTGGAAACATTTTGCTTTGGAGAAAAAAATAAAAGTGTCTGTTTAGGCTATGTGAGGTTTAGAATGTCTGTTGACATCTAAGTGAAGATATGGAATAGGTGATTGGAACACACACCTGAAGTTCCGGAAAGAGTCCAGGACAGAAACTATATTCTGTCTTTCTCTCTCTCTCTTTACCTACCTATCTCATTTTAGAGCCATGAGACTGAATGAGGTCAGCTGGGAAAAGAAGGGGGTCCAATATAAAGCCCTACAGATTGAGAGTAAAAAGAGAAAGAAGGCCAGCAAAAGAGACAAAGAAGAACTAACCAACATGGTAGAGTAAAAACCAGGAACAAGGGATTTCACAGAATTCAAGAGAATCAAGTACTTCCAGGAGGAAATAGCTCTTTTCTTCTACTGCAATAACCTTGGAGACCACATGTTCCAGATGGAGGAAGGTCACAAGATTCCCTTTGGACTTTGCAGGTTTTTCTTGGTGTCATCTCTTCCAGGAATCTTTCCCTGATGTTCCAAGATAGACTATAAGCTCTTGAGTGTGAGGATCTGACTGGTTATCATTATGTCTGAGCACCTGGCATAGTTCCTGATATACACACATTCCTCACAGGTCATCCAGAGAAGTATTTTTTGCCCCCAGTGGTTTCTTTTGGAGGGCTTCATGGAAAACATTTCTTCCCATTTGGGTGATCACTACCTTGTCAAATAGTTAAGCTCAGGCATTTACTTCTTCCAGGATACGTGTTGGGCTTAGAAGAGACCACAAGAAGAAGAAAAAAGGGTAGGGACACTCACTGGATCTAAAACATAACATTTTCCCTCTAATGAAAATGTTTGTAGGTAAATCCCTTTAAGAAGGTAAAGAACTATTCATTCTCATTTCCTGAAGCCTTAGGCAAAAAGATGCAAGTGTAATAGTTTCAAGTTTAGCTAGTTTAGGAGTCAGCAAACTATGGTCCATGGACTAAATCTGGCTGATTCCTTATTCCCTGTTTTGGTATAGCCAGTGAACTAATAATAATGGTTTTCACATTTTTAAATGGTTGAAAATAAGTCAAAAGAAGAATCATTTTTAGTGACATGAAAATTTTATAAAATTCAATTTTCAGTGTGCAGAAATAAAATTTTGGACACAGCTTTGTCTATGTATTTGTATACTGTCAATGGCTGCTTGCCTGTGATAACAGTAGATTTTAGTAGTTGTGACAAAAGTCATATGGTCTGCAAAGCTGAAAATATTTACTATATGGACCTTTATAGCAAATGTTTGCTGACTCCTAAGCTAGACTTATCATCTTGCTTGCTAATTAAGATGGTAAAATAACCTCTAGTATTTAATTGTTCACACCTAACCTATCCTAGCAATAGTTCAAAATCACAAATGAATGAATTGTCTAGCTTCTTAACGTGAACATGGGTGGCTGCAGCTGGTAGCCTTGAATTTTCTCCCTCTTTGGGATCTCTCACCAATCACCTATGCCATCACCACAGTGGGGGAGGACTCCTCCTTTGCTGCTCTGGCACTAGTATGCGCATTTAACACTTCCTTTATTAATTGTCCACAGTCACATTTAGCAAGACCAAACATATAAATAAGACTGGAAAATGGTGAATGAACAGACAGAAACACCTAATTGATAGATAATGCAGCTCTAAGGAATGGCTCATTCATCTTTATTTTGGAGTCTCCTCCTGGGCATTCAAAATGATGAGGGAGTGCCTTTCCCCCAACATCTGGGCATATTCTCAGGCAAGTTTGGACACAATGCAGCCCAAATTCAGACTGTTTTCCCACTAGAAGTAAAATATGATTGCTTGTTTCCCAGTATCAGGCCCACTGATGGTTACTGATTGCTGGACTGTCCTCCTAAACATAAGAAAATTATCTCTTTCCTACCACTCCTTACTTAGTGGTCATTTTAAAAATGTTTTTCATGGAGGACCATGAAAAGAGTTGAATTTAATGACATGGGAAAGGGCCATATGGAGTGAATAATACCCTCATTCTCTGCTGGAGTGCTATAAATAACTGTGCCCAATCCACCAGGAGATAACATATTGCTCTGTTTTGAGTAGCCAAGGCTGCAAAGAAAAAGCTCTATCATAAGATCATTCAGTTTTAGACAGTAACTAAAAAAAAAAAAAGAAAAAAAACTTACTAGTATTTTTTTTTAAATGCCAAGTTATATATGCGTACACATCTCAGGGGTTAAAAGGAAGAAGTGTTAAAAAAAATTCACACCTTTTAGGTTTACATCAGTTGGTGTTTCATACAGAAACTGATGACAGGAACAGCGGTAAGAGGTGAAACCGTGAAGCTTAGAGTAAGAGAAAAGAGATCCTACAACAACCGCAGAGAGATCAAACACAAAAAAGGGAGATTCAGACACTGAAAGGAAACCAGCAGAGCTTGGTAGCGTGGTGTATCTCAGAGAATGGGTTTCTCTCTTTATGAATGTTTGCAATTACTCTGAATAAGCCAGCTTCCTTGGTTCAATTCATAACCATAACAAGTTCATAACCGTAACAAGTTGCTGCACTCATTGTTATGATGGTGGTTTATTTTATAGGATATGAGAAAGCTACCATCCTGCCTTGATGGGTTTTTAATGCAACAGATAAACACTTCAAAAAAAAAAAAGAAAGAAAGAAAAACCTTTTCACACATCTCTAAATGGGTCATTATCAAGTGTGAGTAAAAATGACAAGAATTTACAAGCACAGAGTTTCCCTAGTTTATACTTTAGCTTAATGTGATATAACTTAAAAATTTTCAGCCTATTTACTACCTTGGACTTAGACATAAAATATGGCCCATTTCCAAGAATTTTATCTGTACTATGTATAAATAAAGTCTAAAAATCCATGAGGTATTTTTTAAATGCATTACTTTGACATTGTAATAAAAGGATAATAAGAGTAAGCTCCGGATTATAAAAATGACACACATTTAAATGAGAAAAAGTGGTTCAACATTAATTTAAGAGATTTTTATCATAAAATGAGAGGAATAAATTATAATTTGCTGTATGAATTCATTTAAAAATATTTTTTTAAATAGTGAAATGCAATTATTGTTAGAAGAAAGGAGGAGTATACAATTATTCTACAATTTATATATTATTTATTTTATTAATAGTTTACATCCTTGAAAGTCACTGGAGTATCACTGATAAGTGTCATCAGCTACCAAAAATAACTAGTAGCTCACAGAAAATGAATGTAACTTAATCATTAGGTTAGTTTACATGCACACTTATCTTTAAGTTTCACAAATAAGGATTTAGCTTTTCTGACATTAATGCTTCAAAATCTCCAGATAATAAAGCAACGGATTATATGTCAATTATTTTTCCTCTGAAACAAATTTTCATAAATTATGAAGCTGTATACTGTATCACTAACTGAGTGCTTTTGAAAACTAATATTCAGATGGTTATTTCTTATGTCTCCAAAGATTTAGTATTGTCATAAAGTTCATATAAGCATTTTTGCTTTTTCGATTATACTTCAATAAAATTGTCTTCCCAATAATTACCAAAAAGAAAAGTCCATCAGACTTAAAAATATATTTGATCTCCTCTTTATAGCTATGGGCAGTCTAGTGGTACTCATGTGAGCCGTGAGTATCAAAGGTTTGAAGAAGTGCAGTGCTGTAACATTTGGAGGAGAGAAGATTGCCAGATGTTAAACTTTATTTTAAAATGTTGTCTCCAGAGTCTACTTTTTTTCAAGCTTTTAGTATGGCTTATAAAGCCATATTAATTTTCACAGAATCCAAAGGGTAAAATGTATCAAGGTTTAATGATAAAGGAATGAAATTAATTACTGGTTGCAGCTTTGTGGAATAAGAGAAAGTAACTGAGAAAGTAAGTGAAATAGAAATAAGAGATATAATCAAACATTACTGAGGCATAAACTTGTAACCAGCATGATAACGTGTGGCAAACAGGAGTAGGACTTACCTAATGTTAAAAAATTTTTAGCAATATAAACATATCTCCCTGGACAGCTTCAATACTTAAGTCAGTGTCAAAATGAGCTTGTTAATTAATGCACTCATACTTTTTGATTCAGTATCAGTACTTTAGAGATTCTATTCCAAGGAAATCATTACATCTTCCTCTCTCTCTCCTGTCTTTCCTCTGCTCTATCCACCTCCCTCCCCTCCATTTTTTTTTTAGACACATACCTTCTTCTGGTGTTTGTGCTCTCAATGATTCACTCCAGTCACTCCAACTACCTTTATAAAGATGTAACTTAGAGGAAATCTGAAATTCATATTCTGTAAAGGGTTTCAGATCCAGCAAATCATGTCTTCCTTTGGCATTTGTGGCATTAACCTTGAATCCAACAAGATTTTAAAAAGTGCCTGTTAATATTAAATTAATTTAAATAAAGGTAGGAAAATCAGACCAGATAACGCTTTTTACTTTTCAAATCTGTCATTCAATAAGAAGAAATATCAGTGACTGGGTTACTGAATACACGTGATGTTAATCTGAAACAATACCTTCTCATTAATAAAACAAAAAACTCCTGGGTCTAAGAATCATCTATATGGATTCCAAGGCGGATCCTGAAACCAACTGAAAAACAAGATTGAAAACTACCAGTTTTCAAAAGGGCCTTGAAGAAGCTTGTTTCTACACTAGAGATTATTCTTTATTTGGTTACAACTAGGATGTGATGAATGTTTTAACATAGACATAAAACTGGTTCCAAACAGAAAAATTTAATTATATAAGAAAATTATATAGGAAAAATTATAGGTGAAAAATTTAATTATTATACCTCTCTGCATGTGGAACTGATCCTTTGTTATTATTATAAGCCATTATATTTTACAAAAATACTGGAAGGAATTATAATCTTACATTTTTTATTGTAAAAAATTTAATGTTTAGGGAAATTCCTGGTGGTTCAGTGGTTAGGGCTCTGTGTTTTCACTGCTGAGGGCCTGGGCTCAATCCCTGGTGGGGGAACTAAGATCCCACAAGCCATGTGGCATGGCAAAAAAAAAAAATAATAATAATAATGTTTACTATTACACCAAAGTGTGAAGCTTTTTCTTTGGAATATTCAATTCAGATAAGCCCCTCTTTGAACATTCCCTAATATTTCTCTTTCCAGTATGTTAAAAAAAAGTACTAAAAAGTAATAATGGAAGTAATAATGGGGTAGGGGGTAAAATAACAAGGAAAATGACTCACTAGAAATAAATTGTAGAAAATTAATGTGGATTTACAGAAGCCTGTGGCTTAAAAAATTTCGGAATCAGTGATCAAATTTTAAGATATTTCTTAATAAACAGAAGTGTAAGTGACTGGCATGTCTCAAATGAGTATGTGTACTTTTGGGCTAAATATTCTTAAACTCCATATTTTGCTGGTATGAAAAGAGAGATCTGGGCATTGCTACTAAGAACCCCTCCCTGGTTTCCCCTTCACTCTAGAGACCATTACCATATTCCAGGACCTGCTGTTAATGGGCCGATATCTGAGTCGATTAAGCAGCACCAGCCCCTCATCTCTCCACTGAAGGGTACACCTGCTCACGGAAGCGTTTACAAATTTGATTCTGATGTCCCACGGAGGAAGAGGTCTCACTGGTAACCAGGACAAAAAAAAAGTGTGATTCAGGCTCCATAATTGGAAATTGTCTTATGTATTGACATGGGCTTATAAAGAGTTGAACAAATCTCATTTCTAAGATGCATGGCCACTAAACTTGGTGAAATAGACAAGAGAGTAGCCCCTGGCTTTTAGAAAGAAGAAAAAGTTGGATTCATTTCTAAATCATTAAAGTAATTCCCTTTAATCTACCCTCATTTTTACTAGATAAACTATGATGAACATCAGTAATAATTTTGATTCCATTTAATTCAATGATTTAAAGAAAACCAATGTGCCAAAACCCAGGAGTTCCAGTGGCTGAGAAGGTAGAGGTGTGGTTAGTGGTGATCACCTCAGAAGGAGAAGAAATATTGGTAGGAAAAGCCATAGGAAAGAGAGCAACAGAGGAATAGAAGAGAAGAATAAGAGGGAAAGAAGGTGGCTAGAGATGATCAATGTAAAGAGATGGAAGGTAGAACGGGCAGAACTTTGATAGGAAAATGTAGAGTGGATACCGAAGTTCAGACTCACAGTTAGCAGTATGTGTGCAAAGAGGTGCTTTGGGAAGAGAGAAGAGAGACACATAGGCCTTCAGGCCTGAAGCCCAGTCCTACATGGGATGTTCAGACCTTGGGAATGCCTGGGATTGGCCTCTGATTCAACTGGGCCAGCCAATTACATTTGCTCAGAAATGTGCTGGGACTGGCTCACTCCAGCTCCCAAGCTGATGAAAGGGGTGGAGGTAGGTATTCTCTGAGGAAGATGGATTGGTACAATGATACACTTTCTTTATAGGTGGCACCTGGCTGCTCTAGCCCTGCAGGCCCATATGCAGCCTATCTCAGAACAATGGAGTAGCCATGGGGGTGAAAAGACACCTGAATAACCTCACATGACCCTTGCCTCAGTCAGATGATATCACTGGCAGCCAGTGCCTTCATGGGATTTGAGGCCAGGGGGCTCTTATTTCTCCAACAGAGAGAATAATGTTCAATATCCCATTTTGAACATCTCTCTATAGCTCTAGAGACATACATCCTTTTGCTTGCATCAAAGAAACATCTATCCTTTGCCTATGCCTACTGGCCACTTTCGATGAACCACTGTCCCTTTTGAAACAATCACACATAGAACATTCAAGTGATTTTAAAAATAATATTCACGTGCTAAAGATCGACACCTACAAAAAGTGAAATAATATATACCTATGTCCAACGATGTGAATGAGGATGGAAATGAAGAAGCACTCCCAAGACTATTGATAGCAGTAACCTTGGCTGTGTAACTAGATTCAGGTGATTCAGGGGGTAGGTTAATTCCAAGGTCCAAATGATCACAATAGGGATCATTACATTGTTTCTGCCAAGTTAAATTTTTTGGTCCATTTAACCTGTAAATGAAAGACGATTGTGTTTAGCAAGATACTTTATGTGCTGTTGCCTTCTTAGCACAAAGGAACAAAATGTTCATATATTTAAAATTCCTCAGATTTTTAAGGTCAGTTTTACTACTAGGGGATACACAATGGGAATATTTGTATTCTGTGGTCATAAATAGGAACATACTTCACCCCTCTCTTTTTTTGGTAGGACTGAGACTTTTTGACATTCGTATGGATGAGTAATCATCTCCACACTCTCTGAATTCCCAAAACCCTGGCTGACATCTTAGCTCCTTAGGACAGATCCAATCATCCAAAGGATCCATGGCCACATTGGCATTTACTGCACAGAAATGCCAGATGCTAGTACAGACCAGAACCCTGAGCCCCACTGCCTTTTCCTTATCTACTACTCACTTAGGCATAGTGCTATGAGCAGGATCTTTGGAGAGGATTACAGAATCAACTCCAAGGAAAAGAATCTCCCAGACTCTTTCTTTTTGTGAACTCTCAGGTCAGGTAAAGGTGCTTTAAAAAGAAACTCCTCCAAGGCTAATGGAAAGCTACCACAAAAAAAGAGTCTATTTATAGACTCTAAGAGTCTATACCATGACCCTAAGAGTCCACAACTGCAGAAAAGGGAAGGGATATAATGCAGCCAGTTTAATCCTATAGAGCAGGGAAGAACGTCTACAACGTGGGCCTTGGATGCCCTGAAGAGAATTCTGAGTTAGTCACACTTTAGATGAATAAACCAGTTTTACTTGATGAACACTAGAATTTTTTTTAAAGTATCTAATTATCTAGAGGTGTTTATTGCTTCTTCTCTCTGGTGAAACTAGAACTGTTCAATACTTCCAAACGTCATCTAAGCGAAGACCTACCAAAAAAGCTGCAAAAATAAAGTCTCACTCACTGTAAAGTATAGGCAGTATACAGGTGGGTGTCTTGTCCTCTATCCCAGGTGCAGCCGACGGTCCCACGTTCTCCCTTCTGTATACAAGATAAGTTTTGAGGCTGTTCTGGAACAACTTTAAAAATAAATAACAAAACCACCTATTTTAAATAGCACACAGGTGATACTTCAGTTACATTGTTATTATTTGTCAACAAGATAACAATACTTCCCCTATGTCTCCTATACCCAGAGGAGTTGGGAGCTATTTCAGATCCCATGAAGTTCAAATTTGCCTCCTAGGCATGAATTTCTTCTAATAACAATGGCAATAATAGTGAACATGGATCAAACAATTATTATATGCCAAGTCCTATGCTCAGTGTTTTATGTGTGATTTTTCTCAATTGGAAATCATAGCAGCTACATCAAGTACCTACTATTATTATCCTCATTTTATCAAAGAAGAAACTAAGACTTAGAGATGAAGTATCTTGCCCAAGATTACAAAACGATGAAGTGGCAGAATCAGGTCTCCAGCCCAGGAGTGAATGACTTGAATCCAAGCCTTTCACCACCATATTTTACTGTTCACCCTGACAGGTGAACATCCAGTGCTAGCTCCATTACCCCAGGTGATGATGAGTTTACTTTTTTAGAATGAAGCCCATTCAAATATTAGAAACGTTTAAAACTGAGGGGCTTTCTTTCTCCATTGACCTGAGATTTTTTTTGTGTGTGTGTGTGGTATGCGGGCCTCTCACTGTTGTGGCCTCTCCCGCTGCGGAGCACAGGCTCCGGACGCGCCCGCTCAGCAGCCATGGCTCACGGGCCCAGCCGCTCCGCGGCATGTGGGATCCTCCCAGACCGGGGCACGAACCCGCGTCCCCTGCATCGGCAGGCAGACTCTCAACCACTGCGCCACCAGGGAAGCCTGACCTGAGATTTGTTGCCAAGGCACTTTTATCCACTGGCCCTTAGTCATGTCTTCCTGGGCTGTACCACATAAATCTAATTTCTGCAGCATCATTTGGAGCACTTAATGAACTTGTATAAATTAATTCTTTATGTACACAGACATTAAGAACCTTCCATGGGCTAGGCAGTGTTAGCTGTGGAAATGCAAAGGTGAACAAGGCAGGCATGGTCCCTTCTATCATAAGGTGTGTATTTTTAAATGAAGCCATTTTATAGTCAAAGACAGAACTCAAAGCTAGGAGTTTCTCAGATTTAATGGAGATAAGAGAAAATACTCTGTTACTGGGTCATCTCATTCTACCCTAATACTGAGACCCAGATGTAGACAGAGGCTTCCTTTGGGTGAGATAAAACAAGGGTACCACCAAAGCCCTAGACACTGTCTGCTCAGAAAAAAAAAAAAGCTGTAATTGATGGAATAAAAGCTTTTTTTGTCCTTAGCACACACCATAGATCTGGGGACAGTAACTACCCACTGTGTGATCTTGCCCAGATGAGCTTCTCAGAGCTTCAGTTTCTTCATCTATAAAGTGAGTATAACAATATGTAGCTCATAGAGTTTTGTTTAATGGAATAATAAACTCTTTCTTTTCCTCGGATAATAGACTCATATGTGTATATATATATATATACATATATACATGTATACATTTATATGTATACTTTATACATCTGTATATACAACCATTTATGACTAATGCTATGTTAACTTTTCTTTTTTTTTTTTTTTTTTTTTTGCGGTACGCGGGCCTCTCACTGTTGTGGCCTCTCCCGTTGCGGAGCACAGGCTCCGGACGCGCAGGCTCAGCAGCCATGGCTCACGGGCCCAGCCGCTCCACGGCATGTGGGATCTTCCCAGACCGGGTCACGAACCCGTGTCCCCTGCATCGGCAGGTGGACTCTCAACCACTGCGCCACCAGGGAAGCCCCTATGTTAACTTTTCATTTTATGTACAACTTCTTGTTTATCTTGGAGGTAGTCATTTTCTTGTTTTTCCATTTGTTTAGTTTCCTTATTATTAATATAATTCCAAACTTTCAAGTCAATTATCTGAATCACTGTTCAACATACTCAGAAGCACTGAGAATTCTACTAGTTTCATCTGCTTGGAGACCAGTTTCCTGGAGCCTTGTGAACTTTCCAGTAAGATGGGTTTGCCTCTATGCCTGTACACAGCTATCTTTGTGGAACTGCCAGCTCTCAGTGTCCTGGAAATTCCTTCTCTTTTTTTCCCTGTGTTGGATCTCCTGTTTCTTAGATCCAATGCTTTCTTCTTTCTTGATTTAATTACTTGTGTTGGTGGAGTATATCCTCCAGTAGTTCCCTGGGAAAGGTTGCAGGAGAGGAAATACTTTGAACATGGCTAAAAATGTCATTATTCTACCCTCACACTTGACTGATACTTTGGCTGAGTATAGTCTGTGCTTAATGGGGTCTCTTTTCTTTCATTCTTATGGATTCTCAAAGAGTTCATAACTTCTGGGAACTTGTAGTTTTTATTTTGGGAAACATTTTAGAATTATTTCTCTGATAATTCTTATCTGTTTTTTCTTTCTAAAAATCCCTAGTTTCATAGGTTGGACTTTCTTCTCTAATTTTGTATTTTATCTCCTATATTTTAAAACTCTTGGTCCTTTTGCTCTAATATGAGGAAAAAAACCTCCTCAGTTTACATTTCTTCCCTCCTATTGAGTTTTTCATTTGCACTTATTTTTTTGGGGGGGATGTTTTTTATTCTCTGAATATTTCCTTTTTATAGCATCCTATTTTTGTTCTACATGCAATATTTGCTGTTAATTCCTAAGTGTATCAAGGTTAGATTTTGTTTCTTAACATTTCTTCTCCCTGAATACATCTGTTTCTTCCACTTTGCTTCGATGCTTTGTTCCACGTTTGTTTTGGTTTCTGTTCTCCATGTTAGGCATTTTCCTCAGATTCTTGTTTTTGTTTTGTTTTGTTTTACTTTTTTTTTTTTTTTTTTTTTTGGCCACCCTGTGTGGCTTGTGGGATCTTAGTTCCCCAACCAGGGACTGAACCCAGGCCCTTGGCAGTGAAAGCGCTGAGTCCTAACCACTGGGCCACCAGGGAATTCCCGGATTCTTGTATTTTTACTCATATATAGGAGGAGGAACGCTACATTATAGATTGGAGCTCTGCGGGTATGTCAGTTGAGGGACATTTGTTGACTCTGGGTGTCACTCCAGGGTGATCTGACTAGGGTTTCTTAGGAACCTCTATTGCAAATAATTTTAGACATTTCCTCTTAGCCTGGTCTGATTTCCAGAAAAGGATTTTCTAATCTGCCAGGAGGAGGGTACAGGTCTGAAGGGAGCTATATGCCAACGTCCTTTTCATCCTTCTGTTTTTCAGCACGTACTACCAATCTCAACTGAATGGGCTGAAACTAGCTCAGTGGCCCTCTGATACCAGGTCTCCAGGGCTATGCCAGTGTAGAAAAGCAGCAAGTAACTGGGTACATGAAATTGGGAAGGGAATCTGAGAATCTGTTTTTTAAATAGATTTTTCAATTAAAGTCTCCCATTTTTATTCCCACTGCTACCCTCACTCCCAGCAGTACATGGTATCACCAATTTCTGTCTGTCTGGGGTGGGAGCTTCTGCATTAAATCAGGTTGCATCTTGAAGTTTCTCACTGCCAGCTGTAGGCTAAGCCAGTTATCACTGGCCCACCTGTTTTCCAGCTTCCAAAACTTTGTTGCTGTGTCTCCCCTCCCATTTCTTTTGTCCTTTAGGGTTTGTGCCTCTAGAAAACTTTTTTTTTTTTACTGCATCTTGGCTTTATTTCACAAGGAATGAAAGTAAATGCATGTGTTCAAACCAGCATCATTACCCTAACGCTTCATACAGTCTTTTGATGACCAAATGAGATAAAGTACCTGGCACTTTTGCTTAATGAAAAAGTTACTCACCCTCACCTTTACTCCTAAAGGTTTGCAGAGCATCTCACTTTAAAGACCACAGCTCTTACCCACAAATCAAGTCAACTTTCTCAGTGTGAGTTCCCTGGACCATGAAATCAAGGTGTCTACTTCAGCCCAGGACTTGGTTTGGGCAGAGACTGTCTGTTCCAGGAGAAACCAGATGTGATTCTCTTCAATACAAATATATAATAGCCGATGCTAAGGAAAGGTCAGAAATCAAAGTCTCTGAAAATTAAAATGGTTTACCATGTAATGAATTGTTATGCATATTATGCTTATTATTTTTAAAAGCCCTACTTACTATGTGAAATAAAAGGTCTTAGAAAAACAGCTTTCAGAAATATCAACAGCTAAACATATATTGAAAACAACTAAGCAAGGATCTATTGTCTTTCCTTTATTTCCTTGATTGTCCAAATAGTTTGTGGCCCAATCCTCTGAGGTTAGGTAGAGCACTGGTTGTTTAGTTACCGCACAATTTGGATGAGCTCCGGGCAGCAGAGCAGCACAAGCCCAGGAAGGGGCCAGAAAGAGAAGGCTTAAAGGCCATTTACCCATTCCCAGTTCTGAAGAACCAGTCAACTTTATGACAGGCCCACTCAGAGTATGCAATGGCACTATGGGCTACTGCTTATCACAAAAAAGAAAATGGGCTGCTCACTCCCTCACTAGATAGGTTTAAGCTTACTACACTGGGTGTAACCAACATTCATTGTATCTTTTCTTGGAATGACTAGCTATACTCAGAAAAAGGTGTTGCTTCCAGTCAGTTCTTCACCTCAAAGGTGCTAAACTTGTTCAAAGAGCAGCCATTTGATAGTGTGGTTACCACCTGAGCACGTTGCACAAGCAACATTCCAGCAGCATTGCCCAACTGAGCTGCACTGGGGCAGATACTCCTCACCATCTCCCTAGATCTCCTGATGCTGCAAACTGTCACAGATGCATCCACAACCTCTGGATGGAAAAGTAAACAGATGAAAAGGGGTTGCATCACTCTCATGCACCTGAGCAAAGATAGGAAATGGAATGGAATGGCTTAAGGACATCTGCAAAGATACTGACTTTCAAGGCCATTGTTAGCCCCCTAAAAAAGAAGAAAACACCTGCAGCACTGTGGACACCTGGAACTGACATCACAGGGCTGAGAATGTCTGATACCAATATGGTATGTTGGTCTGTAAGATGGTGAATTACCTGGATGAAATATTCAGGTGTTCTGAGGACAAGGGAGGTGAGGACTAATGGTGTTTTTAAGAAAAAAATTTC
Source organism: Mesoplodon densirostris (assembly GCF_025265405.1). Lineage (NCBI taxonomy): Eukaryota > Metazoa > Chordata > Mammalia > Artiodactyla > Ziphiidae > Mesoplodon > Mesoplodon densirostris. The sequence goes on along the minus strand of NC_082662.1, from coordinate 59,756,090 downwards.
ATTTTGTCTATAACCAATGCTTATACTTCCTTTCAAGTGAAACATGCTCAGCGCTCAGCATGCTGCACACACGAAGAAAAGAGTAAAACCGATGGAACTGCAACCCTAGCGCTTATCACTTAAGTGCCTCCTATGTGACCGGTACTAGATTAAGCACTTTGCATACAAGGTGTCATCTAATCACTACAACCATCTTATGAGGTAGGTGTTAGTATCTTCATCACACAGATGGAGAAACTGAGGATCAGAGAATTGAAAATGTCTAAGAGTCCACTGCTAGTGGCAGTGTTGAGATTCAAAGCCAGGGCACCTTTTCCTATACCACAAGCTATCAGAGCTGAGAGTACATGACCCATAAGTGGTGTGAACAGGAGCCCCTGATCTGGAAGAGGAGCACAGGACCTAGTTTATGCCTCCGTACCCACAGCTGATTTGCTTCGATGTTTGCTTGGTGTCCTGCTCAATGCTTGTGGTTGACCTCCAGGAAGACCTCCTGGTACCGACCACCTCCTTATAGGTCACAGAGAAGAGGATGGAAGCCTCTTCCCTAGAAGAGGGAAAGAGACTCTTTCTATCCTGAAGAGTCTCATTGAGCTCTATATCACTCTTTTCATGAGAGGGACCCTGTCCTTGCATCTTGGTCAGTCAGCCTACTGCAGCAGTTCCTCCCACTCTTCTTATGCCTCCCACCCACCCCTTCGGAGCTTCCCTGGATCCACAGAGGCACAGAGTGCCGTGGGATCGCTCAGGGCCTATGTATGCTCACTGGCTTGTTGGGCTGGGCCTTTAAGGCTGCAGGCTGCAGGAAGGTGTGCTGTTGGCTCACCCTGTGCACTGTGGCTCAGGCTGCAGACGCCAACTCTGACATCTTAGTTCTTACTCCCCACGGCTGCGTGGAGGGACCCACAGTGCAAGCCAGCAGTGGCCGGGGGCGGGGGAGTTGGTGCTCTGTGGGTGAACTTGGACCGATGGCAGACTGCTAATTCTTTCACGTGTCACTCTATTTCTATAGGTTCTTTCTGGGGATGTCGCTAGTGACCAGGAAACCAGCTGTATCTTCTGTTGATGCCGAGGCCAGCTCAGTAACTTAACCCCCTCGTGTTTGCTCTGCTGCTTTCCTAGTTCACTCCCTCACTCCTGCTTCTCTAGAACTGTACAACTCCTCTCCCCCCATGAAGTCTTAGCACGTCAGTTTTGTCTCAGGCAGTTTTCTAGAAAACCCAGGAAAAGATACTAAGTATGATGATAGTTCTCTCTTAACCTCTGCTAAGTCTGATAACCAGCGGTCAGGAGTGAGGTGGATGGAAGAACGATTTTTTGTGCATTAAGTCAGAGAGAGGAAAAGTGCTCAGCCTTGGGTATCCACCTGGGCTGCATAAGTCAAAAGAGACATCTCTCTTCTTTTTAGGGGGCAGTGGCTTTGAACAATTCTCATAAGTAAGGAGGCATGAAGACTCAGCTGTGGAGAGCCATTTTCCTGCCATTGGAGCCCAAGGGCAATAGGTAAATGGTCTTAATTTACCAAAATTAAGGCCAAAGGCCAAAAAGAGGAGAGAAAGAGAGAGGGGAGGAGAGGGGTGGAAAAGAGAGAAGAGGAGAAGGAAGAGGAGACTTACTAAATGTGGTTCCAGTTCTATTGATTTCTGGACTTCTTACATTGAGGTGCTCATGTTACTATCAAGATTAAACATATCTGGGACTTCCCTGGTGGCATAGTGGTTAAGAATCTGCCTGCCAATGCAGGGGACACAGTTTCGAGCCCTGGTCCGGGAAGATCCCACATGCCGCGGAGCAACTAAACCCGTGTGCCACAACTACTGAGCCCATGTGCCACAATTACTGGAGCCCACGTGCCTAGAGCCTGTGCTCCACAACAAGAGTAGCCACCGCAATGAGAAGCCCGCACATCACAACAAAGAGTAGCCCCCGCTCGCCACAACTAGACAAAACCTGCACGTAGCAACAAAGACCCAATGCAGCCATAAATAAATAAATTTATATTAAAAAAAGATTAAATATATCCTTGTGGTGGGAGAAGAAAGAACACTGTCTTCTACTAGGATTTCTGCTTAATCATGACAAATACCAGAAGATCACCAATTTTTAGGAACTCAGGATGGAATGCTCACCACCAACGGAGATCTCTGCCCCACATATTCGAATCTCGTCATTACTGCTACAGGCCAGTTTGCAGACAAACAGGGTTGTACCCAGGGGAAGACCTGTGACTTGCGAGCTGAGGGAGTGACCATGCTGAAAATAGATTCTTCTGTCAAACTTGTAGAGGATTAACTTGTTAAAACTGGAGAATTGCAAGCAGCCTTGTTTGGTCTTCAAAGAGCACGAAATGTTGACAGCTGACCCAAGTGAAATTACATGGGAAGGCTGCACAGTCACATCCCCTCTCTTGCACACATCTGCAATAAGACACACATCACACAAAAGACATAAGATGGCATATAAGAAACCCACTGCAAGATGGAGGGTTTGTGTAATTCCCCAAAGCTGGATAAAACTAACCCTGTCAAATGATGGAAATATACCTAAGTTTCATTGCTCTGGCTGTATTGGTGAAGCACAATGAGGAGAGAAGGCAACCGTATTAAAGTCTAACTGTATTTGAATTAAAATATACATCCTTGGGCTTCCCTGGTGGCGCATGTGGTTGAGTCCGCCTGCCGATGCAGGGGACACAGGTTCATGCCCCGGTCCAGGAGGATCCCACTTGCTGCGGAGCGGCTGGGCCCATGAACCATGGCCGCTGAGCCTGCGCGTCCGGAGCCTGTGCTCCGCAACGGGAGAGGCCACAACAGTGAGAGGCCCGCGTACTGCAAAAACAAAAAACAAAAAACAAAAAAAAATCCTTCTCAAAACAGTAATACTATAACCAGAACTATAAATAGGAAAGTGGTGAGAAAATAGTGTTGGAAGAACATTCAGGACCACAGTTCTAGGAAAAACCAATCTCTCTTATATGCAAATTATTCACCAGACTACTAAAAATTACTTCCCAGAATAAGTCACATTTGTTTCCATCCCCATTTATGATTTATAACACTTACTTCAATACTCATACCAAAATGATTAACAAGCTATTAGAAATGTTTAAAAGGCTATTACAAATGTTAAAGGGCAGATTTGGGAATAATTCCCTCTCTTGCTATATTAGAGGTATAAAGTATGTGTAATCTATTATTTTATAACAAAGAGAAAATATTTAGGGGCTCTGTATGTGTAGTTTGCATCAAGGATGGAAATTAGGTCTTACCATGATATTCCTTCAAGATGTAAGACCCTAGGTAGCATGAACCATTGTCCAATACAGCTAATACAAAATCACATGAGGGCCTCCCTGGTGGCGCAAGTGGTTGAGAGTCCGCCTGCCGATGCAGGGGATACGGGTTCGTGCCCCGGTCTGGGAGGATCCCATATGCCGCGGAGCGGCTGGGCCCGTGAGCCATGGCCGCTGAGCCTGCGCGTCTGGATCCTGCGCGTCCGGAGCCTGTGCTCCGCAACGGGGGAGGCCACAACAGTGAGAGGCCCGCATACCGCAAAAAAAAAAAAAAAAAAAAAAAAAAAAAAAAAAAAAAAAAAAATCACATGAATGTGTTCTTCTTTTAAAAAGAGTTCTCCAGGGCCTCCCTGGTGGCGCAGTGGTTGAGAGTCCGCCTGCCGATGCAGGGGATACGGGTTCGTGCCCCGGTCTGGGAGGATCCCATATGCCGCGGAGCGGCTGGGCCCGTGAGCCATGGCCTCTGGGCCTGCGCATCCGGAGCCTGTGCTCCGCAACGGGAGAGGCCACAACAGTGAGAGGCCCGCATACCGCAAAAAGAAAAAAAAAAAAAAGAGTTCTCCATATTATTTTCTATATGCCAGGTCCCACAATAAACTCTTAAAGAGAGGTCACTCTTACTCTCCAGGAGGTTTTGTATATGTAAATACGACAACTAATCAGAAATTAGCAGTTTTGGGTAGTACTCAGTACTGCTGATGAAAAAAAGAAAAAAACCTCAGAATTATAGACTCACCTTGAATTTTTAGATGTGATATAAAGCCTCCACTGAAAGCCTTTTTTGGTAATTATCAGATTGCTTGGATCAACTACCATAAACAAATTGGTAAAAAAGTTATTCAAATCAAATAAAGGAAATACTGAATTCTGAAAAGTTTCCATTTTTATTTTCAGAACTAAGTCTCTTTCTCTCTCTTATCTTACTTATATTTTTGTTTTCTGTTTCTTTGATCCTAATGGGCCAGAAAGTAAAAAATAAGATGCCAATAAGAACAGCGAAGAAAATGCCAGCCATTATTTTTTTAGCAGAGCTGAATCCATCCATGAATACCCTCTGTTAAAATGCACTATAATGTAAAACATTCATTCATGATGCCTAGCTTGATACCTAGTCATTTTGTTAAGAGGAAAAGATATCATTGGACTCTTAATCATTAGTATTAATGAAATAAAATACATATTAGTAACAGACATAGAACCAGACTTATCCACTTAAACTTGACAGAAGATTGACTACAAAAGACCAACTACCAGAACATTTACCACAAAGGCATATTTCATCTATAACTGAGAATTTAAACCAAACATCCCTCCACAGATTAGATTGCAGAAATATCTTACCTATTTTTGCTTTAACTAACAGCCACATGATGATAAAAATAAGTGCCAATGAGCACCCGTTAACTGTATGTGCCATGAACAGTCAACTCTGGAATACACCTCTGTATTTTTCCTTGTAAAAGAAGACAAATTCATTCATGTTAAATACATTCAGAAAATACCAGAACCAATACTATTCAGAGGGCTTAAAATGCCCTTTTAATTTTCTTCACATTGTTAAGATTTTTTTTTTTAATGAAGTTTACCTTTAAAACTAGTAAACTGAAAATCTTAGCCACCTCTAACCCCCGTGTCATTTAAGCTTCTTGGGGTCAGCAAAGGGTGGGGGAAGAGATCTGGCCTCTGGAGTCCTTTAGAACTGGTTTAAATACTTTGAGACTATTGGGCAAGTTATTTAACCTTCTGAGCTTCAGTCTCACACAAAACTTTTTTCTTCCAAACAGGGCTGCATCATCATAGTCAAACGCAGTCGTATGAAATTCCACGAGTAGTGAGAATTTCTTTCTTTCTTTTTAATTTTTAAAATTTAAAGTCTTTTACTGAATTTGTTACAATATTGCTTCTGTTTTATGTTTTGGTTTCTTGGCCGCAAGGCATGTGAGATCTTAGCTCCCTGACCAGAGATGGAACCCACACCCCCTGCTTTGGAAGGCGAAGTCTTAGCCACTGGGCCGCCAGGGAGGCGCCAGTAGTGAGAATTTCTGATCTAGTTATGTGCTTCTGGAAGTAACAGGAGATTAAAAAGTGGCTCATAACCACACACACCCCGCCCCCCCCCCCCACCAAGAATTTAGTAAAAGATTGATCTCTTTGGCAGTAAGAAAAGAATTCCAAGGGTTCTTAGGGGGCTGTTTGGGTTTCCTATAGAAGTTCAATTTGGTTTGTTTGCTTGTTTATTCATTATTTATTTATTTTACTGAGTATTTTTATCTTGAATGATTTGAAAAATACAAGCTGGTGATTTCTGTTTGTTTCCAAGTTTAAACTTAAGGAATGGCTTTAGCAAATCCCTAAATTCTATTAAAGGTGGGCCAGAAATTCATGAAGCAGGCTGAAAAGCTGTGTGATGTTGGGCCACTGGCAACCAGCCAATGCAAATGTTCACCTCGTATTCCCATACCTAGAAATGGGCCAGAACATGCTGGAGAGCCTCAGAAAAAATCACTTATTCATTCAACAGTGATGGCTACCTTTCATCTGCCAGGTACCGTGTTAAGTGCTAGAGATACAACAGTCCTGCCCTAGTGGGCTTCTAGAAAGTGTCCACTTGCTCTTTTTTTTTTTTTTTTTTTGCGGTACGAGGGCCTCTCACTGTTGTGGCCTCTCCCGTTGCGGAGCACAGGCTCCGGACGCGCAGGCTCAGCGGCCATGGCTCACGGGCCCAGCCGCTCCGTGGCATGTGGGATCTTCCCGGACCGGGGCAGGAACCCGTGTCCCCTGCATCGGCAGGCAGACGCTCAACCACTGCGCCACCAGGGAAGCCCCACTTGCTCTTTTGACTCCTCTGCACTAACCCAATCATCACTCAGGGAAGCCCCCAGATAATATCAGCATCTTTTCAATAGTCTTTGCTGGTGGCTCTTCCTCCTCCTCCTGACTGTTAAGTCTTGGAGGAACTCAGCGTACTCAAGACATTTTTGTCTCTATTTCTACTCTCTCCCGAGGGATCTTCTCTGGTCACCTGGCTCTAGATACCATCTGTATGCTAAAGACTCTCCGATGCTTATCTTCAACTCAGACATTGCTCTGAGCTCTAGTCTCCTACGTATGTCTCCTTGGCATCACTTCTTGGACATCTAAGAGGATGCTCAATAGTAACATGTTCAAGTTGAATTTTTGGTCTCCCTTCTCCAAACTGGTTCTTCCTCCAGCCTTTTCTACCTCCGTGAATAACATTTTTATCCCCTGAATTGCTCAAAAACCTAGACATCATCCTCGATTCCACCCTCTCTCTCATGCCCCACAGCCAAACCATCACTAAGTCCTGTCAATTTTATCTCCTGAATACATCATAGATCAGTCCCCTTCTCTCCATTTCTACCATCCTCACCCCAGTCCAAACCACTGTCCTCTCTCCCCTAGATGACTGCAGTAGCTCCTTAATGCGCCTCTCCATCCATCTTTGCCCCTTTCTAAGTCATTTTCACATAGCTGACTACCTTTTAAAAACATAAATCAGGGCTTCCCTGGTGGCGCAGTGGTTGAGAGTCCACCTGCTGATGCAGGGGACACGGGTTCGTGCCCTGGTCTGGGAAGATCCCACATGCTGTGGAGCGGCTGGGCCCGTGAGCCATGGCCACTGAGCCTGCGCGTCCGGAGCCTGTGCTCTGCAACGGGAGAGGCCACAACAGTGAGAGGCCCGCGTACCGCAAAAAAATCCAAAAACAAAACATAAATCGGATTATGTTACCTGCTTCATATCACCTCTGTTTAAAACCCATCAACAGGTCCCCATTGCTGTTAGAAAAAAAATCCCAAGTCCTTACCATACATGAATCTCTCAGCCACTGCATGGCTTCATGTCTCCTATCTTGCCACCATCATTTGCTCTACGTTTTTGCCTTGCCAGCTCTGCTTCATTCACACTGGTCTTCAGACTGTTCCTTGAACAAGACATGCCCCTTGCTGCTCCGGGGACTCTGCGCTTTTCATTTCCTCTGCTAGAATCCTCTTCCCCCGGCTCTTAGTGGCTGACTAGCTTACATCTTTCAGACCTCAGATCATGTGTCACTTCCTCAGAGAGCCCCTCCCTGACCACTCAGCCAAAGTGGTCTTGGCCATCTCCTTTCTACTCATCACGTTATTTACTTCACGATACAATCTGTAACTATCTTGTTTACTTATTTGATTGTCTTAGTTGTCATCTATCTTTGTGCTAGAATTTAAGCCACCATGAGAGCAGGAACATTGACTGTCTTGCTCACTGCCGTATGCGAGCACTTGGCATTGGGAAAGAGTACTCAATAAGTCTTTATTGAACGAGAGAAGGGAAGGAGGGATGGAGGGGCTATAGAAAATTCCCTATAAACGTCCCTGTGGTAGGCAGCATGATGGCCCACCAAAGATGTCCATGCCCTAATCCCCAGAACCTGTGAATATATTATGTTGCACGACAAAGGGACTTTGGAGATGTGACTAAAGTTAGGGACCTTGAGGGGAGGCGATTATCCTGGACACCCACATGGGCCCGATCTAATTATGCGAGTCCCTAAAAGTGGGTGAGGGAGGCAGAAGGGTCGGTCAGACAGCTGTAGAGCGAGGACTGTGCTGCTGCCTTTGAAGATGGAGGGAGGGGGTTATGGGCCAAGAGAAGTGGTGCCTCTGAAATCTGGAGATGATCCTCAGCTCACAGATACTGTAAAATGTATTCTCTGGGTCTTGGTTTAAAATGTTTGAGAAACACTGATCTAAATAGAAATCCAACAGTTTCGCTCTCTCTAAATCATGAAGGCCCAGGTCATGGCACACAATGGCTTCTGTGAGCTAATTCCTGTCTTCATTACCAGCCACATTCACCACTGTTGACACTATTGTCTAGTAACACGGAGCTGCACATCCCATGTCAGTACATGCTTCTGTGTCTTTGTTCATGCTATTCTCTTACCTTTCCACTGTTCTTAGACAGGCTAAGTCTTTTTTTTTTTTTTAAGTGAATGTTTTTTTTTTTTAATTTATTTAATTTATTTTTGGCTGTGTTGGGTCTTTGTGCTGCACCCAGGCTTTTCTCTAGTTGAGGCGAGCAGGGACTACTCTGCTCTGGTGCGCGGGCTTCTCACTGCGGTGGCTTCTCTTGTTGCAGAGCATGGGCTCTAGGTACGCGGTCTCTAGAGCGCAGGCTCAGTAGTTGTGGCGCACAGGCTTAGTTGCTCCGTGGCATGTGGGATCTTCCCGGACCAGGGCTTGAACCCGTGTCCCCTGAACTGGCAGGTGGATTCTTAACTACTGTGCCACCAGGGAAGCCCCAGATTGGCTAAGTCTTACTCATCCATCCCAACTCAGCTCAGGCACCTTCTATTCAGTCATTTATTCAACAAGTATGTATTTAGCCATTGCTATGTGCCAAGGACTTGGGAGAGAGTGGAGAAAAAGACAGACAAGGTTTTAGGTCTCATGGAACCAACATTCTGGAGAAGGTAGACAAAAGACAAATAAATAACAAACAGATACCTTCAGATAATGATGAAAGAATAAGAGAGGCTAAGGGGAGAGAGAACCCGGGGAGGAGAGAAGCCAGTCAATAAAGGTGTTTCTAGGAGGTGAAACTTGAGCTGAGATTGGCACAGGCCAGACGAAGACTCAAAAAGACTTTTCCTGACAGAATAAATGTTGAGTGCAAAGCCTGGAGGCAAAGGAAAAAGCTTGCTGTGGTTGAGGCATAGAAATAAGGTCAGGGTAGCTGGGGAAAGTGACTCTGGGGAGAATGGTATGAAATGAAATTTGAGAAGAAGGTAGGAGCCAGATCTACCATGGGGCTTGTTTGCCATGGAAGGGAGCCTGGATTTTACTCTCCAATCTATGGGAAACCATTGGTATGTCATTAGAGGTTTTATTTATTTATTTAACTGGGTTTTAACTAGGGTATCACAAGATATGAATTACATTAAACACACACACAAATACAAAAGCAAACAAACAGAAAAACTAGTCTTGGTTCTGTGTACGGAGGCTGGAGTAGAAGCAAGCAGACCAGTTAGGAAGCAACTGGGGAGGCCCAGGTAGGAAATGATGGTGATGTGGACCACAGTGATAGCAGTAGAGGTGGAAAGAAGTAGCCAGATATTAGCCTATTTGATGTCTTCAGGTAGATTGAAGCCTCCTACTAGTATCTTCATAGCATCCTGGCATCCTCCTATCTTAGCACCTGCTGTATTAAATAGGACTAATTTCTTTCGGTATCTGCTTGTCTCCTCCATTAGCCTGCAAGTACCTCATAGGCAGAGGCCACAATCTGTGGCACATAAAAGGCATGTGCTGATCTGAATGAAACTTAAATGGTTTTTCTGTTTTTTACTTCTGGTTTAGTTTAATATAACTACACTACATTAAAAGTACATTAAATCTCATTCTGCTACATGGTGTTCGACATCATTATTAAGTCTTTTTTTAATTGTAGCTATCTTAGTTTAGTTTAAAATTCGTTAGTTTTCATTAAGCCTTGGAATATTCTGGCATAAAGGAAATTATGGATTGAATTAGAAGATAACTGAATGAACAGATATATAGGGATTAAATAGGTTTCTGCTTCTTAACTGCAAAGGGTATCTACAGGGTACCTTTCAATGTGCCTTGCAACTTATGAAGCAATAACATTCTCCAAATAGTAAAATATTCAATAGTAAAACATTACTTGGTTATTATAAGAATTAAAAAATGTATATATGTGAAATATGTATATATGATAGATATATATACACACACCTATATATGAAATAGACAAAGTAGAGGATAAATTTGAGTATATATAGTACATTGATTCAAACACAAACATGCTCAGTTTCTCTGAATGACCAGGTAAAATAGCTGCTTCATTTATAAGAAACTCAGAACCCCAAAGACCTTCAAGTAAATGAGGTATCTTCCAATAAAATGAAACCTCCTATCAACTGTAAACATCCTTCATACAGCCTGCCTGGAGGGTCAATATTAAAACGACAACTCTGTCTTGAATCAGAAAATCAAAGAGTGTGCTATGTCACTGACTCATCACTCAAGTGGTGACAATTTCCAGACAGTGAAAACAACATCTCAATGAGGGGGGCGGGGACCAGCCAGAAATAAAGCAACTGGCAGGAGGGCAGAGACAATCCCCCCTCAGTGAGCCTCTCTTTCCCCACTGCTCCAAGAAGCACAAAATAAGCAGCTAAAATCATATTTGACTAGGCTAGGAAAAACCCTTACCACAGGTGGTAATTTCATGTAGGCTAGAACTCTTCCTACTTCCACATCACTTTTCTTCTGTAGCACCATAGTAAGCTCAAGGGGCAGCATGGTATTGTGGAAAAGAAAAAGGCTAGTGAATCTCAGTTCTACTGTGTGCTGTTAACTGTCAGGGTGCCGTTTCCTCATTCATGCAATGAGTACAGGAATACCTACCTAGACAAAGTTACTGGGAGGATGAATATGCCAGTGTCATGGACCCATGAGAATACCTAGCACAGGGTAGGCACTCCACTGAGGCTAGCTCCCATTTTCCCTTCTGGGTCCAGCTTTTGTATCTCTTTTCTAAATCGTTTACGACTTTCAACATATTGGAATTGTATGTTTTGTTAGACTAGGTAAAATGTCATATGTTAGGCAGTCTTAACCCTGGCTATCAAAGAATTTAATAACTCAGAGGAGGAAGGAACCTCAAAGGTTAGCCAATAATTACCATGCCCTATTGCTCCTTTCCCCTCCCAAAAGCTGACATTTGAGTCTGGGCCACCAGAGAACAACCAAGTGATTGTTCTGAATGTGCATTAAGGCTGTCTGCCTTATAAATACATGCTGTTAATTACCCAGTTGACTCAATGAGGCAGGGTACAAAATCATTCTCTTCTGCCAGCAAAGCTACTGACAGACATATCTTACTGGTGGCAGATCAGTATAGACACAACACTTTGGAGGTCATGTATTCTACATTCCTCATTTTATAGGCAAACTGAGCCCTAGAGAAAACAAGGGACTTGCCAAAGGTCCAAAGGTCACATTAATAGCAGAATCCAGATCAGAATGGAGGTGTCCCAATTTCTAATCCAAGATTACTTCTAGCAGGTAGGATTGCTTCTGATCAGTTGCAACAGTAGCAGCATAAAACTAGAAATAACGCTAATATTAACACCGCCCTTAATACTAATGCTACAGTTTGTTGATCTTTTATTATGTTTGATGTACATTACATACAATCTTTATGATACCCATCTAGTAAAGCACTTACAATGACTAATGCTTTAGTTTTCAGAAGGTTGAATCACCCACCTCCCTCAAAAGAAGGTCAAACAATAAAACCCAGTGTACATACAATATGTAACCATCTCTAATGATCTATTCCACTCTGAGGATTGGAGAGGAAAATCAAGTCCACCAAGTAGCTAACTTGCAACTCAGCCACTGGAGCCAACCTTCTCTTCCCTATACCTTTCCATGGGCTATGTCATGAAAAAGAAGAGTTTCCTGACCAAAGCATCATCTCCTTTTTACTTCTGAGTCTACCATTTGTTGAAAAATCTAACAAGCCATAACACGGACAAACCCTGGCCTGCCAGCCTCAGATCATTAAATCACCCCCTTCATAATGTCATGTCAGACGGCTTAAAGGGGAAGGAAAGTAATCATATCAACCCCTTCTGCTTTTTCTTCTTTCTAGCCAACAGTTCCAACCCCCATTACATAAGCTGAATTGGACGCACCTGTTTTCCTTTCTTATGCAGCTGCTGAGGCTCTCTTGAACCTTGTCTCATCTCACTGGTTAGCATTTGTAGTCCTAATTTTACCCATTTACAGGAACTTTCTTCTCTTGCTTGAATTCAGGAGACTTCTGAAGTTTGGGTCCCTCTCTCTCTCTTTTTTAATTTTAGGGTGTTTTCTCCTTTCCCACTTTATGACTTCTTTATCATTTTTCTTAACAAAGATCCCCTTATGCTTTTTCCCCTTCTTTCCTGTTTTTCTGGAATGTTCTGTCAGACCTATTCGTCTCTATTTCCAATTCAGATATATCACCCTGGACATAATATACGGGCTCCTGAAATGTTGTGTGTAAACAAATTACATTTAAAATGCATTAGGGAATCTTATCAGGCCCCAACCCCAGAATCATGTGTACTGTGAACTGTCTTATAAATTGAACAAGCATTCCTACAATAGAGCAATAAACAGGAAATAAAGAAAGAAGAAATAAGATGTGGATGGAGTCTTGAAGAAACAAGGTACTTTCAGATCAGTTGGTGTTATTTGCTATGTTTTTTCTTTCTTCGATTACCTTCGCAAGGCTACAATTTTCATGGCACTTGTTCAATTAAGTTTCAACAATCCAATCTCCTCTATTTTCACTCTCTGTATCCTTCAATAGCTATAAATAAAATAAGCCATCTTTTACTGAAAAGGATGATATACTGGAAAGAGCCTGGTATTTAGGGCCAGAGGATCATCCTGGGGCCAGGTGTCATCCTGGTTTCTCCACTTCTACCTGTGTCATCATCACAAGTAACTCTGAAAAATGGCAATCCAGGGCTTCCCTGGTGGCACAGTGGTTGAGAGTCCGCCTGCTGATGCAGGGGACACAGGTTCGTGCCCCAGTCTGGGAAGATCCCACATGCCGCGGAGCGGCTGGGCCTGTGAGCCATGGCCGCTGAGCCTGCGCATCCGGAGCCTGTGCTCTGCAACGGGAGAGGCCACAACAGTGAGAGGCCTGCATACTGCAAAAAAAAAAAAAAAAAAAAAAAAAAAAAAGGCAATTCACATTTATTGAGAAAATTAGATCTCTTTCACTAACTTTTCTTCCTTAGTTTATTGGAAAGGTCTCTCCTTTGACACATTTAACCTTGAAGTCTCTATTCGTGGACAATGGCATGGGAGTGGCAGGTTTATCCTTGAGTCTTGAGTGTTGTAAAATCCTGGCAAGTTTTGTAGCTTCAACCCCTGAGCCTTTTCTTAGTGCTATAAGGCATTAAAAATATTAAAGCACATTACAATTACTTTGTTTTAAGAGTTTTCTCAGAATTTCACAGCTATCTTAATATAATTGGAGGCACCCTGGGTCTAGGGGGGCAGACAAAGACTAGTGATCACCATGTTACAATATTCCTCAAGGTTTCTTCTATAAACTAAAAATTCAACTGAAATCTCGACACTAATAATCCCATGTCTCAGCACCTCTGCCTGATGTTTTACTTAATATTTTCCTTTTCTTCTGCATATTACTGCAAAAGGGATGTAAATTAAGATTCTAATCTTAATAATCTTTTATAGGCATTTACTTAGCAATTTATCACAATGCAGAGCATGTTGACTGAGTTGTTAACATTTGATCTTCTACTAAATAAAGTAACTATTGGTATCTCTATTCTGCAGGTGGAGAGATCTGCAAGTTGATCACGATAATACAGAAAAACCAGAAGCAAATTCAGAATTAGATAAATTAGAACTACCTTCCATGCTTGAGTTTCCTCAACTGTAAAATAAAAATAAAAATAGCACCAAACTCACAGGATTATTGTGGGAGTTAAATGAGAAGCTCTTAGCAAAGTGCCTGGTATATAGAAAGAGCTCAATAAATACTATCATCCATTATTATTATTAAAAGAAAAAAGATAATATCATTTACTTATCAAGGACATTGTTAGAATTAAGCTAGACAGCCTTGCTTTTTGACCTCTCTCTTGGCCCATTCATCTGGCTCATCATTGAAGAATTAATTTGATTAAAACTAGATCCCATACCTCCTTCATAAAAGGTGACTTCATGCCGCTTATAATTTATGACATACTAAGTGTTCTCATAATTATTATCTTCCTAAACAGTTTTAACTTTTTTGAGGACAGGAACTGAGACTTACGTTTCTTTATATTGCAATGACCAGCACAATGTCTTGAATATAACAGATGTTCAATACATATTTATACTTTAAAAACACATTGTTACCATTAGCAAAGAGCACCACAATGTTCCAAGAACAAAGGAAATTGGACAAAGCTTCTTTGGGATTTGGCTTTCTTTCCAGATTAGCCTGCACAAATGTACATGCAGAAGTTGAGAGCAGTGCTGTGAGTGTAATTGCAAAGATGACAAATAATTGGCCAAAGAACAAAGCAGGTACAATTTTAAAAAAAAGTCCACAATTAAGAAATGATGTACAGGGGCTTCCCTGGTGGCGCAGTGGTTAAGAATCTGCCTGCCAATGCAGGGGACACGGGTTCGAGCCCTGGTCTGGGAAGATCCCACATGCCGCGGAGCAACTAAGCCCGTGAGCCACAACTACTGAGCCTGCGCATCTGGAGCCTGTGCTCCACAACATGAGAGGCCGTGACAGTGAGAGGCCCGCGCACTGCGATGAAGAGTGGGCCCCACTCGCCGCAACTGGAGAAAGCCCTCGCACAGAAATGAAGACCCAACACAGCCAATAAATAAATAAATTAATTAAAATAAATTTTAAAAAAAAGAAATGATGTACAACATCTACTGTACTTATAGGATTCTTCTCCCATAAAAATCTCACATCTGCTTTAGAATTTTTTCCACACTGAACTCATTCTAATGTAAGAAAGATTCAAAGCTTGCCAAAATTAGGGAATTTATGTAAACATCATGACAGTCAAGAAACATGAAACATGATAAAAGAACGCTGCAAACTCTTTTAGAGCCTTTTGTGCCCAAGAAAGTGACAGTAATGAATTGAGAATTTCACATTAAAATGGAGGGAAAGAGTATCAGTTCTCAGCCACTAAGGTCCTTTCAGTTATATGCTGGACAGAGAAACAGGGCACTGTACCATTCCTTGTTAATGGGAACCAGAATCTAATGTTTGTTTGCCCAAGTGGAGGTGGATATAATGTTTTGAGTCAGAGGTGCAAAGGCAAGGAGCACAGAGTCTGGAGCCAAAAACCTGTAACTCACTATCTCTGTGAAAGTGTGAAAGTTTCCACATCTGTAAAACGGGAATACTTATAACCAGTTCACTGGGTTTTTAAAGAATTATAGCAGATAACAGTGATACCCAAGGGCCAAGTCCATAGTAGGTGCTCAACGAAGACTTTTATCCACACAGGATATACTCGTAGGGGATTGTAACAGACATTCGGAGTTTTGCCTTGTTCTTTAGAGATACCAGGAAAAAACTTTTTGTATGCATTTGGATTGCTATTCGTAAAACCTGGATCTAATCGCAGGGATACTTAATCTCCTCCAATGTTTGTATTTACTGCCCCTCAACCAGGTGAAAAGAGCCTCTCTAAAGAGACATTCCACAGATGAGAAAAGAGACTGGCCAGGCGGCTCGCCCCAGAACATTCTGCCAGTGACTAGATAGGTGGGGACTCTGCGTTTACAGAGGCCCCAGGAAAGTGCTGCGGAGAAAGGGACAATTCACCCCCATGCAAGACTAAGTAAGACTCCTGCATATCTTATTCACAAAAGATCCACTTCCGAGCCGCGAGTCACGCCCGTGGGCCTGGACCCAGGCTGGCCCCTGATGGGTGCCCGCTGCCGTTTCCAGACGCCAGCCCTCCCCTCCTCACGTTCCCACCGTTCTGCGAGCGCCTTGGAAGCTCAATCTGAGCGCTCCTCCGCTCCATCTGGCCAACCGCGACCCGGCAGCCTCAAGCGAACGTCCCGGCCACAGTGAGGGCCCAGATGAGCAGAGGCCGCCCCCAAACCCCCCTCCCCGGGAGAAGCGAGGCACGAAAGCCGGGGGTCCCAAGCGTCCGCGCCCCACCTATCCCCTGGCCACTCACCGCGCGTCTCCAGCCCGCGGGCCCGCTGCGGGGCGGCGCGGAGCTAATGGCCCGGGCGCTGCGGGACGCACGTGCCGCGCAGCCAGTGTGCGCTCCGGGCGTCCCGGTGCTCGTGCCCGCCCCGCCGGTGGCCCCAGGGTGGGCGCTCCGGCGGCGCCGGGGCGCGCGCGGACGTGCGTCGGGCGGCGCCCGGGCCGAGGAGGTAGTCGTGGCCGTGGCCGTCGGCGGAGGGAAAGCAGCTGCACTGTCAGCTGTCGAAGCGGGCCGGCCAGGGTCCGGTTCCGCCGCTGGCGGGCTGTGCCCGTGCCGCCCGGAGCAAGGTAATTACCGCGGCACCCGTCGGGTTCCCCTTCTATACAAGGCGGGTAGGAAAGCCTCGCTCCTCAGCCAGGGTGGTGAGGTGAATTAAGCACCAGGGTATGAAAAGCACGGCCGAATCATGTTCTCGCCTATCACAGCCATGGGGAAGCGGCACTTCGTTGACACTCTGTAGAGAAATTTCCTCAGAGATGTTCTTCCTCTGTGCTTGCCCAGCACTTACCACACCCTAGTGCTGCGGTCACCAAAGCGGGCTGTGTGTAAGACTGGGTGTGAGAAGAAAATACTAGAACTTTCATTTGTGTTTGTAACTAAAAAGTAAGAAAGAATTCACATTTAATAGGTGGCATGACCCTGACTCTAAATGGTCCCATGTTCCATGTGTTATAAGTGGGATTCTGAGGGAAGAGGGAAAACTGTCCAAAATGCAGAGGGGATGACAGCGGTGCTTTTACTTATGACAATATTTCATTGACGCTAGGAATTCAACTCTAAGACGTACTATTTTTTTTTTTTTTTTTTTTTTTTTTTGCGGTACGCGGGCCTCTCACTGTTGTGGCGTCTCCCGTTGCAGAGCACAGGCTCCGGACGCACAGGCCCAGTGGCTATGGCTCACGGGCCCAGCCACTCCGCAGCATGTGGGATCTTCCCGGACCGGGGCACGAACCCGCATCCCCTGCATCGGCAGGCGGACTCTCAACCACTGCACCACCAGGGAAGCCCCGTACTATTTTTCATACACTAGTGAGAAATAAAAAGAACTGTCTTATAAACTTATGACATAATGCTTTCTTGTCACTTAGAATATTTTTAATTGAATTTTTTATTTATTTTTCTAAAATTTATTTATTTATTTTATTATTTTATTTTATTTATTTATTTTGGCTGCGTTGGGTATTCGTAGCTGCGTGAAGGCTTTTCTCTGGTTGCCGTGAGCGGGGGCTACTCTTCGTTGCGGTGCGTGGGCTTAACATTGCGGTGGCTTCTCTTGTTGAGGAGCACCGGCTCTAGGCACGCGGGCTTCAGTGGTTGTGGCACGTGAGCTTCAGTAGTTGTGGCCCACAGGCTCTAGAGCGCAGGCTCAGTAGTTGTGGCGCATGGGCCCAGCTACTCCACGGCATGTGGAATCTTCCCGGACCAGGGCTCGAACCCGTGTTCCCTGCGCTGGCAGGCAGATTCTTAACCACTGCACCACCAGGGAAGCCCCTAAAATTTTTATGTTTTAAAAATATCCCTTTTAGATTTATTAGACATATGTGTTTACTATCAGTCTTGTTTATTCAAAAAGAAAAAGGAAAATAGAAGCAAAATAAATTTGGTTAAAATATTCTTTAGATACATTCGCGTTCAGTCTGCAACATTCCTGATCACTTTTTTGTTTCACTCAATATCATCTTCAGTGATATGAGTATTAATAAAGCCACATTTCTTAAAAGAATGTCCCACTGTTACCTCTGGGATGTTCTTCCCTCCCACTGAAACCAGTCCAGGCTTGCTGAGTATGTGCAGAGCCAACTCCATCACCATACTGTTTGGGCAGTAAGCATAAGACACCTCCCAATTTTTTTTTTAATAGATCGTTATTGGAGTATAATTGCTTCACAATACTGTGTTAGTTTCTATTGTACACCAAAGTGAATCAGCCATATCTATATGTATGTCCCCATATCCCCTCCCTCTTGAGCCTCTCTCCCATCCTCCCTATCCCACCCCTCTAGGTCATCTCAAAGCACCGAGCTGATCTCCCTGTGCTATGCTGCCGCTTCCCACTAGCTAACTATTTTACATTTGGTAGTGTATATATGTCCATGCTACTCTCATTTCGCCAAGGCTTCCCATTCCCACCCCATGTCCTCAAGTCCATTCTCTGTGTCTACATCTTTATTCCTCCCCTGCAACTAGGTTCATTAGTACAATTTTTTTTTTAGATTCCATATATATGCGTTAGCAAATGGTATTTGTTTTTCTCTTTCTGACTTACTTCACTCTGCATGACAGACTCCAGGTCCACCCACCTCACTACAAATAACTCAATTTTGTTTCTTTTTATGGCTGAGTAATATTCCATTGTATGTATGTGCCACATCTTCTTTATCCATTCATCTGTCGATGGACACTTAGGTTGCTTCCATATCCTGGCTACTGTAAATAGTGCTGCAGTGAACATTGTGGTACATGCCTCTTTTTGGATTGTGGTTTTCTCAGGGTATATACCCAGTAGTGGGATTACTGGGTCATATGGTAGTTCTACTTTTTGTTTTTTAAGGAACCTCCATACTGTTTTCCATAGTGGTTGTATCAATTTACATTCGCACCAACAGTGCAGGAGGGTTCCCTTTTCACAACACCCTTTCCAACATTTATTGATTCTAGATTTTTTTATAATGGCCATTCTGACTGGCGTGAAGTGATGCCTCATTGTAGTTTTGATTTGCATTTCCCTAATAATTAGTCATGTTGAGCATCTTTTCATGTGCCTCTTGGCCATCTGTATGTCTTCCTTGGTAAAGTGTCTATTTAGGTTTTCTGCCCATTTTTTAATTGGATTGTTTGTTTTTTGATATTGAGCTCCATGAGCTGTTTGTATATTTTGGAGATTAATCCTTTGTCCGTTGTTTCATTTGCAAATAGTTTCTCCCATTGTGAGCGTTCTCTTTTCATCTTGTTTATGGTTTTTGCCATGCAACAGCTTTTAAGTCCCATTTGTTTATTTTTGTTTTTATTTCTGTTACTCTAGGAGGTGGGTCAAAACAGATCTTGCTGTGGTTTATGTCAAAGATGTTTTTCCTGTGTTTTCCTCTAAGAGTTTTACAGTGTCTAGTCTTAAATTTAGGTCTTTAATCCATTTTGAGTTTATTTTTGTGTATGGTGTTAGGTAGTGTTCTAATTTCATTCTTTTACATGTAGCTGTCCAGTTTTTCCAGCACCACTTATTGAAGAAGTGTCTTTTCTCTGTTGTATATTCTTGCCTCCTTTGTCATAAATTAGGTGACCATATGTGCATGGGTTTATCTCTGGGCATTCTATCCTGTACCATTGATCTATATTTCTGTTTTTGTGCCAGTACCATACTGTCTTGATTACTGTAGCTTTGTGGTATAGTTTGAAGTCAGGGAGACTGATTCTTCCAGCTCCATTTTTCTTTCTCAAGATTGCTTTGGCTTTCGGGTCTTTTGTGTTTCCAAACGAATTGCACAATTTTTTGTTCTAATTCAGTGAAGAATGCCATTGGTAGTTTGAGAGGGATTGCATTGAATCTGTAGATTGCTTTGGGTAGTAGAGTCATTTTCACAATATTGATTCTTCCAATCCAAGAACCTGGTGTATTTCTCCATCTGTTTATGACATCTTTGATTTCTTTCATGAGTGTTTGATAGTTTTCTGAGTACAAGCCTTTCTCCTCCTTAGGCAGGTTTATTCCTAGGTATTTCATTCTTTTTGTTGCGATGGTAAATGGGATTGTTTCCTTAATTTCTCTTTCTGATTTTTTGTTGTTGGTGTATAGGAATGCCAGAGATTTCTATGCATTAATTTTGTATCCTGCAACCTTACCAAATTCATTGATTAGTTCTAGTAGTTTTCTGGTGGCATCTTTAGGATTCTCTATGTATAGTATCATGTCATCTGCAAACAGTGACAGGTTTACTTCTTGTTTTCCAATTTGTATTCCTTCTATTTCTTTTTCTTCTCTGATTGCCATGGCTAGGACTTCCAAAACTATGTTGAATAAGAGTGGCGAGAGTGGATATCCTTGTCTTGTTCCTGATCTTAGTGGAAATGCTTTCAGTTTTTCACCATTGAGTATGATGCTTGCTGTTGGTTTGTCATATATGGCCTTTATTATGTTGAGGTAGGTCCCCTCTATGCCACTCCATTTTCTGGAGGGGTTTTATCATAAATCGGTGTTGAATTTTGTCAAAAGCTTTTTCTGCATCTATTGAGATGATCATATGGTTTTTATTCCTTAATTTGTTAATGTGATGTATCACATTGATTGATTTGCATATATTGAAGAATCCTGGCATCCCTGGGATAAATCCCACTTGATCATGGTGTATGATCCTTTTAATATGCTGTTGGATTCTGTTCGCTAGTATTTTGTTCAGGATTTTTGCATCTATGTTTATCAGTGATATTCTATAATTTTCTTTTTTTGTGATATCTTTTTCTGATTTTGGTATCAGGATGATGGTGGCTTCATAGAATGAATTTGGAAGTGTTTCTCCCTCTACAATTTTTTTGGAAGAGTTTGAGGTGGATCCATGTTAGCTCTTCTCTAAATGTTTGATAGAATTCGCCTGTGAAACCATCTGGTCCTGGACTGTTGTTTGTTGGCAGATTTTTAATTACAGTTTCAATTTCATTACTTTAATAGGTCTGTTTATATTTTCTAATTCTTCCTGGCTCAGTCTTAGAAAATTGTACCTTCCCAAGAATTTGCCCATTTCTTTGTGGTTGTCTATTTTATTGGCATATAGTTGTTTGTAGTAGTCTCTTATAATCCTGTGTATTTCTGCGGTGTCAGTTGTGATTTCTCCTTTTTCATTTTTAATTTTATTGATTTGCGTCCTCTCCCTTTTTTTTTCTTGATGAGTCTGGCTAAGGGTTTATCAATTTTGCTTATCTTCTCAAAGAACCAGCTTTTAGTTTTATTGATCTTTGCTATTGTTTTCTTCATTTCTATTTCATTTATTGCAGCTCTGATCCTTATGATTTCTTTCCTTCTACTGACTTTGGGTTTTCTTTCTTTTTCTTTCTCTAGTTGTTTTAAGTGTAGGGTTAGATTGTTTATTTGAGATTTTTCTTGTTTCTTGAGGTGAGATTGAATTGCTATACTTCCCTCTTTAGAACTGCTTTTGCTGCGTCCCATAGGTTTTGGGTCATTGTGTTTTTGTTGTCATTTGTTTCTGTGTATATATTTTTTTCTTTTTTGATTTCTTCAGTGATCTCTTGGTTATTTAGTAGCACACTATTTAGCCTCCATGTATTTGTGTCTTTTACAGTTTTTTTTCCTGTAATTGATTTCCAATCTCATAGCGTTATGGTCAGAAAAGATGCTTGATATGATTTCAGTTTTCTTAAATTTTCTGAGGCTTGATTTGTGATGCAAGATGTGATCTATCCTGGAGAATGTTCTGTGTACACTTGAGAAGAAAGGGTATTCTTCCACTTTTGGGTGGAATGTTCTATAAATATCAATTAAATCTATCTGGTCTATTGTGTCATTTAAAGCTTTTGTTTACTTATCTATTTTCTGTTTGGATGGTCTGTCCATTGGTGTAAGTGGGGTGTTAAAGTCCCTTACTATTATTGTGTTACTGTCGGTTTCTCCTTTCATGGTTGTTAGCATTTGCCTTATGTATTGAGGTGCTCCTATGCTGGGTGCATAAACACTTATAATTGTTATATCTTCTTCTTGGGTTGATCCCTTGATCATTATGTAGAGACATCTCCCAGTTTTGAAGATGTTAAATATGAAAAATGTACGTCTTAGACATGACAAAGTACAGTGGATTGCTTTTATGAGACTGTGACATGTTGTAGTTTACATACTTCAGCAATTTATCTACGTGAATAATTTGATAAAAACAAATCCTTAAAGTATAGAATCTTAACATCATGCCTAGTGAGCTGGTGAGTGACTGTGAAAATTATTTGCAACAAAGTTAAAAGAATTTAGTTAAAAGCGAGTTATTTTTTTTTTTTTACCAAAGAAGGCAAATATTTTAAACTCACTGATCTTTTTCTGTAATGATGTGTCTCTTAGTAGTATGTTACCTAATAGATTTTTTTGGAAAAAAATAAAAAACAAGGCTTGTTTGTCCCTTCAAGTAAAGATAACATTTCAACACTGAGTGAGAAAGTGCTATAAAGAGAACATTTGAAAACAAATATTTCAAAATGTTACCACTATTGTGGGCTTTTTTTTCCCCTAAAATATGTAACTTTGTCACCTACAAAAAAATGCTTAAAAAACTTGGAAACAATTTACTATCTTTTTCAGTCTTTCAGTTGAGTAATTGAGTGAATTTTCAACCCATATATTAAAAAATATGAAAATGCAGCAGCTTCTGCTCAGTTTGAAAGGACGGCTAATCAATATCAGGAGTAATAAAATTATGTAACCAAATGTTAATAATAAGCTTATATAATTCATAGATTAGTTTATTTTTCTATAATTTTTAGTGAGAAGAAAGGCTTCTTATTTTGTTAATAAATTATTCAAAAAATGAATTTTACTCTCATTTTGAAATTAATTTCTATTTTTGTGTACATTTTACAATATATTTGTTGGAAATTTATATTTATAATATATATTTATGTATATATAAAAATTCTAAGTAAATTTTTAAAAAAGCTGACAACATATTGGGGATGTATTCTTAAGTCCCTTTTTTCTTAAGGCATGCACAATCTAAAATGTTTAAAAACCACTAGTCTGTTAACTTCTAGCTGCAGCATGTTATAAAATTGCTAAATCAGACACAAGATGGTATTCCAGTACACCTGAGCCATTTTCTGTAGGGGAACAGATGAGAGGTATTGGAGAAAGGACTTGAATCAGTTAAGCAAGCAAAACAAATTATGAGAAAGCTATAAGATGCAGGCAACAATGACAGCCTTCATTATTCTCTTCTTTTCCCTGCATGCAAATAAATCAGAAGATGACTAATCTTCCATAAGCATTATTAGAGAAATTATCTTCTTCTAAGTTCATCTGTAGATCATTCAGTTTAGGGTTAAATATTGAGGGAAAGCTTGTGCTAATAGTTATTGATAACAGGGGTTCTCCCATCCTCCCTGCATCCTTCCTGTTATTGTAAGCTCCAGGATTGCAAGGAGTCCTGTCTTGTTTGCCCCCTTAGCTCCAGCACCTGGCACAGTGAGTGGCACAGAACAGGGGCTCAACAAATACTTGTTGAGTTGAATTGACTTGCTCTGGAGAGATCTCATTCTCTCTGGTCAACCAAAGTTATAAGTGGTATTGAATCTTCAAACTTTCAACAGAGTTAAAAAAGAGTAGTTGGAAAATTATATATAGTTTTGCTTAGCATGTCAATGACCCTTCCATATGGAATTTAACCATCTGTAGAGGTCTTTCTGTTTTCTTTTTTCCTTTCTCTTCCTTTCCTTCCTCCTCTTCTTTGAATATCTGGGGAGTTTCCCTAGTAAATACATGGTGGTTGTCAGTGGTTACCTCTCTAGTTAGAGAAAAAAAATCTTGCTTCTGTATTTTCTGAGAACAAGCCCTAGACAGTTGAGAAAGGCTGGTGAAGCAAGAGCCTAACACACAAACCAAACTATCAACCTATGATGGTTAGGATGATTATTTTTAAGTCTATGGATATGAGATGGTCATCTGTGTAGCTATAGCACTTGCAAATCAAAAGCTCAGTTAAGTGAATAACCACAGTGACAGTGACAAAGACTTTTCTAGGAAATACTAGTTCAGTTTCCATTTCTGGTATTTTTCCATTCCTTTAAATGTCTATTTTGGTTCATTGTTGATACCAGAAGTCCTGAAAATACTTAATCATACTGTGCTACGAACAACTGAGTGTCATTTGTCAGAATAAATATTAAGAGATGGTTTCCAACATAGTGATTTAGTGCATCAGACAAATGCTGGCACCAGTTAAGCTTGGTAAGAAGTTTTGACATACATTTTAACCTTTTACTTTAATAAGATTAGAATCTAAGATTAATTATTCATTCTTACTGCTTCACTTTGCAAAATTCCATTTCTGAAAGGTTTTGCTTAATTATCAATTTTACTCATCTGTCCAAAGTGTTACACTGATAGGACACCAATGTAACTCCTAAATATACTTGTAGTATCATATGTTGAAAATATAAAATATTGTAGTGCAAGACTCTTAGATTATTTGTGATCCCCAAAGATTCTTAAAATGCAGAGTTGTAACTTTTCCACAACTGACATTCAGCAAGCGCAGATGTTGTTTATAGATGAACAAACCACATGGAAAATGACATGTCTTAGATAGGAACAATGCATTTACAAGAGTTTTTAGGTTGCCAGAAGCCTTATTAAATGAAAGTAAAGCTTAAAGAGTAAAATGAGACAGGAGGCAAATTTAAAACACTGACAGCCACAGGCCCTGCACAACATAAGTTTGATTCGCAGTCTGGCTTGGCTCTTCTCAACAGCTAAATCTAAGAGACATATGACATACAGGATTCACAGATCCCATCATATAATGGCTTGTAACCTGGGCATCAGAAGCAGAACTTGCGGTGGCCCAAGAGAAAGTTCTTAGGTTCTTCTAAAGAAGAGAGTGGTTCACATAAAAGACAAATTTCTCACAAACATTCCTACATAAAATCACACAGTAGATTCTTATTTATTTATTTAATTAGTTAGTTATAGATTTGCTCAATGAAAATCTAATGAAGGGCACTCTGGAACATAGATGCTTGGTGAGCATTAACATTCTTTTCTATGTATCGGTCTTTTAGGCTCCAAATATCTCTTTGCTCCATGCTTTCCATACATAAAAAAATATTCTCTGGAATGGACTTGAGGACACGAGGAGGGGGAAGGGTAAGCTGGGACGAAGTGAGAGAGTGGCATGGACATATATAGACTACCAAATGTAAAATAGATAGCTAGTGGGAAGCAGCTGCATAGCACAGGGAGATCAGCTTGGAGCTTTGTGACCACCTAGAGGAGTGGGGTAGGGAGGGTGGCAGGGAGACGCAAGAGGGAGGAGAAATGGGGATGTATGTATATGTACAGCTGATTCACTTTGTTATACAGCAGAAACTAACACACCATTGTAAAGCAATTATACTCCAATAAAGATGTTAAAAAAAAATACTCTCTGATTGCTGTAGTGAGATAACCTCTAATCCTGTCCCGTCAGTGTATCCAGCTTAGAGCCAAGCTTTCTGGGTAGTGAGCAGCAGTGGCTGCCTAGTGGGCTATGACTCCTCTGGTCCACTGCCTATAACCCCCAGAAACACATTACCTGCACCCCACTCCCTCACCCATGATGTAAAGTGGTGGAACAAGAACAATGAATGCTCCCCTTCGGAAGGGAGAAAAATGTGAGACACCAGAAGTCATTGGTCTGAAGCACTGCTATCTGCTGGGTGATGTATTAGTGTTTTTGATTTTAGTCTACAGGACCTCTGTTAAAACTGAGAAAGAATCTCAATTAAGTATCCTTTGCTACAAGTCAAACACAACAGAGTAATAATAGGGTAGATTAATAATTTGGTCTTTCTTTCTAGTCCCTCCCTCCAAAGTAATAGTTTTTGTTTGTTTGTTTTGCGGTACGTGGGCCTCTCACTGTTGTGGCCTCTCCCGTTCCGGAGCACAGGCTCTGGATGCGCAGGCTCAGCGGCCACGGCTCACGGGCCTAGCCACTCTGTGGCATGTGGGATCTTCCCGGACCAGGGCACGAACCCATGTCCCCTGCATCGGCAGGCGGACTCTCAACCACTGCGCCACCAGGGAAGCCCCTAAAGTAATAGTTTTGTGAGAATCTTTCCACATTTTTCTTCATGCCTTTATAGAGGTATAAAAGCATGATAGGGTTTTATTTTTTCTGCTTTAAACGAAAATTGAGTCATTCTATCTATCTATCTTTTGTTTTTCTTTACCACTTGGCATAAACTTCATTCCACAACATACAAAATAGATCTAATTCATTTTTTCAATAGCTACAAGTATTCTATACTATGTATACA
This sequence comes from Mesoplodon densirostris, assembly GCF_025265405.1. Taxonomy (NCBI): domain Eukaryota; kingdom Metazoa; phylum Chordata; class Mammalia; order Artiodactyla; family Ziphiidae; genus Mesoplodon; species Mesoplodon densirostris. Next base: position 59,729,999 of record NC_082662.1, on the reverse strand, counting down.
CTAAGATTTAGTTGACCCTTCTCTTACTTATAGGTCTTCAGTTTTTGTCCTATAAAATATAACATACTCACCAAAAGAAAAATATTCTTAAACATAAACATATACAAATGTATAGTGTGTAGTAGAATCTCACATGTAGCTTGTTGAATCAAAAGGTTTGAGCTTTTTCACTTTAATGTATAATGCCGGATTATTATCCAAACTGTAGTAATTCACACTCTTACTAGCATACCACATCATCACTAACAATGAATGCTATCCATCTTCTGTAATTTTTATCAATATAACAGGTGAGAAATGGTATCTCATTGTTTTAAACTATATATCCTTGACTACGATCATCTTTTTGTATGTCTGATAGTTTTTACAAATAAGTATTATTAATTTATCTCAGCCTACCTTCAAATAATGTATAATGCATGAACTTTACAACAGTAGGCTTCTATCTTCTTATCTTCTGTGCTATTCCATTGCACATTTTACCTTCATACATATTACAAGCCACACAATACATTATTACTACTTTTGCTTTAACTATCTTTTAAAGAAATTTTTAAAAAGAAAACAAAAATTTCTGTATTTCCCACATATTTTTCATTGCCAGCACCCTTTATTGCTTTGTAGAGATCAAAGTTTCCACTGGGTATCATTTCACTTCTGTCTAAAGAAATTCCTTTAACATTTCCTATAGTGCAGGTGTGCTAATGACAAATTTTCTCAGCTTTTATTTGTCTAAAACTGTCTATTTCACCTTCATTTTGGAGTATTTTTCGTGTTGTATATAAAGTGACAGGTTTTTTTCTCCATAGCATATTAAAGATATTATTCCATGGTCTTTGGGGTTGCATTGTTTCTGATGAGAGTCAGTGGATTTCTTATCTTGTTCTCCTATATGTAATGTCCGTTTTTCCCCCTTGATGTCTTCAAGATTTTTCTCCTTATCACTGATACTCATATTATATTATGATGTGCTTTGGTGTGATTTCCTTGGTGTTTATTCTGCTTAGTGTTTGTTGAACTTGGTAGATCTGTGGGGTTTTTTTGTTTTTGCCAAAACTGGAAAAATATTCAGACATTGTTCTTGTAAATCTTTTCTTTTTCAGTTTTTTTTTTCTCTTTTTGCTTCAGCTTGGATAGTTTCTATTGCTGTGTCTTCAAGTTTATTGCTCTTTCTGCTGCAGTGTCAAATCTATCCAGTTTTATTTATTTATTTTTGGCTGCATTGGATCTTCATTGCTGCGTGCAGGCTTTCTCTAGTTGCGGCAAGCAGGGGCTACTCTTTGTTGCGGTGCACGGGCTTCTCATCGTCGTGGCTTCTCTTGTTGCAGAGCATGGGCTCTAGGCACGCAGGCTTCAATAGTTGCGGCATGCGGGCTCAGTAGTTGTGGCTCGCAGGCTGTAGAGCGCAGGCTTAGTAGTTGTGGCACACAGGCCTAGTTGCTTTGTGGCATCTGGGATCTCCCTGGGTCAGGTCTCGAACCCATGTCCCCTGCATTGGCAGGTCGATTCTTAACCTCTGCACCACTAGGGAAACCCCCTATCCAGTTAGTTTTACATAAGATTTTAAAATGTTTATCATGTTTAGAAGTTCCATTTGCTTATTTTTTAGTAGTTTCCTTTTCACTTGTTATCAGTTTTTCCTTTTAATCCTTGAGTGTATTTATAATAGTTGTAGTAAAGTCCTTGTCTGTTATTTCTTTCGTCTTTGTTATTTCTGATTTTATTTCTATTGCCTGCTTATGAGTCACATTAATTGTGCTTCTTTGCCCATGTAGTAATTTTTTACTGAATCCTAGATACTGTAAATGTTACAGGATCTATAGAGGCTAAAATATTTGTTACCTGGTCCTATACAGAAAATAAATTTGCTAACCTTGCCCTAGATGTATAGAATCGTGTTGAGTATAACTGTGAGTACATGGAGTACACAGCATGCAGTTGTCTTTTAAAATCCTACCCCACCCCTGCCTTTCTTCTTTCTTTCTTTCTTTTTTTGCAGTTAATACATCAGTACATTTTTTTAAAATTAGGCAACAGTAAAGAAAATAAGAGTGGAGAGCAAAATAAACAATGCACTTTGTTCCCCACCCTCATCACAAACTCAACAACTATCAAATTTAGTTTAGGGAGATTTTGGTCCTCTTATAATATGTATCAGTCCATCCACACCATACTTTGATAGTGACACTTTCTGTTGTTTGAATTTATGCAAAGTCCCAAGCAAACACAACTTTTAGCTGGGTCTAGTGTTAACAGTTTCTAACCTCTACACCCACTTTCTATTCATTGTATTCACAAACATATGCCTTTCTTTGTGTGGGTACATTTGGGACCATGGTATACATATTGGTCTTTTCTATCATTGTTCATCTTGGAGCTCTTTCCATTTCAAAGTGTGTAAGCCTATCTCACTTTTTTCTTAAACAACTTCATCACATCTATAACACAAATAGGCCACAATTCATGAACTAGTTTCATTTTAATGGACATTTTTATTTGTAATTTTCCATTGTCACACATGATATTGCAAGAAACATACTTTACATAGTTTATATACTCATTTCTGAACATTTGTGGCTATTTCATGGGATAAATTTTGGAGGTAGAATTTAAGCATCAGAAAAAGTGCATGTTTACAATTTTATTGAGATATAATTGACATATAACATTATATTTGTTTCAGGTGTACAACATAATTATTTGATATATGTGTATATTGTGAAATAATCATCACAGTGTCTAATTAATGTCCATCATTCCACAGAGTTACGATTTTATTCCTTGTGATGAGAACTATTAAGATTTTCTTAGCAACTTTTGAATATGTAATACAGTATTATTAACTATAGTCACCATGCTGTATACATCCCCAGGACTTATTTATTTTATTTTATAACTGGAAGTTTGTACCTTTTGACCACCTTCACCAATTTCACCCACTCTCCATCCTCTGCCTTCAACAAACACCCATCTGTTCTCTGTATTCATCAGTTTGGTGTTTGTTTGCTTGCTTTTTAGATTCCATGTATAAGTGAGATCATACAGCATTGTTTTTCCCTATCTGACTTATTTTACTTAGCATAATGCCCTCAAGGTCCATCCATGTTGCTGCAAATGGCAGTAATTCCTTCATTTTTATGGCTGAATAGTATTCCATCATATATATACATATATATCTCACAACTGATCCATTTGTCCATCAATGGACATTTAGTGTGTTTCCATATCTTGGCTATTATAAATAGCGCTGAAATGAATTTGGGGGTGTGGATACCTTTTCAAATCATTGTCTTTGTTTTCTTCCCTGAAGTAGAATTGCTGGATCATATGGTAGCTCTAGTTTTAATTTTTTTGAGGAGGCTCCATACTGTTTTCCATAGTTACTGCACCAATTTACATTTTCGCCAACAGTGCACAAGGGTTCCCTTTTCTCCGCATCCTCTCCAACACTTGTTATGATAGTATTGTAACAGATGTGAGGTGATATCTCATTGTGGTTTTGATTTGCATTTCCCTGTTAATTAGTGATATGGAGCACCTTTTCATGTGCTTGTTGGCCATCTCTATATTATCTCTGGAAAAATGCCTATTCAGAACTTCTGTCCATTTTTTTAATTGAGTTGTTTGCTTTTTTGCTATTGAGTTGTATGAGTTCTTTATATATTTTGGATATTAACCCCTTTCCGATATATGACTTGCACATTTTTTCTCCCATTCAGTAGGTTGCCTTTTCATTTTGTTGGCAGTTTCCTTTGCTGTGCGGAAGCTTTTTTAGTTTGACATAGTCCCACCTGTTTACTTTTGCTTTTGTTGCCTTTGCTTTTGGTGTCAAAGCCAAAAAATCATTGCCAAGACCAATGTCAAAAGTTTACTGCCTATATTTTCTTTTAGGAGTTTTATGGTTTCAGGTCTGATGTTCAAGCTTTAATCTGTTTTAAGTTAATTTTTGTGTAAGGTGTAAGAGAGTGGTCTAGTTTCATTCTTTGCTTGTGTCTGTTCAGTTTTTCCTGCACTATTTATCAGAGAGACTGCTTTTTCCCCCTTGTATATTCTCGGCTTCTTTGTCATAAACCTGCATATATGTGGGCTTATTTCTGGGCTATCTATTCTGTTCCGTTGATCTGTGTCTGTTTTTATGCCAATATCATACTCTTTGATTATGATAGCTTTGTAATATACTTTGAAATCAGGATGCATGATGGCTCTAGCTTTTTATTCTTTCTCAAGATTGTTTGGGTATTAAGGGTCTTTTGTGGTTCCATACAAATTTTAGTATTGTATGTTCTATTTTTGTGAAAGAATGCCATTGGAATTTTGATAGCAATTGCATTGACTCTGTAGATTCTTTGGGTAGTATAGACATTTTAACAATATCAATTCTTCCAATCTATGAGCATGGACTATATTTCAATTTGTGACTTCTTCAGCTTCTTTCATCAATGTCTTATAGTTTTCAGTATACAGGTCTTTCACCTCCTTGGTTAAATTTATTCCCAAGTATTTTATTCTTTTTGATGCAACTGTAAATGGGATTGCTTTCTTATTTTCTCTTTCTAATAGTTTATTATTAGTGTATAGATACCTCACTGATTTTTGTATATTGATTTTGTATTCTGAAACTTTACTAAATTTGTTTATTACTTCTAAGTTTCTTTGCTTTTTTTTTTTTTTTTTTGGTTGAGCCCTTAGGGTTTTCTCTAATAGTATCATGTCATCTACAAATAATGATAGTTTTACTTCTTCCTTTCCAGTTGGATGCATTTTATTTCTGTTTCTTGCTTAATTGCTCTAGCTAGGACTTCCAGTACTAGGCTGAATAAAAATGGCAAGAGTAGGCATCCCTGTCTAGTTCCTGATCTTAGGGGTAATACTTTCAGCTTTTCTCCACTGAGTATTATGTTAGCTGTTGACTTGTCATGTATAGCCTTTATTATGTTGAGGTCTATTCCCTCTGTTTCCACTTTGTTGAGAGTTTTTATCATAAATGGATGTTGAATTTTGTCAGATAAGTTTTCTGTGTCTATTGATATGATCATATGATTTTCATCCTTCTTTTTGTCAATATGGTGTAACACTTTGATTGATTTGCGGATGTTGAACCATCTTTGCACCCCTGGAATAAATCCCAGTTGATTATGGTATATAATTCTTTTAAGGTATTGTTGGATTTGGTTTGCTAATATTTTGTTGAGTATTTGTACATCTATGTTCCTCAGGAATATAGGCCTGTAATTTTCTTTTCTTGTAGTGGCCTTTTCTGGTTTTGATAGTGAGGTAATGCTGGCCTTGTAAAATGAGTTTGGAAGGGTTCCCTTCTCTTCTATTTCTTAGGAAGATTTTGAGAAGGCATGATATTAGTTCTTCTTTAAGTGTTTGTTAGAATTCACCAGTGAAGCCATCGGGTCCTGGACTTTTATTGGTTGGGAAGATTTTGATTACTGATTCAATCTCCTTACTAGTAATAAGTCTGTTCAGGTTTTCTATTTCTTCATGATTCAGTCTTGGTACTTTGTATGTTTCTAGGAAATTATCCATTTCTTTTAGACTGTCCAATTTTTTGCATATAATTATTCATGGTAGTCTCTTATGACCCTTTGTATTTCTGTGGTATCAGTTGTAATGTCTCCTCTTTCATTTCTGATTTTATTTATTTGAGTTATCTCTTTTTTTTGGTGAGTCTAGTTCATACCCCCTTTAAACTTTTTGTTTTGTTTACTTTTATTTTTCCTTTCTAATTGTCTATCTCCAGTCTTATTTCTTCCCAACCCACTGACACTCTCATTTATATAATGTATCTTTCCAATTTGCATTCTGTGTGTTTATTCACATACTTATGAATTTATGATAAATATCTAATATTGTTATGTTTTAAAAAATTTAAATGAATGGTATTGCTTTATAAATTTAATACTGTTTTCACTTTTGTTTCCCTCTCAACATTGTGTTTTTATGATCGATTCATGTTGTTACAAGTAGCTTTGGTTCATTGTTTCAGCCTGTTGCATAACATTCCTTCAAAAGCATAATCCACATTTCCACATTCATACTCATATTGATGGGCTTCTCAGTTGCCTCGAACTCCTTGCTGCCACAAACAATACCTTGAACATCCTCGTGTGTGTCTCTTGTGCATGTATGTGGATGTTTCTCTAAGGTGTGCACCCAGAAATAGAAGTGCTGAATCATAAGTGATGCACACACTCAATTGAACTAAGTACTACAAGATTGCTCTTTAAAATTGGCTGCACCAGTTGGCAGTCATATGAGTGGCATGTGAGGATATCCATTTTTCCTCATCTTTTTCAGAATCTTGTACTATCCAATTGTATTAGTTTCCTAATGCTTCTGCAATAAATTACTACAAGCTTGGTGGCTTAAAATAACACAAATTTTTACATTCTTAAGGTCAGAAGTCCAAAGCGGGTCATATTGAGCTAAAATCAGTTTGTTGGCAACATTGCACTCTTTTCTAGAGACCCTAAGGGAGAATCCATTTTCTTGCCTTTCTCAGCTTCTAGAATCTACTCACATTCCTTGATTCATGGCTCCCTTTATCTTCAAAGATAACAATGGTCAGTCAAGTGTTTTTCACATCATATCACCCTAACTCTCCCTTTCCTGCCTTCCTCTTTTACATTTAAGGACCCCTGTGATTACATTATGCTCGCTTGGATAATCTCCCTCTTTCAAAGTCCACTGATTAACAACTTTAATTCTACCTTCAACCTTAATTCTCTTTTGCCCTGTAACCTAATATATTCACAGGTTCTGAGGATTAAAATGTCAGGATCTTTTACAGAGAGGGGGGCGCATTTTTCTGCCTACCACACCAACTTTGTAGTTTTTGCCAATTTGTAAAGCATCTCATTGTAGCTAAAATGTACAAAAAATCTTATAAATTGATAAGAAAAAAATGAATAGAAAATGAGTAATGGATATAAATAGACAAGTCACAAAAGGAAAAACCTGAAGTGTTAATAAATATATGGAGAGATGCTCAACTTCACTCTTAATAATAGGAACGCAAGTTAAAACTATACTGAAACCACTTTTTTGTAACAATTTGAGATATTTTTGGTAACAGTTTGAGATATATTGAGATATAGTTATTATACCATATAACTCATCCATGTAAAGTGTAGAAGTCAATGGTTTTAGTATATTCATAGAGTTGTGTAACCATCACTATAATCAATTTCAGGCTGTTTTCATCACCTCCTAAAGAAACACTGTAAACTTTAGCTATCACCTCCAACCCTTCCAACCCTCCTGACCTGAGACAACCACTAATCTATTTTCTGTGTCTGTAGATTTACCTATTCTGGACATTTCATATTAATGAAATGATATAATATACGGTCTTTGGCAACTGGCCTCTTTCACTTAGCATGTTTTCAAGGTTCATCTGTGTTGTAGCATGTATCACTAACTTTATTCCTTTTTCTGGTTAAATAATATTATTCCATTTTATTGATATACTTCATTTTGTTTATCCATTCATCAATTGATGGACATTTTGGTTGTTTCTATCTTTTGGTGGAATGATGCTGCTATAAGCTTTCATGTACAAATTTATGTGTGGACATATGTTTTCATTTCCCTTGGGTATATTCCTAAGAGTGAAATTTCTTGGTCTAATATAGCAACTCTATGTTTAAGTTTTTGAGAAATGTTCAATCTGTTTTCCAAGGTGGCTGCATCATTTAAAATTCCTACCATCATCAGTGTATACAGGTTCTTCACCAAAACTTGATATCTGTCTTTTTATTATAGTCATCCCACTGTGTGTGAAGTGGTATCTCTTTGTGGTTTTCACTTGCATGAGGCTATTTTTTACCTGTCATATTAGCAAAAATCAAATTTTGAAAAAACACTGAGATGGAGAGTATATTGGGAGAAAACAGGCACTAACCAACATTGCTGGTGAGAATGTGAATTAGTGCAACCTCTAGGGAGGTTTTTTGGCTATTTGTCTTATTTATCAGTATCTTAAATGCACATAACCTTTGACTTAACAATTCCTCTTCTAGCAATTTGAACTTGAGATACTTTTGCATATGGAAATGTGGAAAGTGATTTATGTACAGGGCTTTTCACAATAGCATTGTTTGTACCAATATTAATTAGTATGGGACTGGTTATGTAAATGGAATGCAGTGCTATACTTTAAAAGAATGAGGCAATTTCATATGTACTAATATGAATTTATCCCCAAGATATATTGATATGTGAAGAAAGATGGGGTGCTGAGCAATGTTCCACTATGTTGTCATTTTATAAAAGAAAGAAAAATATATATTTGCCTGTGTATCCCTAGGATATCTCTGAAAGAATGCATAAGAAACCAAGAGTGATTTCCCCTGGAGAAGAGAATTAAGTGGCTGAGAAAGGGTGGGAGGTCATTTTTAAATAATATTTCTTTCTTTTTGTATTTTAAATTTTCAAACTATATGTATGCTGTAGTTATTTTATGAATAATTTTTACTTAAAAATTTCTGCATAAAGGTCTGGCATTACTTATTATGTTAATTCCAACTTTATTTTTTGTTATAAAAGAAATCTTTTTATTATGCTTTTTAATTGGAAAAAAAATCATTTTATTATGTTTTCTAATTGGATATTGCTGGAACCAGGGGGCACTAATGATTTTTATATACAGATCTTGTTCTGATAAATTATTATAGCACTCTTTTATAATAGTTTATCTTATTGGTTATCATAGTTTATCTTTTTTTAATGTAAATGATTGTATCACCTAAAAATATGAAACCTTTGTCACTTCTAATTCTTATACATCTTATTTTTTTAATTGTCATATTGTGTTGGTTTGGTGGAGTTTTCCTTGACCCATTTTCACTAACAGGTCAACCTTGAGTGGTTCACAGAATTATTCAAGCTTTCCATCAAACCTGGGTCTGAGGCTATGTGCTTCTTCTTCTCACAAGTAGTGAACTCCAGTCCCAAAGTTCTGTAATTATTCCCTTCACCCCTGTGAATTCTGCTTTAGCTCCTACTCAGTGCTTTTACTTTGGGCCTCTCTTCATTTCTGGCAAATGGGGTAGTTCTTTCTTGCTTTTGGCTTGGCTGTGTATTTTAAACAAATTTTTTTAAAAATTCAGAATTTTAATGTATTTGGAGTTAGAGACAGCTTCTTATATCAGCTGCTATATTATTATCAGGAAGTCTCCATCTGCTTTGGACAGAATGTTTGTGTTCCCCCCCAAATTCATGTGTTGATGCCTTAATCTCCATTGTGATGGTATTTGGAGGTAGGCCTTTGGGAAGTAATAGGTTTGGATGAGGTCATGTGTGTAGAGCTCCCATGACGGGATTGGTGCCCTCATAAGGAGTTAAAGAAATCTAAGCTCTCTCTTCACATTGTGAGGAAACCAAGAAGAGAGCTCTCACAGGAACCTGACCATGCTTTCACCCTGATCTCAAACTTCCAGCCTCCAGAACTGTGAGAACTAAATATTGTTATTTAAGCCACCCAGTCTCTAGAATTCTTGTTATAGCAGCCCAAACTAACTAAGACACCGTCTGACCACCACCCCCTTTTAATACCCATTTTTGTCCCTATTTATTTTCCCAATCACTCAAATATGGATATATCAGTATTTGTCAGAAATTTTGACCCTCTTTTGTTCTCTTCATATTCTTTTTCCATTGGTGTATTAGTATTCTACTGCTGCATCACAAATTGCCACATAGGTAACAGTTTAAAACAATATATATTTATTATCTCAGAGATTTGGTGGGTCAGGAGTCTGGGCATGGCTCAGCTGGGCTCTCTGCTCATAAAGCGTCTCACAAGGCTGCACTCATGGTGTTGACCAGGGCTGTGACATTATCTGAAGCATGCTATCCTCTTCCAAGCTCACAGGGTTGTTGGCAGAATTCATTTCCATGCAACTATAGAACTCTTGGTGGCTTGTTCCTTCAAGCCAGCAGAAGAATCTCTTTGAACGTGGGGAAGGCCTCAGTCCCTCTTTTAGAGGGCTCTTCTGATAATCTCCCTTTTAACTGACTCAACGCTAACTGATTTGGGACCTCAATTACACCCACAAAATACCTTCACCTTTGCCATATAAGGTAGCATAATTACAGGAGTGATATCCTACTGCCACTACCATTTTCTGTTAGAAACAGGTCAGGTTAGAAACAGGTCACAGGTTCCACACTCAAGAAGAGAGGATTATACAAAGGTATGAATACAAGAGAGTGAGAATCATGGGACTATCTTAGAAGTCTGCCTATCACACTCGGTAATCTTATACTTGAATACTATTTGAAATTCACTCTTTAGCAGGAATGAATTTCAAGCCTGTACCTTAACTTCAGTTTCTTTTTCAATAACCATTTCAACCATCTAATGAGCATCTCTGCTTCTGTGGCCCAGGAGCATTTCAAACTCGATACAGTAAACCTTGATCAATGAGGTGTCTAATTCTCACATAAGGAGATGATTGTCTGAGTTCATAATTTAAACTTAGCCTTTAAAGTCATGAGTTTCCTCTGCACATACCCATTCCACAAGCTGATCTTTTTCACTTTGTTAGGGCTAGTGCATTAAAAGCTGAGTTTCATTGGCTAGGCACTCAGCTGGGCTAACTACTAAGTCACTTGCTGTTATAGAGCACTGCCTCAGGCTTCAGCATCCTTAGAAATTACACATGTCATGCTCCTCAAGGGTCTCTCTAGAGTAGTCAAAACCACGCACACTATAAGGTGTTTGTTCTGTATTTTTAAAACCCGACTTCCCTCTCCTCCTCTAAACCAACTATTTTTCAAGTTGTTCATAGGTTGCTTAATGCTATCACCATCCTCCAAACCATCCAGTCTTTTTTTTTTTTTACATCTTTATTGGAGTATAATTGCTTTACAGTGGTGTGTTAGTTTCTGCTTTATAACAAAGTGAATCAGTTATACATATACATATGTTCCCATCTCTCTTCCCTCTTGCATCTCCCTCCCTCCCACCCTCCCTATCCATCCAGTCTACAACTCTAAAGTAGTGGTGTGTGAACTTAAGTGGTGATATTTAAGAAAGGAAGGAATCTCCTGATTTATTATGCAAAGATGCTTTTGCGTATGAGCATATGTGCATTTTTTTCCCAGGAATGATATCCTTAGCTTTCTTTAGATTTTCAAAGGCGTGCATAACTGAATAAAACTGACTTAGAGTTAATTTTGTTTTTTCTCTCTCCTTTTTAACTTCGGCTGGGTTGTCAACTTCTTTTAACATTGCCACCTTGATATGGGTTGTCAACTTCTTTTAACATTGCCACCTTGATATTCTTAGTATTTCTATCATCACTACCAGCATCCTAGTTCAGGTGTTCAGCCTTTGTATTATATTCCTAATTACTCTTTCACCAATTTAATCTTCCTAAAGCCCAAATTTGAACATGTGTTTAGCCAGTCAACCATTCATTCAGTTTACAGTGCCAATTGCTGAGAATACCAAGATGGGTAGATATTTCATATCCTCAATCTTTTCCCATTTTGGTTAAAAAGACAGATATAAAGATATTTTTAAACAACAGCATATGTGCAAGAGTAAGTTTTACTATGTGTATACTGCTATGGGAATAATCAGAAGAGTATCTAACTCATCCTGAGGGAATAAAAAACAGAGTCACAGGATGTGACACTCAAGGTGGGTCTGGAAGGATGAATAGGAACTTTGCAGGTCCAAAGGAGTGTGGAAAGATCATCGATGGAGATGGATTGTATGGTTAGATGTAAGGAGTCAAAGTGTAGGTTGAGCTTGGGAAGGTTTGAATAGTTTCTATGAATCACAAAGATGCACGGGGTGGAGTGTGGGAAATGAGCTGACATGTAGCGTTGGTCACATTGGAAGATTCTCATTTGTCTTTCGTGAGGACCCATGAAAGATTCAACCGTCCATTCCATTAGTGGCAATTTGTTAAATGTCTGGTATGGGTTGGGCATTATGAGAGGTCCCACAGGAAAGAGGTGATAAGAGACACAAATTGAAATTTGCTAAAAGAGTAGAACTTAAATGTTCTCACCAAAAAAAAAAAAAAAAAGGTAAATATATGAGGTGATAGATGTGTTAATTAACTTGATGCAGGGAGAATCCTTTCACAATGTATGTATATATCAAATCATCATGTTGTACACTTTAAATATCTTACAATTTTATTTCTCATCTATACCTCACTAAAGCTGAGGGAAAAAAAGAGATGCGTAGATAAGTAATCATAATAGAGTTTGATGAATTCTGTGAAAGTGGCCATCTTGTGAAATGGGGAGGCAGATCAGGGAAGCTTTTTGAAGGAAGCTATATGAGCCCAGGGACTTCCCTGGTGGTGCAGTGGTTAAGACTCCACATTCCCAGTGCAGGGGCCAGGATTCAATCCCTGGGCAGGGAACTAGATCCCGCAAGCATTCCGCAACTAAGAGTTCACATGCCACAACTAAGACCAGGAGCAACCAAATAAATAAATAAATAAATAAATAAATATTTTTTTAAAAAAGGAGTGTTATTAACAACTGCAATGTATAATAATTCTACTTAAAAAAAAGATATATGAGCCCAGTGTTTTGCACATAGAAGGCACACATTAAAGTTCCTTGCATGATTATATGGACAAGAGACTGGCTGGCTGATATGACAGGTAGGGGTCTTCCAAGTAGAGGACAAAGGAATAAGCATGTTATGTTTAGGGAGAGAGAATTATCCTGAAGTATATAGAGAACTGTTGAAGCACTAAAAACATTGACCTAATTCTCTTTTTAAGTCTAGAAATAGAGAGGAGAGTGACCTGGAGGAAGGAGAGACTGGGTACTCTGTGAGTGGGGCAGAGATGCAGAGGAGAATATGGAATTAAGAGACATTTAGGAACAGATTCCAAAATAGGACTCAACCAGATTATGGAATGTCACATAGAGGAGGATTGTGAGTTCAGCTTTGGACAGGCTGAGTTTGAGGCAGTTTGGGGTTATGACGGAGGATGTCTAGTAGGCAACTGGCTATATAAGCCTGGTACTTTGAAGAGAGATCTAGCCAAGACATATAGAAGGCATCAGCATGAAGGTGGTAATTGAAAACATGAAAGTACATGAGATCATCCAGGGAGATTTTATAAAGTCCTTGGGAACCTTAGAAACACTAATCTTGAAAGAATGTGAGAAAAAAAGGGATAGACAAGAAACAGTAAGAGGCTGGGGAAAAATCAGGAAGAGAAAGAGACCATGGAAACTGAGGGAGGAACTAACTTAAAAAGGCAAGGAACTGTCCAAAATGATCAGTTCTGCTTCAGAGGAGTACTTTTAGTCATTAAATTCATTTGTAAAATATTTATTGGGAACCTAGTCTGTGTCAGGTTCTAACCATTAAGAATAGAAGCAATTCTAAATATTAAGGATAGAAATTCAGAGTTTGGTGGCTTACATTTTGGTAGAGGAGTATTTATATAAGCAAATATGTACAATGATATATTTAAGGTGTTTGATCAAAATTTCCGTAAGGTATACCAAAAACCAACAGTGCAAGAGAGACCAGTTCTGCCTGTGGAGGGCAGGGGAAATGGAAAGGATTCATATAGAAGGTGACATATGTGAAAGTATTAATTGGATTTGGCAATTACCTGCATAAGAGGAATTCTTTAGAGGTAAGGGAAAAGGTCAAATTGTAGTTGGTAAGGAGTAAATGAGAAATAAATAAATAAGAAATGTAAGTTATCCTTTCAAGAAATTTAGCCCTGAATACAAAGGGGTAATTTCAGGTTCTGTCTCCTTCTCTCTCAGCTTCTCTCTACTGTTTCTGCTTCTGGTGACTTCTCTCTGTATGTCTGTATTGATCATGTTTTTATTTATATATATATATTTATTTATTATTGAATTATAGTTGATTTACAATATTGTGTTAGTTACAGGTGTAGAGCAAAGTGATTCAGATATAGATATATATATATATATATATATATATTTATGTATATACATACATATCATACCATTCTTTATTTTTTCATACCATATCTTTATCCATTCATCTGTTGATGGACACTTAGATTGCTTCCATGTCTCGGCTGTTGTAAATAGTGCTGCTGTGGACATTGGGGTGCATATCTTTTCGAATTAGAGTTTTTGTCTTTTCCAAATATATGCCCAGGAGTGAGATTGCTGGATCATATGGTAATTCTATTTTTAGTTTTTTAAGGAAACTTCATACTGTTTTCCATAGTGGCTGCACCAATTTACATTCCCACTAACAGTGCAGCAGGGTTCCCTTCTCTCCACACCCTCTCCAGCATTTATTATTTGTAAACTTTTTGAAGATAGTCATTCTGACCAGTGTGAGGTGATGCCTCATTGTAGTTTTGATTTGCATTTCTCTAATAATTAGCGATGTTGTGCATCTTTTCATGTGCCTGTCGGCCATCTGTATGTCTTCTTTGGGGAAATGTCTATTTAGGTCTTCTGGGTTTTTTTTGTTTTTTTGTTTTTTTCTTTTTTTCTTTTTCAGTACGCGGGCCTCTCACTGTTGTGGCCTCTCCTGTTGCAGAACACAGGCTCCGGACGCGCAGGCTCAGCAGCCATGGCTCACGGGCCTAGCCGCTCCGCGGCATGTGGGATCCTCCGGGACCGGGGCAGGAACCCGTGTCCCCTGCATCGGCAGGCGGACTCTCAACCACTGTGCCACCAGGGAAGCCCTTCTGCTCATTTTCTGATTGAGTTGTTTTGGTTTTTTTTGCGGTACGCGGGCCTCTCACTGTTGTGACCTCTCCCGTTGCGGAGCACAGGCTCCAGAGGCGCAGGCTCAGCGGCCATGACTCATGGGCCCAGCCACTCCGCAGCATGTGGGATCTTCCCGTACTGGGGCACGAACCCGTGTCCCCTGCATCGGCAGGTGGACTCTCAACCACTGCGCCACCAGGGAAGCCCGAGTTGTTTGTTTTTTTGATATTGATTTGATATATTGGAAATTAAGCCCTTTTTGGTTGCATTATTTGCAAAAGTTTTCTCCCAGTCCGTAGTTTGTCTTTTCATTTTGTTTATGGTTTCCTTTGCTGTGCAAAAGCTTATAAGTTTGACGATCATGTTTTTTACTTTCTCTGTTTTATGATGCTTTGACATTTTGGGGCCTTGCAGACCTGGGGAGAGATCTCCCCTCCCAGGACTAGCTAATTCCTAAGATAGTAAGCAATTTGCCTTCAAGCACTCTTCGTATACAGACCAACTGTCTTAGTCAGCTCCAGTTGCTATAACAAAGTGCCATAAACTGGATGACTTAAACAACAGACATCTACTTCTCAGAGTTCTGGAGACTGGGAAGGTCAAAGTCAAGGTGCCAGCAGATTTGTTCCTGGTGAGAGATCTCTTCCCAGCTTGCGTATGGCTGCCTTCTTGCTGTGTGCTCACATGGCCTTTCCTCCGTGCACTCTCATGGAGAGAGATTTCTCACTCTCTTCCTCTTCTTACAAGGACACTAATCCCATCAGGAGGGTCCTACCCTCATGACTTAATCTAAGCGTAATTACTTCCCCAAATCCTCACCTCCAAATACTGTCACACTGGGGACTGGGGCTTCAACATATGAATTTTGGGGGGACACAAACATTCAGTCCATAACACCAACTAACCTAAAGTCCATATCCCTGAACACCTCCTTTATACAATTTCCATGCATCAAGTCAGTATTTCCCCTTCCTCAAACCACCCCACGTCTGAGTACCAGACGACTAAAGACTACCTCTATAGTCCAGAGTTCACTGGGATTATTCAAACTACCCAATCCTAAACTTGCTCAAACTTGCCTCCTCTGCCCCGCTCATCCCTTCCCATGAAAACCCCCCAAAAGGCTGTAGGACATGTTCTCCCCTCACTCTTTCTGCCTCCTGACCAATCCTGGAACTTCCCTATGTGGCCCTGCACAGTGTGGTGTGCCCCCTTCTCTTGGGAACTGTGAGTAATAAAGCTCACAGTTTCTACAGTGAGGTATCACCTCACACCAGTCAGAATGGCCATCATCAGAAAATCTACAAACAACAAATGCTGGAGAGGGTGTGGAGAAAAGGGAACCCTCTTGCACTATTGGTGGGAATGCAAATTGATACAGCCACTATGGAGAACAGTATGGAGGTTCCTTAAAAAACTATAAATAGAACTACCATATGACCCAGCAATCCCACTACTGGGCATATACCCTGAGAAGACCATAATTCAAAAAGAGTCATGTACCACAATGTCCACTGCAGCTGTATTTACAATAGCCAGGACATGGAAGCAACCTAAGTGTCCATCGACAGATGAATGGATAAAGAAGATGTGACACATATATACAATGGAATATTACTCAGCCATAAAAAGAAACAAAATTGAGTTATTTGTAGTGAGGTGGATGGACCTAGAGTTTGTCATACAGAGTGAAATAAGTCAGAAAGAGAAAGACAAATACCGTGTGCTAACACATATATATGGAATCTAAAAAAAAAATGGTTCTGAACCTAGGGGCAGGACAGGCAGGAATAAAGACACACACATAGAGAATGGACTTCAGGACACGGGAAGGGGGAAGGGTAAGCTGGGATGAAGTGAGTGAGCGGCATGGACATATATACACTACCAAATGTAAAACAGATAGCTAGTGGGAAGCAGCCGCATAGCACAGGGAGATCAGCTCGGTGGTTTGTGACCACCTAGAGGGGCGGGATAGGGAGGGTGGGAGGGAGACGCAAGAGGGAGGAGATATGGGGATGTATGTATATGTATAGCTGATTCACTTTGTTATAAAGCAGAAACTAATACACCATTGTAAAGTAATTATACTCCAATAAAGATGTTTTAAAAAAAAAAACCTCACAGTTTCCTCTTCATATCATCACTCAGTCACCTCTATAAAATAAATCCCAAGTACAATCAAGACAATGTCTCAGATTTAATATTACTAATGGGAGAAGTTGTGATTAAATTTGTTTGTCACTGTATTATTAGTTCCTTAAGGCAGCTATAAAGAATTACCACAAACTAGGTGACCTAAACAACGGAAATTTATTCTCTCACAGTTCTGGAGGCAAGAAGTCTGAAATCAAGGTGGACCATGCTCCCTCTGAAGGCTTTAGGGAAGAATCCTTCTTTGCCTCCTGCTGGGAGCTTCTGGTGGCTTCCAGCAGTCCTTGGAATTCCATGGCTGCAGTAGCATCCAATCTCTGCCTATTTCTTCACATGATGTGTTCTTATGAGGACACCAGTCATTAGATTTAGTGCCCACCCTAATCCGGTATGACTTTATCTTAACTTAGTTAATTATATCTGCAGAGACCTTTTCCCCAAATAAAGTCATATTCTGAGGTTCTGGATAGACATAATTTTGGAGACATTATTGAATCTAGCACAGTCACTCTCCAAACTGGTATGAGGCAGAGTTCTCACATTAGACTGCTCACATAGAGAGCTTATGCTGCTGGCTGTGCTTACATGCAACAACCCAGCTTCAAGATGGAGTTTCCTATCTAATTGAAACATACAAAGATTCAGAGGAGGAATTGTTGAAAATAAATGCCTTCAAAACAGTGATTCTCGGGACTTCCCTGGTGGTCCAGTGGTTAAGACTCCACGCTTCCAATGCAGGCGGCATGGGTTCAATCCCTGGTCAGGGAACTAAGATCCCACATGCCAAAAAAATAAATTAAAAAAAATGATTCTCTAGAGAACATATTTTTAAGGCTTACTTGTTCCCAGGTGTACATTCCTGCCTGTGGGAGAAAGTTAAGATTGGTGATGGGGCTCCTTGTTGAAGAGGCAGTACTACTGGTTCCAAGAGACACCTGAGCACAGCTCAGTGGACCAGCCAGTGTGTCCCAACAGTGGGACCCTCTGAGAAAGTCAGCTTCTGAAAAGCTGATTCTGGTTACCTCTTCCCATCCAAAGCTGGCTGGCAAGAGGCCAGGGAAGACCATGAGAATTTGCAGGAGCAAGACCTGGAAGTATAGTCTAGGTGTGTGAGCTTGGCATTTGGACTCTTTCCCTTTAGAGATGCCAGACAAATGTGTGACTGAGAAGCTCCTTGAGAGTCCCAGGAGTTGTAGGGACAAAACAATGGAGCTCAGAAAATGTTCCCTGGTAAACTCTCCCGGCATTCAGTTGGGATCCTGAAGGGCTTCAGCCTATGAGTCAATGGGAGTGGGAAATAGGCTTCACAAGAACTCCAGCCTAGCTTTGCATTATTTTTAATACCAGATTGCATTAAGATGATCTACCTCTCGCCAAACTTCCTGCCCAAAGTAAAAGTCAACCCAGGGCCCCAAATTGCCTTCCTATTTCTTCATGTACAATGTCTAGAATTCAATAAAAAAGAATGAAGCCTACCAAAATAATAATTAACCTAAACCAGAAAGAAAATATGAACAGAGCCACAGGAGATACAAATGTTGGAGTTTTTAGACATGATTTTGAAATAACTATGAGAATGTGTTTAAGAAATTAAAGAACAAGATGAATAATTTTGTCAGAGAACTGAAAACTATAAAAATGAATCAAATGGAAGTTCTAGAACTGAAAAATAAAAAGTAAGCACTGAATAGATTGATTTAATAGTAGATTCGATGCAGCTAAACAGAAAATAAAATTGGATATATGTCAGAGTAAAATATCCAGACTGAAGCAGGGAGAGACAAGAGAGGTAAGTGACATGTGGAACACAGTAAAAAGGTCTAACATACATGGAGCTGGAGTCCATTGAGAGAGAAGAAGGCAAAGAGGACAGAATCCAGGCTATATAAAGAGCTTCTAGGCAGCAGACGACTCAAAAGAAAGATGGGCAAGAGACTTGAAGGCACTTCTACAGATGAGGGGTTATGGGCTGAATTATGCACCCCTCCCCCAATTCATATGTTGAAGTCTTAACCCCTAGTACCACAGAATGTGACTGTATTTGGAGATAGACTCTTTAAAGGAGGAATTAACTTAAAATGAGGTCATTAAGATGGACCCTAATCCAATTTGACTAGTGTCCTTATAAGAAGAAGAAATTAGGACACAGACATACACAGAGGGATGACCACATGAAGACAGGAAGAACATAGCCATCTACAAGTCAAAGAGAGAGGCCTCAGAAGAAAGCAACCCTGCTAACACTTTGATCTCAAACTTCTAGCCTCCGAAATTGTGAGAAAATAAGTTTCTGTTGTTTAAGCCGCCTAGTCTGTGATACTTTGTTATGGCAGCCCCAGCCAGCTGATGCAGAAAGTATTCATAAGGTCAGTTAATACACAGAAAGGTGTTCAACCTCACTAATCATCAGAGAAATGCAGATTAAAAACACTAGGATACCACCACACCCACCTGAATGGCTAAAATGTAAATGTCTGACAGTGCCCAAAGTGTTAACTATTGCTATAATTGTCGACTCAGTTTACAGATATTTGTAAAACATTGTCCCAGGCACTGTACTAGAGAAAGGGACTCTAAACAAGGTAGACACTTTCCCTACCCTCCTTGAACTTGTGGTCTGGGAGGGAAGACAGCTAAATTAGTTAACAAATAATATGTGCTAAGTGCAATGATTGTGAAAGTGTGGGATGCCTTGGGACACACAGCAAGAATATCTAGCCTAATATGGGAGTAAAATCAGTGGCAATTAAGAAGACGGGTAAGCATTGCAGGGTTCTTCTAGTGAGAGTCAGACTGAGATTCGTGGGCTCCACAAGCAGCCTAATAACTGGTGTTCCTTCAGGGAGATGATTTTCAAATAGATATTCAACATTTAGTCAAAGATAAGGCTGAATCTCTTTGGGGGAAGAGCAGAGAAGGACCTCAGGGTCTGCCTCAGCCTGTCCCCTAGTATTCACAGAAATCCTGCTCTGGCCATAGACTCATCAGAACAGAAGCCTGCAATCAAGCCTGGCTTCATGGATGTGTGACCTGTAAGGATGCACAGGTCCCAAGCTCAAAAGAGTCTTGCGCTTGGTTTAATGCTCTGCTGTCACCAGTTTTTGAAACTGTTAATAATTTTTGAACAAGGAGCTCCAATTCATTTTTCACTGGGCCCCTTAATTTATGTAGCTGGCTTGGCCTGTAACTAACAACACGAGATCCTTAAACAGTAGTTTAGCATTCTCCTTGGGAGTTTTATATGGCCAGGATTATTGTGAATACAGACTCTCTGTCTGTATAATTCTGGGTCCACTCCAGACCTCCTGAATCAGAATCTCCATTTTAGAAGTTCCCTGGCAATTTAGTGCACATTAAAGTGGGAGAAGTGTTCATTGATAACACTTCATCTCCCCTAGGTGCTGAGATTGGAACTAACTCCACCCCTGACTCCTGGGCATGTGACTTGGCCTGGCCAATGAAAGCATTGCACTCCCTAGCAACAGTGATTAATTAGCTTAGAGATAAGTATGTGATGTGGGTTATTCCAAGCACCTTAACTGTTGGAATTTGTGTAGGAACTGCTCAGCTGAGACCATCTCTTTTTCCCTGGGACTGCTAGCAGTAAGAGTGACCTGATGGTGGACACCATATGAAGCTTGAAAATGAAGCCAACAGTGTAGAAGGACAAGCCCAGAGATGGGGGAAAACTAAGTCTTGATGCCATTGCCTTAGCTCCTGGATCAAGAGGTACTTAAAGTTAAATCTACCCTTGGATTTTTTTTTTTTTACCTGATGCAATAAATTCTTATTTTCATTTAAGTTCATTTGAATCAGGTTTTCTGCTCTTTGGTACCAAAAGAGCCCTGATGGATGTAACCCCTCTCTGTTTAATTTTATATAAGGTGACCCTCAGAGGTAGAGAAATAAGTTTTGCTGCAGTGTGTGTACTCACCAATAGATGCACTTTTTAAAAAAAAATTTATTGATTGATTTTTTTGGCTGTGTTGGGTCTTTGTTGCTGCACGCGGGCTTTCTCTAGTTGCGGCGAGCAGGTGCTACTCTTCGTTGCAGTGTGCGTGCTTCTCATTGCTGTGGCTTCTCTTGTTGCAGAGCACAGGCTCTAGGCGCGTGGGCTTCAGCAGTTGTGGCATGAAGGCTCAGTAGTTGTAGCTCTCGGGTTCAGTAGTTGTGGCTTGCGGGCTCTAGAGCACAGGCTTAGTAGTTGT
The DNA here is from genome assembly GCF_025265405.1 of Mesoplodon densirostris. Lineage (NCBI taxonomy): Eukaryota > Metazoa > Chordata > Mammalia > Artiodactyla > Ziphiidae > Mesoplodon > Mesoplodon densirostris. Next base: position 59,708,931 of record NC_082662.1, on the reverse strand, counting down.
GGCACACAGGCTTAGTTGCTCCACGGCATGTGGGATCTTCCCGGACCAGGGATTGAACCCTGCCTTGGCAGGCAGATTCTTAACCACTGCTCCACTAGGGAAGTCCCAATAGATGCACTTTTTGCTTGAACTATCCAGTCTAGTAATCAAGTTGCAGAAATTCACCGGATAATTACCAAATTTCCACTTTGTTTACTTTAAATGACACCAGTCCTGGATCAAAAATATTTTTTCTTTGTGCTTTTCTGCTGTTTCAAAACATGCTATTCAGTTGTAGCTATTAATGGAGGACCAGTCAATTCCAATGTGTAATAACAGGTTTCCATCTGGGGTGTAACTTCCTTAGGTGGTTCACTGAGCAAACAATGCTAAGAATGAAAAGGTCCTCTTTCCCCATCAGGAATCTATGGCTAAAAGCACCTCTCTAGCTAAAGCCTGCCCTTCTCTGCATGTTCACTGTCTCCTCTAATTGCAGCCTAAGTTCCATTATCTCAAGGAAATGATTAACCAAGCTTTTTCTTTAATACAACATCAGTCCTTTTTCCTTCAAAGCACACTAAACTATGTTTTACTTGTCTCTGACTTGTCTACTAGGCTAAAGGTTATAAAGTTTCTTAAGGTTACAAATCTAACTCAAATATAGAACATGAGAGCTGGAAAGGACTGAAAGATTCTTTAGCTGAATCCTTTCACTTTCTCTGTCTCGCTCACTGTCTCTTTCCCTCTGCTTCTCTCTCTCTCTCTCTCTCTCTAGTTGCAAGACAGGAATAAAGATGTAGACATAGAGAATGGACTTGAGGACACGGGGTGGGAGGGGGAAGCTGGGGCAAAGTGAGAGTAGTATTGACATACATACGCTACCCAATGAAAATTAGATAGCTAGTGGGCAGCCTCATAGCACAGGGAGACCAGCTTGGTGCTTTGTGACCGCCTAGAGGAGTGGGATAGGGAGGGTGGGAGGGAGGCTCAAGAGGGAGGGAATATGGGGACATGTGTATGCATATGGCTGATTCACTTTGGTGTACAACAGAAACTCACACAGCACTGTGAAGCAATTATACTCCAATAAAGATCTATTAAAAGAAAATTATAGGGCTTTCCTGGTGGTGCAGTGGTTAAGAATCCGCCTGCCAATGCAGGGGACACGGGTTTGAGCCCTGGTCCGGGAAGATCCCACATGCCGCAGAGCAACTAAGCCCGTGCACCACAACTACTGAGCCTGCGCTCTAGAGCCCGTGAACTACAACTACTGAGCCTGCGAGCCACAACTACCGAAGCCCGTGCACCTAGAGCCTGTGCTCCCAACAAGAGAAGCCACTGCAGTGAGAAGCTTGCACATCACAACAAAGGATAGCCCCTGCTCACCGCAACCAGAGAAAAGCCCACGTGCAGCAACGAAGACCCAATGCAGCTAAAAATAAAATAAAATAAAATAAGTAAGTTTAAAAAAAAAAGAAAATTATAGATATGACCAAAGCCCACCCTATCCTTCCCTTCCTCCTCCCTCCTGCCTAGAGGTTAGCTCTTTGGTGAAGCTGGTATACATCAATCCAGTGTACGTTTTTGTACTTTTATGATGTATTTTAGTGTCTGAAAATTTGTATAAAGGGAATCAGATTGATGTATCCTTTTGCAGTGTGCTTTTTTCCCCACTCACTCTTATATTCTTGAATTTATCCCTGTCGATAATGTGGATCAGCTCTGGGACAAGCTTGCATGTGAGCACAAGGAAGCATGTATACAGCTGCTCATTGCAGCACTATTTGTGATGGTGAAAAAGTTGACACTACCCCATGTAGGGGAATGGATGAGCTGAGGTTTATTCATATAATGGAATGCCAATCCATAATTAAAACAAGTAACTTCTGTATTTTACATGGTCCAGAGAGGTTTTGTGAAATGGCAAATGTCACTCAGTTGAACAGTGGGAAATCTGAGCCTGAATCCAGAACCCCTTGGTCTAAACCTAGGGCTCTTTTTATTTTTATTTTTTAATATCTACTCTTTTGTATGTAAGGTTTTTTTAATAAATTTATTTATTTTTATTTTTGGCTGCGTTGGGTCTTCGTTGCTGCATGCGGGCTTTTCTCTAGTTGTGGCGAGCAGGGGCTATTCTTCACTGCAGTGCACGGGCTTCACATTGCAGTGGCTTCTCTTGTTGTAGAGCACAGGCTCTAGGCGCGCTGGCTTCAGTAGTTGTGGCACTCGGGCAAGGTAGTTGTGGCTCGCAGGCTCTAGAGCGCAGGCTCAGTAGTTGTGGCGCACGGGCTTAGTTGCTCCTCAGCATGTGAGACCTTCCCCGAGCAGGGCTCAAACCCGTGTCCCCTGCATTGGCAAGCAGATTCTTAACCACTGCACCACAAGGGACGCCCATAGGGCTCTTTTTAAATTAATCTTATATTTTTAAATAATTTCAAACTTCCAGGAAAACCATGAAAATAACACAAAGAATTCACATATACCTTTACTGGATATTTTTAACATGTCGCTTTTGTTTTGTCATTTCTCTCCTATCTCTCCTGAGACACAGTTTCTTCACTAAGCCGTCTGAGAGAGGTTGCTTGCATATATTATTGCCCTTTAGCTAAAATACTCCAATGTGTTTACATATAAATATTTTTTAAAATATTCACAGTGCAGGTATCAAATAGAGGAAATTTTAACATTGATACAGCATTTTAAAAATAAACTGCAGCTCATATTAAAATTCTGCTGAATGTCCCAGTAATAGTCTTGATAGTAAATTGCCCCCCATACTTGCCCTCAGCATAGGATTCAGTCCAGAATCATGTGTCGGTTTTAGTGCTCAAGCCTAGTTTTTCAATGATTTATTATTGCTGCATCTGAACATGTTTCACAGGTGTGCTTTTTGTAATTGCTCTATTACACACACCTGCTGACTTTAATATACTCTTGGTATAACTGCTATATTCTTGGTGCTGTGTACAGTATTACTACCAAGAAGAAAACTCCAGTCTTGCGTAGCAAATGTTAATTTAAAGAAACAATTTAAACCACAGCTGAGAAATTCACAGTAGAGCACAGTGCTGAGTTAGGCATATGGTGGGAGTGAGTGACCTTTGTTCAAAATCTTACAAGCTAGGTGACCCTGGCACAGTGCAGCAGCTCTCTGACTCAGTTTCCTCAGCTGTAAAGTGGTGATGATAATACCTCACAAGTTGGGAAGTTAAACAATGTTTGGGAATAGCCCCATACGAATTCATAGAACTCATTTAGAGCAGATAGGGTTTGTTTTTAGTTTATGCACTGAGATTTAGTTTCTGTCAAGTTTGTGTTAATGGTTATGACACCTAGTAGCTCTTAAGCCTATTCACAGCAGCAGTGGGCAGTGACACTTAAGTCATTTCTTCCCCAGTTTATGACAAGGTTACCTGGTTTCTGCACACACACAGATAAGGTGCTTTCTCTTTTACACATTATACCACATAAAACTTGGTACTTGGGGCTTCCCTGGTGGCGCAGTGGTTGAGAGTCCGCCTGCCGATGCAGGGGACACGGGTTCATGCCCTGCTCCGGGAAGATCCCACATGCCGCGGAGCGGCTAGGTACGTGAGCCATGGCCGCTGAGCCTGCACGTCTGGAGCCTGTGTTCCGTAACGGGAGAGGTCCGCGTACCGCAAAAAAAAAAAAAAAAAAAAAAACAAACCAAAAAACTTGGTACTGCGCAAAAGATTTTTGTTTACATAGTCATAGAAAAGGAAATTTTCATCAGTTAGCTTGAACATTATGGTTAGCCATACTTTACTAACATTCTGAAACTCAGTCACATAATTTAAAGGTATCTTCCTCTTCTCAACTAGTGTGCAATGTCTTTAGCGAGGCATAATTGTTTGAGATGGAAAGATGACAGTTATAAACATTTATATAAACAAAAACATTAGAATTTCGTTTCTAATTTTAGTCTTCCAAATAGGAAGTACAATGAGTTGATAATGCAATCTAGTGGTCCCTCACAGGCTTTTAAAATTTATGGTGTTTTTTAAGCTGAATTGCATTTATGGCCAATTCTTCTGTCTGTAATTGCAAAGAGGTTGATTGAGGAAGAAGTTGTCAGGATGGCTTTAGTTTTAACTCCAGTTTACTAAAAATTTACTGAAAACAACACCAAATATATGTTTGTGCAGTAGTCCCTATTCAATTTCAGGTAAATTAGTGCACAAGATAAACGCCACTATCGCTAATCATTATTAAAACTATATAGATTCTGGGAGCAAAATACAAAGCTATAACTCTGGAGGGTTGTATTAGGACTCTCAATTACAAATAACAGAAATACAACTCTAAGTAGTTTATGCAAAAAGATGACTGTATGATAAAGTTTTCTCTTATACTGTAGGTCATGAAGAATGTAATTGAACCTTGTTAACAATTAAAACCAGGGACTGATACATTTGGGGTTCTCATTCCATCTCTCCTCTTTGCCCTTTTCTGTTCATCTGTTTTTTCTTCTTGCTCTCTGCAAACCATCCTCCTTTTTAAATTCTGGTCATGTGAGAAAAAAAACATGACTAACAACAGCTTCTGAACTCTGCATCTAAACTTCTGTCACTGGAGAGATTGTTTCTCCAGAATTTCTCGGGAAGGCCTTTCATTGGTCCAGCTTAGGTCAAGTGTGTACCTCTAGCCCAATTGTTATAACCAGAGTCAAGTCCTAGGAGGGCATTTGGTTGGCCTGCCTTGGATTCAGGTACCCCACACTAATCAACTGCAGCCTGCTGACCAGAGTGACACTGAAGGAACATGTGGAAGGGAGGAAAGGGGCAGTTCCCAGAGAAGGGGAACTGGGCAGATGATAGATGGCCACCATAGGGGTGTACTCCATCCTTTCTTAGAAAAATTAATTTCTGATTACTTATTGCATCCATAATGATTAACTCATATACAAATATCTAGACTACCAATAACAGTGAGTTAAAAATATTAGCCTCACCTAAAAATAGAGGTAAGTTCTCCAGGGCAGCCCCTCAAAATCATCAGGGATGTGGGCTCCTTCCATCTTTCTGCTCCACCGTCCTCAGTGTGTGGCTTCTATCCTTCAGGTCATCTTACAGCCCCAGATGGCTGCTGGAGCTCTAGCTATCATGTCTACTTTCCAGTCATCAGGAAGAAGGAAGGGAGGTGGTGGAAAGGAGAAGAGGTTTCTCCACGTGTCTGTCTTCCCTTTTAAAAAGACTTCCTGGAAATCCCTCTAAAAACTTCTATGTAAATCTCATTGGACAGAACTCAATCACATGGCCACACGTAGTCATAAGGGAGGCTGGAAAATGGCTTTTAGTGGGGTATATTGCTGCTTCAATAATAGAGAGGTCCTGATAGTAAGTAAGAATGTGAGAATGGATGCTGAAGAGACAAGTACCACATTTACGATGAGCCAGACACTGGTAAACAAGAACGAGGTGGGTGTGATTTATAAACAGTTAACTATAGCCAGTCCCTAAGGAGGCACAAGATGAGGGGGCGAGTCCAGTGCCAGGTGGAGAAAGTAGCTTAACAAGGGAAAGGTGTACCTCTTTTGCTTTATGAAAGTAAGGAGAGAGGATGGGGGAAAGCAATTTGTAGGTGAGGTGGTGGTGAGGAAGGGGCTCCATTGATTGCCGTCTGTTGTCCCTGAGAAGAAGAGGTCATGGAAGAAGTGGGGATGCTGAATAATAACGGACAAAGGCAAAAAGCTCCTTTTTACAAGGAAAAACATTTAAGTGGCCCGTTCCGAACCCTGGCAGTACACAAGATACCCCTGATGAACCTTTAAAAAGGTACTGATGAGGCTGGCGACCGTGATCAGGCTTCAGGAGGTTTTGGGTTTTCTTTTTTGTTTGATTTTTCAGTTCCTCAGGTGATTCTAATGTTTAGGCAGGTAAGAGCTACTGGTCTATTTCTTTCTTTTTCTGAATTGATTAACGGTTTTATTTTATCAATAATTTACTTTTTTATTAATTTTTAGTGAAGTGCAGTTGCTGTACAATATTATATAAGTTACAGGTTACAATATAGTGATTTACAATTTTTAAAGGTTATACTTTATTTATAGTTACCATAAAATCCTGGCTATATTCCCTGTGTTGCACAATATATCCTTGTAGCTTATTTTATACCCAGTAGTTTATACCTGTTAATTCTCTACCCCTTTATTGCCAGCCCACTCACCATTGGTAACCACTAGTTTGTTCTTTAATCTGTGATTCTACTTCTTTTTTGTTATATTCACTAGTTTGGGTATTTCTTAGATTCCACATGTAAGTGATATCATACAGTATTTTTCTTTCTCTGTCTGACTTATTTCACTTAACATAATGCCCTCCAAGTCCATGCTACTGGTCTATTTCTAAGCGGTTAAGTTGGTTTAGGTGGTAAAAGAACCCTGGAGTAGGAGTCGGGAAAGTGGATGTGCCCCCAGCTCTGCCACACTGCATAAATCACCGAGCCGACCCCAGCTTCATTGAAAAAATTAACAGGCTAGATTGAAACAAAATAGATGACATTTAGAAAAGTAATAAGTAAGTAAGTATGTTCTACGTATTATATCTACTATTTTAGTAGAATATAGTGATGTTTTTTTACACCAAAGTTCCTATTGATGAGAATGCCTGGTCTTTCAGAATTCATCTGGTGTTTTTTTTTTTATTAGTGAGCTATTTAATGAATGTCCTGTAAGGTGAGCACACCTGTTGGTTTGCTCATTTTCTTTAACACACCACACAATTTTTCTGCTCCTGATTATCAGAGAAAGCTGTCTAATTAGTGTGGTAGCTAGAAACATTTTCTCCTGAAGAAATGGAAAGTATTGTTTGCTCACTGAGGTGTTATTAACTCTGCCATATGAATCTATTTGAAGTAAGGAATTCAGTCAAAAGTTAAAAAGGTGGTTGAAAATAACTGCCATGTTGAAATGATCCAAGGAAATAAAAGAAAACTGCAGAGTTGGAAAGAAAAATGCATATTTTTACATTGTATCATTGCTTTCTCATCAGTTATACTATGGCAGCTTAGAGACAAACAATAAAATAAAATAATAGACTATAAAATAATAGACTATATGGAAGAGCCTCAGAAGACACACTGAGGCCTGAAAGTTCTCTGATGCCTTCATGTAATTTTGTTTTCCTTCTCATGGGAAACAGATGGAATTAATAAATTGTGTCATTGTCTATTATTCATTTACTCTTTTAACAAATATTTATTGAGAACCTACGATGTGCCAGGCACTCTTCTAAGCATTAAAGATTGGTGGGGAAAAAAGCAGACAAAATTTCTGCCCTCCTGGATCTTACATTGTAGTAGGTGACAATGAACAATGTATGAAATATGCAGTATGTTTGATTTTAGATGGTGGTGAGTACAATAAATAAAGAAAAGGGAGGGGAGGAGAGTAGGAAGTATGGGGGGCAGGTTTCCAATTTTAGATAGAGTGACCAGGGAAGGCCCGGAGGTAGTGTGCTAGTGAGCAATGCAACAACCTTGGGGAAGAGCATTTCAGGAAGAGGGAACAGCAAGGCAAAGGCCCTGAGGTGTTTGCTAGGTGGCCAGGGGACAGAGAGAGGTACACCAGCTAGGCCTTCACAGGTCACTGTAGTGACTTGGACTACTATTGTTTGTGGGATGGGGAGCCATTGACAGGTTTTGAACAGACAACATTGTTTTAGCAGGATCATCTAGTTACTCTATTGAAGAAGATCTGTAGGAGACTTTTGCAGTGACCCAGGCAAGGGATGATGGTGGTTTGAACTAGGGTGGTCCAGCAGAGGTAGTAAGAAGTGATTTAATTTCTGGATATATTTTAAAGGTGGGGTGAATGGGTTTTCCTGAAAGAGTAGACATGAGGAGTAAGAGCAAAAAAAAAAAAAAAAAAAAAAAAATCAAGGATGACACCAAGATTTGTGAGCAGTACTATTTACTGAGATAGGGATGCCTCTGAGAAGAGAAGTCTTGGGAGATCATCTTGTATTGGATCTTACAGCCTGTGAGGAGGTGCAAATGGACATGTCAGACAGACAATTGAATGTATGAGTCTGGAGTTCAGGGTCAAGGTCGGGCTAATCTGTTTTCATGACATGTAGATAGTGCTTTAAGCCACAAGAATGGACGGGATCACCAAAGGAGAAACAAAGGCCTGAGCTGTGGGGCCTCCAGCATTTATGTGACAGAGAGGCCTAGAAGAAACCTGAAAAGGAGGCTGAGAATGAGTAGCCAGAGAAAGAGGTCATGGGCTAGCGGTGTCCTGAGAGTGAAATGAAGAGAGTGTTTCAGGAAGGAGAGAGTAGTCAACTCAGTCAAATCTTCTTCTGCAAGGTACACCAAGATCCGTGTCCCTGTCCCAGAAAATAGGATGAAGAGAGAGAACATGAAACTCCAGTGATTGCCCAGGGTCACACACTTGGCATGTGGGAGATTTAAGATTCAAAAACCCTGATTGCTTGACCTTAATCCAAACTCTTAAAGGGAAAATAAAACAAAGTGTAGTCCACCTATTTGCAACATCAGTTGTATTTGTAGCTCTACATGCTTTTCTGCAAATTTTTTGTTAAAATTTGGATTTTTAACAGAAGGATTTCCATGCTTAGTAAAACAAAGGAAACAAAATGGAGAAAAAATAGGAGTTTTAAAAAGTGCTTTTAAAAATCATCATTTCATTAAAGTTATGAGGATAGGCTGAAACCAACATCTAGAATTTTTCCAAAGTGTTTCTGGGTTTGTTTGTTTGTTGCATTCGAATTGCTTTTCTGCATTACTCTGGGCTTTCGCGAGCTCCTTCCCCATCCCTCACAAGGTTCTACATATGCTGCCTCTATTCAATCAAGTGGAATCTCCGAAGTAGCATGCTGGGTGGAATGTGCAATGAATACTAAAAAAGGAAAAATGAACCTGCAAATACTTGGCAGCTGGCAGCTTCTTAAAATCCTAATCTCATTTAATGAAATACAAGTGATTTTCAATTTTAGCTACTAAAATAATATTCTACGTTGAATACCAAAGTAAAATGAGTGCTGAACTTTGTTTAAATCCAGATGAGAAGAGGTTTTAAATAAGCATCACATCAGCCAGTATCCAATGAATATCAAATTTTGCATGTTTACCATAAAATCCTGAACACTGAAAGAAAACAGCGGGAGTATGATGAGAGTTTAGGGTTGGTGTTGTTTACTAGGTGGACATGAGCAGCCTGCACTACCTAAAATGCATGCTTTTCAACTTTTCTAGTCCTTTTTCCTCCTCTTCAGTCCACAAGTCTAGTGACACTTCCTGCCTCTCCTCTCAGGTACCTCATATTCCTATTCTTGCTGTCTCCATTTAAGTATCTATCCCTTCCCCCAGACTCACATATGTGTGTACAGACATATATAAGAGGATTCATTACAGGAATGGGTATACTAGTGAAAAATTGGAAACAATCTAAATGTCCATTAACAGGAGAATAGGTAAATATATTAAAACACATTTATTCTACGGAATACTATGCAACTGTTTAAAGGAGTAAGATAAGGTTAAATATAATGACGTAAAAGTTTCCAAGATACATTGTTAGGTGAAAATAAAAAGTCACAGAATAATACTATATGTTAACCACTTAGGTGGAAAACATATTGGAAAGAACACCATTAACTTGTTGAGAGTCACTATTTTTGATGATGGGGATGACACATGGGAAGCAGGGGTGGGAAGAGGCACTGTCACTTTTCATTCCATTTACATTGGTATTGCTTAGATTTGTTTTTTTCATGTATAACTGTATAGCTTAAAACTATATATATATATTTTACTACTGTATTCTTTCTTTCTCACTCACTTCTAATAAAATTCTCAGGCAGGATGTGAACAGAAAGAAACAGTCAGGTTTATGGACTTCCGCATCTCACACTTGGGTTCCAGTGTTTGACTATTTATGATTTCCTTCCTGTGCTCTGACAGAGTCACTAATTTTAGGTATGCCTTTATGGTTAGAAACTGCATTTTGTTTTGCTTGAATTTTTGAACCAGTGATCTCAAGAACTGTGTTTCTGCAACACTTGCTTAGTGTATGTGTGTATATATATATATATATTTTTTTTTTTTCCCTCATAAAGCTAGGCCTGAATCCTCTTCCTACCCCAAACAAAAAGGGAGCATTTAAGAATAAGTTCTTAATTTGTTGCTAAATGCTAATTATGAGAATTAGATAATAAGTTGTTTTCCTGACCATAAACATAAAGGAAATGCATCTTCAGAAAATCGATGGAAATTCTGTATATAAAAGATACAGATTATTTATCCTAAATTAAGTTTAAAAGTGAAATTAGCAAAATGGCTAGGGTAGTCCTAACATGAAACATTAATTGGGATTTAATGGTGATAATCTTAGCAGTAGGAAAGAGACATAATAACATTCTATCAAACCTTTGTTAGATATCCTTGTAATATTGCCTTAACGATAGCATCCAAGAAAGTTGCACACAATCCACTCCATGAATCAGAATCCAATTATTTTATATTGGTTTCATGCTTTTACCCAAGAGAGATCCATAAATTGTTTTTAATCGCTCCTTTTATCTTAAATCAATAGTGTCTGCCAAGTGGGTAATGTTTTCCATTAAAACATCATCTCCCTATAATTGGTATGATTACTTCATAAAGAGATAAACTGCAGCACAATTTGGCAGTCTTTGGGTTTATAAAATCTAATTATATTCACAACACAATATTTTATTCTTAGTAATCACAAAAAGAACATAAACTTGAACAAAACCCAGACATTTATGATGAAGTAATTGGAAAGAAACAAGTTAATTATTGCATATAGTACCACCTCTATTAGTAGTCTCCGAGAGAAAGCTTTTTACAAAGTCATTCAGAGTGTAGGGAGGTTCGAGGGAGTTCTGGTACTCTTTGCCTGGTGGCAACCTTGTGGCTGAGATGGGGAGTTTAGTTCAGTCCTGAGGTACAGGCATCTCAAAGCTGGGCTAGAACCCGGATCACCCAGGTGTGGACTAGAAATTCCCCAGCCTTGGATTTTCATATGTAAGCCTATGCATGGATGCATAGGCTGCTTCAGCAGCAGCTACAGAGGAGAGCATGAACGTCACCCTCTGTTTCAACAGAATATTTGCTTTCACTTGTTTTATATTTGGGGCTTCTGCAATAGATTTCATTTGGAGAAAGGGGATCAGTTGCTAAAATTTATTTTTGAAAACCTCTGCCCTATGCCATAGTCATGTTCTGCCTCTATGTCAAAGGGACTGAAAATAGAAGGAAAGAAAAGAAGCTGGGAACATCTTCTGACTGAACCAGGAGGGCCAAACAACAACCCATGTTACCCAAAAACTGCATGCTAAAACTCTAAAGCCCTCTTATAGCATCTGTATTATTTCTAACTCTGGCAAAAACAAATTCCTAATTTAAAAAAGGATAAAATACACACACAAACCAAGAAGATACCCCCAAATTGTAATTCAATTTTTCCTCCCCATATTGCTTCTATGCAAGAAAAGAGAAGTAGGGAGCAAAGAAGATTCAAGAACAGGAGGAAATTGGATGTCCCTTAATCAGCTTCAGTATTGTCCAGAACCAAGGTGTTCCATTTTGCTTCAGCATCACTGCATACTAACCTTTCTTTCTTTATATTTCTCTCCCCTTCTTTCCTCTCGATGGTATCTCGAGGGGCTTTTTCTCTCCCTTTCTTCCTCTTTCTCCGTAACCCACACCAGTAAGTATGACACGTTCATTTAGGAAGTAGTAACTTAGATTGTGAGACTCAGAGAAAGAAAGTTAATAATAAGCCCAAGGGCTAGATGGAAAGATGAAAAGATACAAAGTTGTCCCCTAAAGCTACAGAAAATTCTGACTGAGGAAGGGAAAGGTGGCAGAGGTCTGGGGTTAGGGGCAACTTGTCCAGGAGGGAAAGAAGTAGAGACATTAGCTCTGGAGAATTCTTCTATAAAAGGGACTTATCAGTGGCAAGCTGATTCTCACATGCAGCTCCTACCTGTGATTCAGATTGCAGTGTCCCCTCCTGGGAGAGACCTTCCCTGACTGCCCAGCACAAAGTGGCCACCAAGTCCTTCTCTATCACATTATCCCATTTTACCTCTCTACATGGCACTCATTATCTGGCATTTTTCTTCTTTATTTTTTCTGCCTCTCTCCATCTCCTATCCTCACCCTCTTCCCCACCAAAAGCTCCCTGAAGGGCAGTGATTTGGTTCCATGTGCTATCTGCTTCTTGCTTTTAGAATATAAGCTCTAAGGCTGCAGGGACTTGGTTGGTTTTGTTAACATCTATATTGGTTCAAAGTGCCTTTACACATAGTAGGGGCATTCAACACTTCAGTGAATACTTGTTGAATAAGAATCATAGAAAGATGGGGTTCTCTGGTGGCACAGTGGTTAAGAATCTGCCTGCCAATCCAGGGAACATGGGTTTGAGCCCTGGTCTGGGAAGATCCCACACGCTGTGGAGCAACTAAGTCCGTGCACCACAACTACTGAGTCTGTGCTCTAGAGCCCACAAGCCACAACTACTGAGCCCGCATGCCATAACTACTGAAACCCATGCACCTAGAGCCCATGCTCTGCAACAAGAGCAGCCACGATGATGAGGCACACCACAACAAAGAGTAGCCCCTGCTCACAGCAACTAGAGAAAGCCCACGCACAGCAGCAAAGACCCAATGTAGCCAAAAATAAATAAATAAAATAAATAACTTTATTAAAAAAGAAGAATCATAGAAAGAAAACCCTTTGCCGTTTACCAAGGTTGCATTGTGATGAAGCAGTTGAAATTTTCTCTGAGTTCGGGCAATGGTAAGCATACTGCTTTGTTTATAGGTATAGCCTCAAATTTTAGTCCATTGGAACCAAAAAGGGCCAATGGCATGGATGGAACTAGAAGTGTCTCCTCCATTCTTAACGTGACGTGGGTGTGAGAAGGACACTATAGGAAGAGAAAGCAGCCCCCTTTCTGCTCCAGCGGGACAAGAAGGAGATGTTCTGAAGGAAGCACTGACTGCATTGAAATCACACACAGAAGATCAAATAATGCTGCAATCCTATAAGCCTGACAAAAGCTTTTTTTGATGTGTGGCAGGTTATAGTTATACTGAAATACACTATGAAAATATTTTTCACTTGTTAACAGATGTTTTCAGCAGATTGGTAAACATCAAAGATTCATCTTGGTCTTTTGTTGTTTCTATCTCAAATACTACCTGCCTCTTTGCTTCATTATATTCTCCCATTGGATAAGGAATAACATAAAGGCATATGATCATTTACAAGTCATGATATTTAATATTAGCATTTCATTAGTGATTTAAAATATACATCTTTCAGAATATGTGAAGTACAACAAATATATACATATTTTAGGGTAAACAGAATAGAATTTCACAGGAGGAGATACATTTTTTACACCAATAGTATGTTCATTTTGGAGCACAATGGCTTTAGTAAATGATATAAAGTAAAATAAAGAGGACCATCAAGGCAAAAAAAGAGATGAATTGTGATAAATTATTTATATGTTGGACATTAAACAGTCTTCATAGATAGAGTGACCAAATGATTTATCATCCAAAGGGATGCTTCTGAGAGGGAAAAGGCACACTGGCCATAATTAACACTGGGACAACAGACAAAAACCAGGACAAACCAGGATGTGTGTTCATCCTCCTCATGGGGACATTTAATGACAACAAAACTGCTTTGTGGGTTGTTTTTTTTTCAAAAGCCAAAACAAAACAAAATAGCTTGCTCATGTGCTAACAACTGGTCCTTTTTTGATTAACTGCTTTGTTTGCTAAAATAAAGCTATTTAATCTGAATATAAATTATTGCTGACAACTGTTAGAAGAGGAAGAGAACTTCAATGGGTAATTATTCAATTTTCAAATTGTTCTGATCATTAGAAAAAAGTTCCCCCTGATGTAAAAATTAATCATAATAGAGACGTCTGCTGGGTACCATTTCTCAATTAAAATATGCATTTTATATTTTTAAGATCACCCCCTTCCAATATTGACCTGGTTGGCAGATAGAGTTCATCTCCAGCCCCAGCCCTTATTGACTGTGGCCATGAGGAGCACTGTGGTGCGAGGATTCTGAGGCCACCTTAGGGCTCAGCAGAAAGGCACGTGGTGATGAGTTGGTGATGTTTACAGGAGACATAAGTTATGGGGCAGTGACAGGTGTGGCCAGTATTGCCATCCTAGACTTGGAAAAATACCTGGTTTAACAATAATTTTGTGACAGATATCTAATACAAAAGAAATAATTACACCTTGTTGATCCTGCATCTTCTACCTCAATAAATCTACTACCGTGTAATTAATACACCATTTACACCACAGGAGAACAATGCCATCACTCTGAACTGGAATGAAGACAGCTATCTCATGATTTCCACACATCACTGTTTTAAAACTCTCTCAGTCCAAAATCAAAATAAGGAAGATCAAATTCTTAACATCTTAATAGAAAGTAGTAGGGCAAAAGCCCAACACAGTAAACATGCAATTAATTGTTCCTCTGTTTCCATCCCTTACCTATTTTGTTGTCTGTGGGCTGTATTTTTATGCACTCGAGAGAACACTAAGTAATAAAATGAAAATTAAACTTGCTTTTCCTCTTGTAAGCGAATACTAATATCTCCATTTCAAAGAACGATTTTCAGCATTTATTTCACTACCACATGTTTTGTATTATTTATCCTTCATACAAAAGACAGATCTGTTTTGTGCCTTGTAATGAGGAAAATTAAAAAAGATATAGTTGATACATCTTCTAAAATATAGGAGGCATCCCTAATATTGTTGCTGCTTTTGTGGCCATGAGTTATGTTCTATCTTTAGATCTTAATTCTCCAATTAAAAAAAATAGGGCAGAATTAAATTTGTGTTGAGGGAGAGAGCCATCTTCAAATTGCAAGGCAGCTTTTGACTACACAGCTCTACTTTTCTAAGAGTGAAATCCTATTGAAGTGGCTTTCCAAAATATTTTGTGGAAAATAAGAATTTATAGATGGTAACGCCTCGTTCATGCTCCCCAAACAGGTGACGAATTCATCAGGCAGCAGGGTCTGTTCTGGAATAGTTTCATTTGGTGATGCATTTTCCAAAAGCATGGTGGTTTCCCCCTCTACAGGGTTTTGCATGTCTGGAGGACTGCATTCTCCTTGATTTAAAATGAGGCTTAATTCTTCAAGAAATAGTGTGTTGCTTAGCGAATTCATACTTGAGACAGAGAAAGAAAAATTAGGATATTTTTTAAACCTGGCATTCTTTCCCAGGTTTAAGCAATCAGCTGGTGGTTCCAGAGTTGAGGAAGCTGTTTCATCATTATTGCTGAGATGGTTTCCCCCAGTGAGAAAATTTGAAATCTGGGGTTTATACCCAGTGTTGAGATCAGGAATATATACAATTGTAGTGTTGGTGAGTAGTGACTTTTGCAGGCTGTTGTTTGTCTCCACGGATCCTGTGTTCTTTTCCCTTTTGTAGTCCATGGGTTTTTCTTCTGGGAGAAAGATTTCTATCTCTGTAATCACTGGATCAACATAAAGGACCTGTTCGCTGGAACTATTATTCATAAATTCACTTTTTTCCTAGAAAGAAAAGACATTGTTTTATTTTACAAAAGAAGTTTAAAGGAGCCAACTGGATAATTGAGTAAGGACTGGAATTTTGCTTTCCCTCAACTTTCCTTTCCCCCTCATTTTTCTTCAGAGTGTTTCTCTTCCCATATGATTTCCTCCTTTTGTCTTTTGTTACCCTGCTCCATTCCAAACGTTTGTTAAATTCTCCCAGGAGGAGACTGAAGGAAAGGAGTAATAAAAATAATCCATGCTGTAAGCACATGCCTTTATTTAAAAATTTTAAAGAGAAAGAAGCCTCTTTCATATTAACTTGCAAATTATTTCAGGGCCTTTTAAAATTTTGGACTATTTCTTAATATTATAGTTCCTTTCTACAAGAAAATTCTTTGTTGCTTAAATAAAAGAAAATTGGCAGTGGGGGGTAGTGCATGGAGAATCCTATTTTGCTTCCATTTGAGAATAAGGTTGTAGTAAATGCTTTGTGCTGTGGTTCTAAAGGTGTGCAGCTAGCTGTTCACAATTCAGACATGTCTGTGATGACCAATCAGGAGGGTAGGTGAAGAAAGTTTTTATTTGTATAAAAGCCTGATGACTCTTCTGGTAAGAAAAGGACTCGAGGCCTTCCAGCTGATGGCTGGCTTCCCAGGGCAAATAACTCCCACCCAACACAATTACAAAATTATAGCCACTTGCTATGGACTGAATGTTTGAGTCCCTCCAAAATTCATATGTTGAAGCCCTAACCCCCAATGTGATGGTATTAGGAGGTGGGGCCTTTGGGAGGTAGCTAGGTCATGAGGGTGGAGCCCTCATGAATAGGATTAGTGTTCTCATAAGAAAAGACACGGGAGAGCTGATCTCTCTGTCTGCCATGTGAGGACACAACCAGAAAGCAGCCATCTGCAAGAGAGCTGTCACCAGGAACCAGATCTGCTGGTGTCTTGATCTTGGACCTCCCAGCCTCCAAGACTGTAAGAAATAGATGTTTGTCATTTAAGCCACCCAGTCTATGGTATTCTGTTGGAGCATCCTGAACTGACTAGAACAGTACCCCTTAGTCTTTGGGCAGAAAACAAAACCTCATCTGAAGGAAACCCTAAGGTTCATTTTTAATTCCAGGAGCCCAGAATGGGAAGGAAGTTTGACAAAGACGAAGACCTTGAACAAAGCAGCATGAAGGGTCATTCAAATTTTCTTCGGCTCTGCCTCCCCAAGGCACTTGCCAGGTTTGGGTTGGGAAGGGCAAACATGTAGTCATGGGTCAGATGAAGTCAAAGGAACTAGAGTTGCTATAGTAAACTGAGAGGAAGGGGGTGTTTTCCCCTCTTCAGCCTGGCAGCTGAGTGGAGAAGTGGATGGGAGTCAGACCATAGTGAAGGACATAGAAGAGCAACAGGGACTATTCCAGTGTGAGGACAGTAAAGGAAGAGGAGGATCTGATCACAACGAGGGCAGGGACAATGCTCCAAATCACAGAATGTCCCCAGTTCCCTAGGATAACTAATGGGGGAGCAAGACAGAATGACTAAGTGGAATGCATATCAAGACCACAGTATTTATTAGTTGTAGTTTGGTGACTATGTACTTGGCCTTCAGTCAGCTGTTAGCTATGTGCTTTATTCTATATGTGGGTTCAGTTATTCCAGACCACCCATCCACTTGTGTAGGCAACATTACCTCCTTCAAAATCAACCACGTCCACACCCTTTCTCTCCTTCAAGGATCCAGAGACAAGGATCCCTCCTCTTGCTCCAGGTGAGACTTTCCTCCTCATCCCTTCATAGTCGTGCTTGATCAGTCCTCTTCCTCCCTCTCCCCTCCCCCCCATACTAGTCCTCTCAAGCCCATTCAATTTAGTACAAACACGCTTCTGAGTCCATACTGCTCTGGAGCTACTGTTAATACATTCGTCGCATCAGTATTGAGAGTATTTGATCATGTGTCAGGCAGGCATAGCCCCTTTCTTACTTCCCTTCTAGTCTACACTCATCAAAAGATATCTCCACTCTCAGTCCCCTTCCATTCACTTCTAGCTGAACCCCTGGACCACCAGTGGCCTGCTCCTTGTCACATTTCACAGATGCATTCCACTTCTTATGTTACAGACCCTCTACAAAGTCAGCACCAAGGACCCTTGCTTCTCGACACTTGGCCCACAACTCACGATGCTCATTTCTCTACCTTCCCATTCTGCCTCTTTCCTAGGACCATTCCTATTCCAATGGACACCCCCTCACTGACTCCTCACTGGCTTTAGCAATAGTTTTCAACCCCTTAACAGTGTTCTCAGCATGGGCTGTGTAGTGGAATCACTTGGGAAGCTTTGGAAAATGCTGAGGCCTGGGTCTCCCCCTGTCCTCCCTCCCCCAAAGACCCTGGGTTGTGGCCTGGGAATCAGGATTCTAGCATGCAACCAAGGCTGAGAACTGTTGCCTTAGGGACTCACCTGGCGCTAGGGAAGGAGTTGATTAACGGGCTCACTAGATCTACAAATAGAGCCACTTTTTCTTGTTTTACAAATACTTGTCTTCCTCACATCATTTGAACAAAGGTTTCCTAGGCTAAAAATAACTTTTTTTTCAAGTTTGAAAACTATTGATTGGCAGAATGAAGTCTGAGCTACATAATAAGGCCTGCTGTGATCTGATCCCACTCTGCATTCCCACATTATTCCAGCCACTCCTCACATCAAGTGTTTCCACAAAGCAACACCCAACAATGCTCTTCTCACCTCTGTGCCTTTGCTCATGTAGGCTGTCTATTTTGAGTGTCTTCCGTTTCTCCTGAGCAACTCCTTCCTGTCTTTTAATATGTTTCCTCTATACTCTCATCATGTTTGGTCTCATCTCTGTTACTGTACTACGTCACTGAATTGCAATGCTTGAATGATGTGTCTGTCCCATCAACTGAGTTTTGAACCCCTTGACAGCCAGGCTAGAGAGCCAGAAAGTGTAGGAGCACACATAGCAGATTACTTCCCCGCTTCCATAATCAGCAGCAGCTCCTCCATAACTGGCAAAGTCCCCTATAGCCTCAGGGTCTTCCTGGGGCACCCTTCTATTCTTTGCTAAACTGGATACCTGGCCCACCCTTGGTGACGCCATCTGCCATAGTCCCCTCACATTCATCTTCTCGAATTCCACTGGGTCTCAGGAGCAAAGTGGTGTCCTCCTTGGGCTCCACCTGCTTCTCCAGTCTCATGTAAAACAGAAGCCCCTTTGTGTCTCTGAGGCTCGATCTATTGAGATTTTCTTCCCTCTTCCTTTTGTCCCTGAAGACACCTTCCAATTGCTTGGCCACCAAGTAAGTGGCTCTGGCACCTGACTTACAATCTTCCATTCACTCTTTTTTTTGAATGGCATTGCTTCTCTCTTTCATCTCTCTTTTCTTCCCTTAGTCCATTCTCTCATCTCTCTTATGTTTTGAAATATGTATAATTTTATCTCTACATAAGTTATACAGTTGTGCAAATATGCACACATATCTCTTTATTTGAATGGAAATTCTACTCTAATTATTGGACTGCACTCTTGGTTTAGTTTGTATTTGATGGTGTTTGGTTACCTGTAGCATTTTCACAACATTGCTATTTTCTATATTAGGAATATCTTCATAAAGCCACTTCGGTATTAGCAATAAGATTCTTCTTTTAATTCTAAAAGACAAAAAATGACTAAGAATAAGCATCTTACTTGAGGATTGGTGCAGGCAATCATCTAGGAGATTAGGAAATCAACTAGAATGGAATGCATAATTAAAACCAAACTTTCCGATGCAGAAACTAAGATTTCCATCTCTTACTTTAAAAAGTTATGTGGGAAGTTGATTCAATACCTTTTCAGATTTTCCTCTTCTCTCTATTGCTCTGCCTGTCTCTAATAAGCCAGAACATTACAAAACACTCACACTAGATTCAAGATAAATGGGAGAACCACCCAGGAAGTGAAACTATATACATGTTAAATATGGCAAACCATTATAAGTGGAGATGTCAGTGTGGAAAAGTTTGTAAAACCTAAGGGCTATTTTGTAAAACTTTCCAAGGGGACCATAACCACAGAGAAATATTAAAGAAGAGAATGTCATATAATAAAACTATAATATTTGAGCTCCTCTAATTGTAATGATTCTAAATAAGGTTGAGATGATAGTGGTGGCTCCAGACTTTCCTTATGTACTTGGAGCAGGAGTCCGGGGAAGTTGGCTTGCAGTTGTGTGGCATGGTGAGGACACCAGTTTTTACTTAGGCTGTGTACTTATTACGGATCTCTGGGATCGGGTGATGGAAGGAAGAGTGAGAAGCTGTGAACACCTCACTTTTCCTCCTAAGCTACCCCTTGGCACTGCCACTGCCACTGTGTTGAAAGCACTTTCTGCATTTATGTAAAAACTGATTTGAGCAAAAAGGTTGTCCCGGGAGCTTCGAAGAGACTACACTGATCTCTGGCACATTATTATGTGTTAACAACGCAACACAACAGATCAGACTCTTGTATCTGTTTATGCAGCTTCTCTAAGAACTTTTACTAAGTAACAACCAAATTGGCTGCATGGACTTTGCTTGCCCAATTTGACCTTGAACTGTAGGGTAAAAAATAATTTCTTTACACATATTTATACAATGTTTTATGGTTCAGTTTTTTAAATAATTCACACTCCCTTTGTATACCTAAAATTAGACCAAATTAATAAGTTCATGCTATTGAAGAAAAGTTTTTATACAGCATACTGATACAGTGAGAAAAATATATATGTGTGTGTGTGTATATATCTATCTATCTATATATATATATATATATAGATAGATAGATACCACTCTTGTTTTCATTATATTTAAAATTGTTTTGCTCTCCATTTTCCAGTTCTGTTTCTAAAATAAGGCTTTTATAAATAATGTAAAGTTATAGTAAAAACAGTATCTGCTCATATGTAAAATAGTAATATTGGAATTATCTCTAGTTTTATCTTTTTAAAAAGAATGCTTATTTAAATAATTAAATTAGCAAAGAATTGTTTTATTTTCTTATTTATTGTTACCAGTAGGAAGTTAAGTTTTAGTTCGTAACAAACAATGTTATTTAAAATTTTACACTCTCTAGGACATGTTTGGATAATAACACAAATATTAATATGCTTATGTACTACAAGTTGGAACATTAAGATATTTCACAGGGTTTTATAATCAAGTATATTTTAAAACAACCTAAAATAAAGTTCCATATTAGTTTTCTCACCTCACAAGGGTACCAGGGATATATTTATTAATGTGTAATTTAAAAGCTTAGGTTTTGAGGAAAAAGCCTATGTAAATTAAAAAAATATATCACTAGTGTACTTTATTCACAATAGCTCATTCTGAATCTCTCTACTGCATTTTGATTATAAATTTCAAAGAAAGAAGGATTATCTCATGAAGCAAGTGATGGCAAGAAATAGAAACTCAGTGCAAATTAGGCAAAGAACATTCACATGTGTTAAATTTGTGCCTCATTGGACGAACTGGGGGACTGCCACATCAAACAACTCTATTAACCAATTAGAAATACTCAGTGCATCTGGTAAAATTTAGGGTGTCAAAGGCCTTGCTTCCCTCAAAGTCTCATTTTAAAATAATTAGGCATTGATCTTTATTATACTAATACCATATTGGAAAAAAATGACTGAAGGAGGCCAAGGGGAATGGGCATTGGGGCTGGATGCTAAAACACTAACACGATTGGTATCAAAGTGATGAATTCACACATTGCCACACTTCTCTTCACATTGATTCAGGGGATTTGCTTGGGTAGAACTTGAGGTAGGTTACGACTTAAGTACTGTGAAGAGTTCAGGCACCGTAGACAGACTTGAGGGCACAATGAGAAGGCTGCGTAGGGAAAGAGAGAACATGGGCTGAGACGTCAGCTGTGTCTGGACTCCTGGCTTAGTGTTTGGTGACCTTGGGCTGAGCACTTAACCTCTCTAAGCCTCGTGTAAGTCATCTGTAAAATAGGCCACTGAGCTTTTCTGGCAGGATCTTGCAAAGATTAAATGAATGACATTTGTAAAGAGTTTGGCATGGGTGGGTACTCATTAAGCAGTTTCTTTTGTTTTGTCTTTCTCTCAAGAAAAATGTTGATGAATTTTTCTAGTAAATCACAGAATTGACTACATTTTGATGGTACCAGTATATGTCTAAATGAGAAAACAAATTCTACAGAAACTTACCCAGTTCTGAGCGATCTGTTAAATATCCCAATCAGAGAAAGAATTGATAAAATAACGGCAAAGACCATTCCCAATAGAAGCCCAATGTCTTGTTGCCTATTGTCTGAAAGGAAAGAAAAATAATTTTAGGTATAATTTCCATCTATGTGACGCCAGAATCATTGTTCTTCTACTCTGCTCCAAGCGAAGGTCATTGATCTCAAAGGAAATAGGAAGGGGAAAAAAAATTAACCTTTACCTTGGGCTGTAAAGTGACTGCCCTTCGAAACTGCACGACAATACCTTTTGTTTGAGGGAATTGGGCTGCATATATCTGATGTCAGTGAATTGAGCCTCTGGCAAATGTGGTCAGCATTAGACATTTTTCTGAGCTTGTGCTTGCACATTTTATATAAAAAAGGTTTAGTGATAAACATAATTTGGTTTGTTCGACACGAGTGAGAATTCCCAATTGCTTGCGACAGAGTCTAAAGCTGGCTACAATCACAACTGAGTTGTTCATTTTTTTTAACCTTTTGTACAAGACAGAAGTTATGTACAACTGGTCACCATTCTTCGAAATTTATTGTTCATGAATTTTTTCCTGCTAAAAAAGAACATTCACTCTACTTAGAACAATATATGTTATAAGAGAGAAATCCAAATTGCCATATATCTTACACCGACATTTTATTTTAAAAACAATGCTTTTTTGAATTTTGAAGTGGAATTAATCACCTGTAATCTTTAAATAATTATTATATTCAGCATGTGTTACCTACCAGGCTCATCCCATTTTCTCCCTAGTACACGAAAAACCCTATTTTCTATTTTCAAATGTAAACTTTAATTTGGACATGACCTGTCATGCTGGAGTTGGTTCTGAGCCATGCTGGGTATTGGCCCCTTCCATCCTCCTTCCTCCCCCGCTCTGGCAGACGTTTATCGGATACTTACCATGTGTCAGACACTGAATTGGCCCTGCCCTAGTTATTCCCCAGCTGCACCTAACATGCACTTGGGGGTCTCCACGCTGTCCAGCCCCTCTCCTAAAGCCACTGGTGGGCCAGGGCCAGTGTGGCTTACTTCGCTCCAAAGTCCCAGTGGGGTATGGAATCAGTGTTTTCCTAGGACTAAAATACTATTGCTAAGGATTTCAAGCAACTAATGGGAGGTACTGGCTTCCACATATCCTTGTGCATTAGTCCTGGAGGAGGATGAATAATTCCCAAGTTAACATGGGGCCAGGTAAAGGGGTTTGAGGAGTAGAGCAGAGTCACCAAGAGAATAACCTGAGATACCTGGGTTCAAACTAGATGCTGCCGCTTATCAGCTCTGTAACATCAGAGCATAATAATGAACTTGCTGAAGCTCAAGTTTCCTCTTCTGTAAAATAATACCTATCTAACAGAGCAGCCATGAGTTCCTAGCCTCCACAATTCCCACAGAAACATCAAGGTGCAGGTCTGTACAGGCATTTGTGATTAGGGATCTGTGCTGAACCTAAGCACTTGGCCCATAATTGATTCACATAACACAAGTTCAGAGTATCCTTACATTGCTTCATTTCCTTTATAACACTTGCTGCTACCTTCCTTTTCTTTTTCTGTTTGTGGTTTCCCCCACTCCCACCCCACCCTGTCTATCTGGAATGGAAGCTCCATGAAGACAGGGGCTTTGTTCATCTTTTTCACTGCTGATTCCCCAGTACTCAGAATAGTGCCTGGCACATAAAATATGTGCCTGGCAACATAGAATATTTTTTGAATAAATAAACAGAAGTCCAAAGAATGTCAATATCACCTGCCAAAGTTTTTATACTATTCTTGCCAGATTTCTATGCAAGGAGATAAATGCTCTACAACCTGATCTAATATCTTTTTTATGCCTAAAACATTTAGATATGCTTATCAATGGAAAATACAAAGTCATACTAACAAATAAAATGGGAGCTGGTTTGTATAAAGAAAGAGCACAGACTTCAGGATTTGAAAATTGGATTTAAATTTTAGTCCAAAGAAGTTCCTCAACCTCTCTGAGCTCCAGTTTTCCCAACTATAAAATAGATACATAGCACTTACCTCAACAGGTTGTTTTGAAGATTGATGAAGATTTTGAAGATTGAAAAAGATGATGTATATGAAATTCCTAGAACATGGTAGACACTCAAATAATGGTATTTTTTAGCAAGAATTTTTGAGGTCTTGAGCCCCAGCACCAGTTGAACTGAACATGTATCTAACCCAGAGCAAAGCTGGCAAAATCTACCTAAACCACTCCTTAAATTAAATTTTAAGCAGATTTTTGTTTGATTATTTTCCTGTGGAAAGCATGTGGCATATCTTACTGTCAAGAAACTTATGCCTGACAATGATTTTTCAGTATGGAGCATTCAAATGGATGATTAGTAAAGACTACTCAACAAACCTAAGCAGTATTTTCTTACCAGAAGTAAGGTGTCCTTCAAAGATGGAAGCAATTAGAAGCCCAGAATTCTGAGTATCATGTTGAAATGATTTCAGTGTGACCTGGGGAACTTAAACAAAAAGAAAATAGTGTTAGCTTTTTATTTTTTGCACTCAGGTTACCCAATTTCCTAAGAGAGTTTCTTCACTTGTTTGGAGATGATTAAAGTAAACCAGTAACTTTAATAGGCTGGAAAGATGGAGTAAAAGCAAAAACCTCTGTGTGTGTGTGTGTGTGTGTGTGTATGTGTGTGTGTGTGTGTGTGTGTGTCTTCTTCTTTTTATTAAATTGGGTAAATCCTAAAGGAGGAAACATTCAAAGGACAATAAAACTACCTAGGGTTTGTAAGACTTGAAGCTGTGTCCACTAATTTCATGAGGCTTCTAGGCAACAAATTCCAAGGAGCTTTATTTCATTCACCGAGCCAGAAAAAAACACACAACTGGTCTCTACTTGATTCCTTCCAATAGATGATGCAATAAAGTTTAGGTTTCCTTAAGAGCCTCCAAGATATGTCACTTTTGCCTTTGCACGGTCTTAGAGATGCTGTTCGTGAACAGCCTCTTGGCTTCATATAAGAAGCCCAGTTTTGATTAGCAGACACTTTGAGGTTATAACATAAGGGTGGAATGCCATTAATGACTTTCCTCTGCTCCTTCCCGGCGGGCAAGGACCCTGGCCAGCCCTGTCTACCCGTAAATCCTGTCAGAACACTGCTAATGAAATCTTCTGACCAGGGTGGGGTCAGCTGCCTTGGTAGCTAACTTGTTTTCAGCCTGAACTCAGAAGAGTCCTGGATGGGCTTCCCTGGTGGCTCAGTGGTTAAGAATCCGCCTGCCAATGCAGGGGACACGGGTTTGAGCCCTGGTCGGGGAAGATCCCACATGCCGCGGAGCAACTAAGCCCGTGAGCCACAACTACTGAGCCCACGTACCACAACTACTGAAGCCTGTGCACCACAACTACTGAAGGCCACATGCCTAGAGCCCGTGCTCTGCAACAAGAGGAGCCACCAAATGAGAAGCCCGCACACCTCACCTCAACGAAGACCCAATGCAGCCAAAAAGATAATAATAATAATAATAATAAAATAAAATAAATAAATTTATAAAAGAAAAAAGAGTCCTGGAGTTTCCTTACCCACCTCCTCCCTCCTGATAATTAAAAGCTGCCAGAGGTGACTTCAAGGGCACAATTCTCCCAGCTGACAGAAGATATTCCTGAAAATGGTTCTAAGCTCTGGATCTCCAAGAGGGCCTCAAGCCCTATTTATTCAGTCATTCTGATTTCAGTGTTCAAATTCTTCTATTAAAAGAATCACTTTGGGGGCCAGGGAGAAATCACAATTTGAGGTGTCCTTAACTGCTACGGAGATATCATAGGCTTGTATAACAAGCTATGTGGCCAGGGCAACTCTCTTTGAGAAAAATATCACAGAGTTCTGATAAAAAGATTCCTATGGGTCTTTGGAAATGTTTTAAAAAGGCTGATCTGGGTGCAAACACAGGCTTGATTGAAGAGTAGTGTTCTAAGAACAATGGGTAGGGAATTTTAGAAGATGAAAACATCAGAAAAGCCAAAAGTTCTTTCCTGTGTTTTTATTCTCACTTCTCCACAGCAAGAGGGAAATGTTTCACTGTGGATTGTGACAAATCAGAAGCTCTTTCTGGCTCCTCAATGCTTCACTACGTCTCTTTTTTCCCTAAGCATGTGGTTCCATCCCCAGTGGTCAACAGCCAGGTTTATTCATCTAAATTAGTATTTTACAGGCTTATGTTCATTCTCAGGGAGCCCAAGCAGGAGTCTGCATCTACATTAGTTTACAATTTTAAGAAAAATATTACATTAAAATGTAACACAACTTTCAATTTTGCAAAATCATGGGTTTATAACATATGTTGCTGGATTATTTTTGTTTTCACCTTTATTATTTTAAAATTAGCATTTTTATTTAAAAAATATATGGTGCTGTTGGCTTTTAATACAGGTTAATATAATTCTGTTGTATAAACTACAGGTGGTTATTTGGCATGAAACGTCAGTTATTAATTTGCATCACATAAAAATAATTTTCATATCTGACTAGGGCTTTATTAGCCCTAATAGAGAATAAACATAATCTTCCTTTAGAGTCTTTTTGTTATCATAGTTTCAAATCAACCACATGTATTAATTTAAATTAGATTAAATTAAAGTCATTTAAAGAGATGCTTAATTGTAAGAGGGTAATTTCACAAAGAATCAGATATCTGAAGTAAGACAATTTATAAACAAAACTGTCAGAGAAGAAATCAAGCCAATGACTAATTTTTTTTATTAATGTTTATTGGAGTATAGTTGCTTTACAATGTTGTGTTAGTTTCTGCTGTACAGCAAAGTGAATCAGTTATACGTATATACGCTGTACCTATATCCACTCTTTTTAGATTTCCTCTCCATTTAGGTCACCATAGATCATTAAGTAGAGTTCCCTGTGCTATTCAGCAGGTTCTCATTAGTTACCTATTTTATACATGGTAGTGTATATATTGTCAATGACAAAATTTTTATGCGAAGGACTGAAATGAAGCCATATAGACTATTATCTTCATGACATACTGCCACCAAGTGGCTAGGTCATTTCTTCTTAAATCATACTTAATATTTTTCATTATAAAAGCAGTAACTATAATAGGAAAAAATAATTTTAATAAGAAAAATAAAAGAGAGAGGGGAAAAAACTCTAATACATCCCCTTAATCCACCTGCCATGACTGAAAAACATTGTTTATATCAACTCTAATCATCAGTGTATTGCCTAAAATGCTAGAAAAAAAATCTCATGGTATTTTTGTTATTTATTTAATATCTGCAATGTTATGTCTGTAAAGAGACGCTTCTGTCCCTGCAGCGGAATATTAAATTATGCTTTATTACTCTCACAGCATATATTTGAGTATACTCAGAAACCCCAAATCATCTCTAATTTGGTAAGAATTTTTATATAACTTATACACACTGACATTGGACACTAGAGTTAGTCTTAACAGAAGGCAGTATGTTTATAGGGAGTTTAGAATGGTTTTAAAAAAAGATGTAGTTTCTTGTTCTTGGACAAAACTAGAAGCATAACTACATTCTTTGGCCTACCCAATACCAGCTTAATTTAATCAAATCCACTCAAAAGGAATTAGTTTTAGCAATAATGTATTCCATCTGTTTCTTAGGGATAATGTCAAATCAGTCTCCTCAGCCTTTCCCTCTACGTCTACCATGGGGCAAAGTGTGTTTTGTTATTCTTTTATTTTTTTTTTTATTTTTTTTTTTTTTGCGGTATGCGGGCCTCTCACTGTTGTGGCCTCCCCCGTTGCGGAGCACAGGCTCCGGACGCGCAGGCTCCGGATGCGCAGGCTCAGCGGCCATGGCTCACGGGCCCAGCCGCTCCGCGGCATATGGGATCCTCCCAGACCGGGGCACGAACCCGTATCCCCTGCATCGGCAGGCGGACTCTCAACCACTTGCGCCACCAGGGAGGCCCTGTTATTCTTTTAAAGTGATGATTTATTGAGTACTAATTATGTTCCAGATACTGTACTAGACTTTACATGCTTTCTCTCATTTAATCCTTACAACAACCCAATCAGGTAGATAGTACTATTGTCCTCATTTTATGGATGAGGAAACAAAGGCATAAAAAGGATAAATGACTTGTCCAAAGTCACCTAGGTAGAGGTCCAAGAGTGAAAATTCCTACCTGGTTCTGGCATGTAATTTGTGCTGGTCACTGGCTCCATTAATTAATAATCTCACTTTTGTAGCAGGATGGCTCCAGATGGGGCAGCTGAGTCAGCCTTGCGAGCAGTGCTCCCATGCTGAGACTTAGCCATTGCTCCCTGTGGGCTGGCCAGTGTGTTAGAGCTGCCTGGCCTTGTAGGGCTTGGAACCCACCACAATGGACGATGGTTGGGCTAACCCATTGAGCACTGATTCTCAGACTCTTCCTGCCTAGAGTTATCTTCTTCTGAACACCAACTACTTCCCTTTTATACAAGCAATACTTGCTAACTGTAGGATGCTTGAAAAGTATAGAAGAGTATGAAAAAGAAAATACAATTTTACATTTGTTCACAAACTAGAAACAATCATTTTTTTACATTTGTTAACAGTCTTTTGTGTATATCTGTACCCTAGTTGAGATCATGCTCTTTACTAAATGTTGTGTCTGGGATTTTTTAATTTAATATTAAATTTAAATTTAATATTAAAAATTTAATAAAATTAAATTTTATTAAAAATTGTTCAAAATCATCATACTAATGGCAAGTTAATATTTCATGATGTTTGTACTGTGTTTATTCAATCATCCCCCATTGAGAAAGTGTATAGCTTGGTGATTTCAAATACCAGCTTTGGATTCAGATGAAACTCAGTCCAAATCCTGGCTCTACCACTTGGAGTTGCTTGGCCCTGGACAAGTTGCTTAACTGCTTTGTGACTCAGTATCTTCATTTGTAAAATTGGGTAATAACAGCACTTCATTCATGAGGTTTGATGAGATAGTTCATACAAAGCACTTAGTACCATGCCTTATACAAATTAAAAGCTTAATAAGCGTTAGCTATTGCTATGATTGGACTTTAAGATTGTTACCAAATTCTTACTTTTATAATTAGCTTTTAAATAAATATAATTGTACATAAGACTCCTTTCCATAGCTCTGCTTATTTCCTAAGGCTAGATTTCTATAAGTGGAATTACTGGGCCAAAGGGTATGGACATTTATAATGCTCCCTTGTTTATTTTTGTCCTTGCCAGTCTTGGTGTCAGAGCCACACTAATCAAGGCCTGCATCTTAGATGTTTGACCAGAGCTGACACAGGGACCTTTCTAGACCTTTCTCTTTCAGAAGTTTCTAGATATTTAAGAAAGAGGAGCCATATTAAAGGTGTATTTTTCAAGTAAGTGAAGGTTTTTTTTTCCATCTTGTTTTTCTTAAAACATAAACATCTCCTTTTGATTTCTTTCTATTCTCCTTCTAATAATCTCAGCTATTCACAGCATTTACATGCTATCTCCCTAGGCCAATTTAGCTCTGTGGTTGGAATTCAACATTATTGGGCCAAGGCTGAAGATTTGACCCCAGTCCATGTCAGCTGGCAAAGCAAAAGACAGTGGCCAGACCTATCAAATAGGCACCAGAAGCCCAGGGCAGAGAAAACAATACATCAGAACAAACTCTTTATCACACCTCGAAAAACAAGTCAAACGATGAATCATTTCATGAGTTACCATGTTATCCTTGTATATTAATGATAGGAGGTCGTGCCTAGGCATATTCAAGGGACCGTCTTCATGCTTATATTCCTAGGCTGTAAGTACTTGGTACACAGAGAGTAAAGAAGGTAAGAAATAGTATATGGCAATCATATTGTTAAAGAGAAAGAATAAGAGAAGGAAACGGTAAAGAGCAGCAGCCATCTAGACATTTTCTTGAGTGACATGGACCACACAGAGGTGAGGGTCTGATGCCAAAGTGTAGCAAAATTCTATGTGCAAAAATAGGCAGCTTCCAAGTTTTACCCAGTGGTTTAGGATTCTTCAAAGATGCAACCTTGCTGTCAAGCCAGCATGTACCTGTTCCTGAGTCTGAACAGTCTAGTGGACATTTGCCATTTTTCAGTTGCCCAGCACCAGGACTTACTCTGTGGGCATCCTAGGGTAGGTAGGAGGCCAGTAGGGCTTCCCACTGTGGTAGCCTCAATGGAGCAGAGGCCCCCTCTCCCCACAGCCAGCAAGTAGCTGCAAGCAGATGACCTGAGCCTAGTTCATCAGATGCCCTCCTCCCCACCTCGCACAGGACACACAGCTCCAGGAAATCGCTTAAAATCCAATATGGGTGCAACAGCTATATCCAGGGTCTGGTAACAGCAACACCAGTGGAGTGTCCAGGGCACAGGGCAGGCAGTGGCAGTGACCACAGTGCCAGCTGCAGAGTTCTCACCAGATTCTTCCTAGGCTGGGATTTTGGCTGTGGTTCTAGTTCCTGCAGCCCTTGGATCCTGCTTGTGATCATTTTGCCAGCCTTTCTACTACTTTCCAGCTATCTTTCCCATAATTCTCTTTCTGCTTAAGAGAACCAGATTTTATTTCTTTTGCTTGCACCTAATCGCAGTGAAAACTTGCATAGTTGGTAAAAATTGCAATTGTTGGTAGTGTGTGGTTAGGTGAGGAGACATGGTAGGACAATAATGACCCCACAAAGATGACCATGCTCTAATCCCTGGAATTTGTGTATAGATTACCTTATATGGCAAAAGGGATTTGAGATGGAGAGATTATCCTAAATTACAGGGATGAAATTTCAAGGGTCTTTATAAGAAGGAGGCAGGAGGGTCAGAGTCAGAGAAAGAGATTGGCAGATGCTATACTTCTGGCTTTGAAGATGAAAGATGAGGCTGCAAGCCAAGAAATACAGGCAGCCTCTGGAGTCTGGAAAGCGCACTGAAACTGACTCTCTCCTAGAGCTTCCGGAAGGAACACAGTCCTGTTGATGCCTTGGTTTTGGCTCAGTGATATTTATTTTGGATTTCTCACCTCCATAACTACTAGATAATACCTTTGTATTGTCTTAAGTTACTGAATTTATGCTAACATTTTACAGAAGCAATAGGAAACTAATACAGGAGATTATTACTTCCTCATGAAAAAGCATAATCTTTATTCTCTATTACCAGATTGCAAACCTCAGAGAAATTGTGAAACTCTTATGAATTGCTTTTTATTCTACAAAACCCTGGTGGTTTATTAGGGACAGGACCCAAAGATTAAATAAATCCAGATGAAGTGTCTAAAAAGATTAGTATTTCAAGGAACATTGTGTATATGTTTAACCCAGTTTAGTAACCACAAATCTACAAATTTATAATCCATCTCAATATGAATGAATCAGAAATCTCTAGTTACAAATAACAGAATTTTTGCAAGAGTCCATTCTGTGTGCCACTTCTAATTTGCATTATATTTAATACCACCCATATTTGGTTCCATTGATATAACATTTGTTTTAGTGGCTAAAAAGCCACTAAAAGTCCTGGAAAATTAATGAGAATCTTTGAGTCACTGGTAATGCAACAACAAACAGTATTTTGTGAGAACAAGGTACGATGTGGTTTAATATCTTGCTTATACTTGCTTTCCTCTGGAGAATTGTCAAAAAAAAAAAAAAGAATATGATTTCTCTGGGAAACTTTTCTACTGAAAGTTGCAATTCAAGCAAGTTAATTAGTCATTATGAAATGTGACTGCCCTTCCCTCAGGCTTCTGACTTGTCTTTAAAGGGATTAGAGAAGCCTCTACTTTTTCTTCATTACAAAGGGATCTGTATTACAATGCAGAATTGAAAAACATTCCTGCCTGGAAGACCTCTTCTCATATTGGTAGTAGGGAATTCATGTTCACATTTTCAGTGTTGGTTTTTTATGCTGACAAACCATCTTTTCCCCTTTGGGGCTCTTTCTGTACTGCTTAAAGACCCCAGAAATTTTACAGCGACTATCCAGGTTGGTGGTCTAGAAGCTGCCATTTCAGCAGCCCCTGGAGGTTTTCAGAGCCTCTGCTGAAACCTCACACCCAGAGGCAGGGGAGGGTGTAGGCAGAGGGGGTAATGTGGGATGTGATGGTTTACTGGAGCCTAGGTCCTGCATCCCGTGCTTCTTGGGATCCTGGGCTGTCAAGAGAGTTGGGGTGCCCAATGACTGAGGAAGCGGTGGGCAGGAGGAAAAGGAATAGAGAGGGAACCGGACAGTACTAGAGAGAGTGGCCTGAGACTCTCATGTACCCACCCTTTTCTCACCCCCAGAACCACTCTTACCAAGGCAATGGCTTGGGCACTCTGTTCTCCCCCTTTCTGTCCACATTTCCTACCCACAGCCTTCATGACACTTCTCCCTCTTAAAGGGTGTGTCCAACTTCCAGAACACTGGTTCTTACACTTCGCTGCAGAAGTATCACTTGACTAGAGGCTGAGGAATCTGTATTTTAAACTAGTACCAAGCATTTCTGATGTAGATGGTCCACAGACCCCGCTCTGAGAAGCACTGCTTTCAAGACATTTTCCTGAGCCAGGGCCAGCTGGAAAAACACACTATGCTTTTCCCTGTGGTGCCTTGTCTTGGGCAAGGTCACCTTTCCCATCTATACTTTGTCCTCATCTCAGACTGCACTATCCTATCCCAAGGTTTCTATTGTTTCATTCTCATCACTTTAACCCAAATGTGCTCCCACATCTTGTATTCATTGCCAAAGTAGAAATAGTTGATAGCATCTTACAGTTCCCTCTTCTCTCATTTATTTGCATTTCATAACAAGCATTACATTAAATGAAGTTATGTTGGCATATTAGCTAATGTGTAGAGGAGAATATGGTTAGGTGGCCCAGGGAAGGTTGACATGGGACCCTCCTAGGTCTCTTAGGAAGGAGACCAGTAGAGCTACAGGGTGAGTGCTGGAATCCTACAGCCTGAGCTATGCCCTGGCCCTACCATTTACCAGCTTTATAATGTTCAGCTAACTGCTTAACCTCCCTGAGCCTCATCTCTTCATCTGCACAGTTGGAATAACAGTTTTATAGGGCTGCAGTGATGAGTAAAATCCTTATCGCAGTGCCCAACTCACAATAAGCATCCAGTAAATGTTAGCTATATTATTTATTATCCTGAAGTCACCTGGATTCAGTCACTGAATTAGCCTCTTGTTATTATACCAGTATAGAAAAATGTGAGTCTCTAATCTAGAGAAATTTCTCCTATGGGATTGTTAAAGCCCAAGAGGAAGTAATCAACTAAGGTTGATTTTTTTTTTTTTCTTTTTTAGTACAGGAGTCCCCCCTTATCCAACGTTTTGCTTTCCTTGGGGTGTTACCTTGGTCAACTGGGTCCAAAAATATTAAATGGAAAATTCCAGAAATAATTCTTAAGTTTTAAATTGCATACCATTCTGAGTAGTGTGATGAAATCTCACGTTGTCCAGCTCTGTCCCGCCCCAGATGGGAATCATCCACGGATCTGGCCTGTTAGTCACTTAGTAGCTCTCTTGGTTATCAGAACACGTCTTGGTTATCATAGTGCTTGTGTTCAAGTGACCCTTATTTTACATAATAATGGCCCAAAGTACAAGTGCAGTGATGCCAGCAATTTGGATATGCCAAACAGAAGCCGTAAAGTGCTTCCTTTAAGTGAAAAGGAAGTGAAAAGATGCAAGTTCTCGACTTATTAAGGAAGGAAAAATAATCCTATGCTGAGGTTGCTAACTTGTATGGTAAGAATGTATGTTCTATCCTTGAAATTGTGAAGAGGGAAAAAGAAATTTGTGCTAGTTTTGCTGTCATACCTGAAACTGCAAAAGTTACAGCTATAGAGTGTGATAAGTGCTTAGTTAAGATGCAAAAGGCATTAAATTTCCACAAGATATTTTGAAAGAGACTACATTCACATAACTTTTACTATAGTATATTATTAAAATTGTTCTATTTTATTACTAGCTATTGTTGTTAATCTCTTGCTGTGCCTAATTTAGAAATTAAACTTTATCATAAGTGTGTATGTACTGGAAAAAAAATATAACATATATAAGGTTTGATACTATCCATGGTTTCAGGCATCCACTGGGGGGCTTGGAATATATCTCCCACCTGTAAGGGGGGACTACTGTGTAAGGCTTTGTTTTCCATTGAAGTCTAAATACTCTAAGGAAGGAAAAGATAATACGTCATTTAACCCTTATTATAATTGAGTTCCTTTGGTTTCTTTTGGAGACCAGGTTTTTAAAGACCAAGGAAAGGCACTATCCAGAGGGAAAGTGATACAGAAGAATGCTAGGGGCCTGCAGGAAAAGCCATACCTACTTCATGATTTGTCCTGCTGTGCCATCTGGGCATAATTTTGAAAACACATTGTTTCAGGATGAATCAATTTACTGATACACATATGAGAATTTTAGAGAACAAAAACAGGAAATTCCTGCATGGAGGGTGAAGTATTGCCTGGGCTGTGTTTCTTCATAAATAAATAAACCTTAATTACTGGGAAAGTTTAGCCAAAAAATCCCATTATTAAACAAGTTGGTTATGAAACAATTCAAACTTCAGTTGTGAGGTTTGACTCTTACTGCTTGATTTCTATATTTATAATGTTATTTACTTTTTATTATACTTTTGTATTGACTATTTTCTCTAGAATTAAGGGATCTTTGTCTCCTTTGCTCACTGAGGTTCTACAAGTACCTAGCAAGTGTCTGGTGCATGGTAGAGGATATATGAATACTTCATGAACAACTTAAATGAATTACTGTCTTTTCATGGATATCTTTTTAAAAAGAAATTGATATTAAAGATTTACTGAAAAGCAGTTTAGCAACTTGCATCAAACATCTTTAAATGTGCTTAACTCTTGATCCAAAAAGACCTAAAGACATAAGGAGAGTTCATATACAAAGCTATTCAAAGAAGTTTATTGATAATGGAAAAAATGCAATAACCTAGATATTATTTAAATAGAGAAATGATTAAATTATACTACATCCATAAACTGGAATGCACCCATTAATAGGTTTTTAAATTCAACAAGGTAGATTAAGTAAGAAAATCAGGATATAAAACAGTACATATACCACAGCATCAACCATTTAAAAATATGTGCATAGGAAAAAAACTAGTATTAAATCCATTAAAATGTTAACAACACTTATTTCTAGGTTGCATATTACAACAGACTTGCATTGCTTTTACAAACAGAAAAAAAGAGATAAATTTTTGAAAAGATTTAATACTAGCACTTTCCCTAACACACTTTCCCTGTTTCTTCTTTAGTGTGTCTTAGAAAGGAATTTGTACCAAGAGAATAGTTTATGGTTCCTCTTAGCTAACATGTTAAACATGGATGCAAGCTTTCAGGGATATTTCATTTTAACTGGCATTTTTGCCTCTTAAGTGGTTTTCCCCCCCTTAGGAAACAAAGACTTTACATTTAGAATTGTTGCAGGGTAGCTGATGTTCCTGTTCCTTCTATGTGAGGTTTACGGCCTTTACTTTTAAAGGAGAACATTTGTGGTCCTATACAGTAGTCCCTTGGTATCTATGGGGGATTAGTTCCAGGACCCCCCCACCGCAGATACAAAAATCCGAGGAAGCTTCAGTCCCGTAATTAAAATGGAGTAGTATTTTCCCATAACCTATGCACATCCTTCCATATACTTTAAATCATCTCTAGATTATTTATAATGCCCAATACAATGTAAATGCTATGTAAATAGTTGTAAATACAATGTACGTGCTATGGAAATAGTTGCTGGTGTGAGGCAAATTCAAGCTTTGCTTTTGGAACTTTCCAGACTTTTTTTCCCCAAATATTTTCTATCTATGGTTGGTTGAATCTGTGGATGTGGAACCCATGAATATGGAGAGCTGACTGTACTTAACCTGTAGGATATTTTAGTAAGCTGTTCCTCCACTTTGATGTATAGTTGACCCTAGAACAACACAGAGGTTGGGGTGCTCACCCTCCACACAGCCAAAAATCCCCGTATAATTTATAGTTGGCCCTCAGTATTCTTGGTTCCTCTGCATCCCAGTTTTGCACCCATGGATTCAACCAACCACAGATTGTGTAGTACTGTAGCATTTATTGACAAAAATCTGTGTATAAGTGAATCTGCAGAGTTCAAACCCATGTTGTTAAAGGGTCAACTGTAATTGGTTAAAGAAAGAAATTGATGAGATTACTGAGGGATGGTGGTAAGAAAACTCGTGTTCTCCTTTAACTGCTGTTTACACACTAGCAATGAAACAAATCATGCTTCAGTTTCCTCATTTGTAAAATGATGCCAATTACACTACCAAATATGACTAATGTAAAGGTCAAACAAGCTTATATATAGTAGTACTTTGTAAGTGGTAAGTAAATGTTAATTATCAATTTGAATAATCTTGCTAAACAATTCTAGATTTCATTAAAATAGATTATCAACTAAGTTCTGACTATTCTAAAATGGCATCTAAAGTCCTAAGAATTTTAAAAATATCAACTTAAAACAGAATACCTTAAATTTAAAAATTACTTTAAAAAAAGAGAACTGATAACCAGTATTGTAAATGATTCCCTTAATAATGTGTTTCTGAGATTTTGGCAGTAGGGGGCACCAAAAGAACTTCTTAGCTTGTCTGGCTCTTGGCATCTTCTACTTATTTGGTGTCCATCAATATTTATAATGTATGTCAAAGTGTTTTGAAAACATAAAACACAATTCCAAGATGTTGTATTATAGCAAGAATGATATTAATAATGATGTGATTACAATTAAGTACTTCAGTTCTGAAAAAAAATTTTAATCTAGTGTATAAACTACCTGCAGTAAGGAGACATCTTCAGGATAATGGGGCCACTATGGAGTATTATGAAAATTACTATAGATTTATTTTATTATTTGCTTACAATTGAGTCTATTTGGCTTTTATTGAACGATGTGTAAATGACTAGAAAATTAAACGAATAATATTAAGAGCAGGAAAATACCTAAAGATAATAGCTCAGCTAGATTTTATTGAGAAGAGAATTACGTAATCCCATGCATACTAAACAAGCACCCCCAGGTGGTTTTTATTGGTTTTTATGCCCTGGAATGTTTGAGAACCATTACATAAATTGTGGTCAGCCTTAAATCATAGGAAAATAACAATTTAAATGTTATCACCTGCCCTAAAATAGTTTTGTCGATTTTGATAGAAATTAAGGAGAAACAAATATATACTTAGACAAGAGACAGAAGTCAAAAGAGAAGCCTAAGAAATTAAATATATAAATAAACTCACCTATTTCAGGAGTTTTATGAAAAAAGGGTGAACTCCAGGGCTGCCAGTACCTTTTAGCTTTTTCTTGACATCTTACTTGAAATACGTACTTAGTGTTTGGCTGCAAGTAGAATTCTGACCGTTGCACGTATGTAAAATTGGTGTCAAATTCTTTAACCTAAAATGGATGAATAACCATAGTGAAATACCATAAAGAAATGATGCAGCGTGCTTTTAAAACAATTAGTCCATTTAGCAGAAATGTATGGGACACTTATTATGTTCCAGGACCCTGGGAAAACAGAGAGGAATAGGCTACTTTGTATAAAAGATGGCCAAAGATAATCAAATACATGTTATTTAACCTTAAAAGTGAAATACATGTTGCTTAGTGTTTGACAACTCTTTCAAGCTTTTAAATATCAAGAAATTCCAAAATGTAATATATTCTTAATTTTGGAACAGCTGATTTTAATAGGATGGGAGAAGGGGACATAATTAGCAATTGTTTGAATTCAGTCTTTCTTCCCTCCTCTCTCTCTCTCTCTCTGCAGTTGCATATTTAGATCAATAATTCTTCCTGAATGATGAAATAATTTCACTTGTGAATGATGGCTTTTGGAAAAAATTACCTACCAACTAAGCTGTTAAATTGGTCCTTATTGCAGATCTATGCATTCTACAAGGATATATATATCCTTTCTCATATATATATGAAAAAACAAAACATTTAAGACTGTTGAAATGTGAAAATCCAATGGAAGATAAGCAAGAAAATAGCTGAGAGATAAACTTAAAAATCATTTTTCTGGGACTACAACCTGCTATATAATATAATGAAAAAGGACCCCCAGACAAGCTGGTTCAGATGGGAGAGAAAAACCAAGGCATTTACACAGCGCCTTAGTGTGTTGTAATAGTGGATCTACTGAAAAAAAGTGAAGCACAATTGAAACGTAAACAAAAAAAAGTCTAGAAATGCATTTATTCAGCAACTGGGAGAAAACAGTCACCACGAAAGAGAAAGTTAAAACTATCACAATTAAAACACACACACACACACACAAACAAGGTATACACGTCATTTAGAGATTCTAATGTTAAAAACCCAGTCTTAACATAAATCTTTAAAACTTGCCATGCATTGAAAATGTAAAAACCATAAAAATATGTTTTGGGATATTGAGTTTCCTGAAAGATATCATTCAGAGTTTCCATAAGCCACATTTCTACCCACGGCCCTTGAAATTTTCTGCTTTTCTAAATATGACTGAAGGCCCCTAGAGTCTACTGGGATCCAGGAGAGATTTTTTTTTTTTTAACCTCTTTATTGGAGTATAATTGCTTTACAATGGTGTGTTAGTTTCTGCTTTATAACAAAGTGAATCAGTTATACATATACATATGTTCTCATATGTCTTCCCTCTTGCATCTCCCTCCCTCCCACTCTCCCTATCCCACCCCTCTAGGTGGTCACAAAGCACCAAGCTGATCTCCCTGTGCCAGGAGAGATTTTATTAGTGCCAAAAGTTTGACTTCCATATGCACCCTGCTTCATATGAGCTTCTTTTGTAGGGGAGTTGCTGATCTCCAATATGTCTCCTGCCATTATGTTTATAGATACGTCCTCTAAGAAGAGAAATACCCTAAAGTACAGCCAGAGTTCTAAAATAGAAAGAAGAATTTTATGGAACTGTTAACAGTTGTTTCTACTAAGAGGCCAACCAGGTGCCTGCTTAGGGCCTTGCAAGCTGAAGATGGTACCTTCAAAATGATACTTTCAGAGGCTACAATGGACATTGAGAGAGCTGGACCTAACTGTGTTCCTATGCAGAGGGTATGGCCTCAAGGGCCAGAGATATAACTTTATTTTTATAGCAGCTGCTTTCTTTTTAGAGCCTCAATTCTGAAGGCATGAGGCCTGGAAACTTAATCTCCATCATTTTGAGGTATCTCTTTTCTTAGGGTTACACCTAAATTTCTGAGAGCATCCTTGGGTGAAGGGGAAAATCTCAACCTATTCAGAGTTCTATAATCCCAACTCCCTCTGACTCCCAACCTGGGGCATGGCCCAGATGAGGGGTCCTGCTCAGTAACCACCCAAGTCTAAACTCTTTTTGTTCTTCCCCCTTACCAACCTCTTCCCCTCACCCATTTCCCCCTCTCTCTGCTCAGAAATCTTTATCTAGTCTTTGGTGTGAGAGGGAAGGGGGATGGGGATTGAGAAAGCCAGTCATGACTAATCACATGTTCTTACAAGTCTTCTGTCCTATACTAGCATTTACACTTTTGAAATGCAAAGGCCAAGGATTTGAACCTTGGCTATCTGCCTGCTGTTCTATTAGCCATTCCAGGAAAAAAGTGAATGCTTGGTTTTGTGCAGCCCATGAGCTAAGAAGAGTTTTTACATTTTTTAAATTGTTGAAAGAAAGTCCAAAGAAGACTATTTCAATGATGCATGGAAATGATATAAAATTCAAATTTCAGTGTCCAAAAGTAAAATTTTACTGGAACACAACAATGTCCATTCATTTACATATTGTCTATGGCTACTTTCATGATACAAATGCAGAGTTGAATAGTTGGGACAGAGATCTTATGGTCTGCAAAGCCTAAATTGTTTACTATTTGGCCCTTGAATAAAAAGTTTGCCAATACCCTGGTCTAGCTTAATCAGAGACTCGAGTCAATGTTAATCCATTCACCTGAACTTCTGGTCAAGCTTTCCCTACTTTACTATCACTGCTGTTGGCACCATTAAAGGCAAATAATAATAATACTAATAGCTAATGTGTCAAAATATTATCTGTGTGAACCAGACATTATAAATATCAATGGAAATACAAAAATGATTATGGAACAGTCCTGTCTTCCAGGGGCTCATAGTTAAAGGATGGGAAAATACACGTGTAAACAGGTAAATACAAACAACATGGCAAATGTTCCTGAGATAAGGTACACAGAAGTGGGCAAGGATGCCAGGGAGGTAGGGAGACAGTCCATGAATATAACCAACAAGAAGATATTCTCCCCATGGTGTCAGCCTTGCAGATTCACCTGAAGGACTGGCTGATACCTCATAATTTATATGCAGCTTAGCTAAAAACAGCTGAAAACACCCTCAATGCACTGATTTTGATTTTCAGGTG
Source organism: Mesoplodon densirostris (assembly GCF_025265405.1). Lineage (NCBI taxonomy): Eukaryota > Metazoa > Chordata > Mammalia > Artiodactyla > Ziphiidae > Mesoplodon > Mesoplodon densirostris. The sequence continues at coordinate 59,668,733 of NC_082662.1, read as the reverse complement.
GGCATCCTTGGCTCGACCACACCTGCTGCATGGCTCTCCTGGAGGTTAAGATGAAGAGGAGCAGTAACAGCCAGCATTTGCTGAACATTAACTCTATTCCAGGCTCTGGGCTAGCTTCTTCCATCATTTGATCATCCCTCAAACCATATGAGGTAGGTGCTTATCTTATCCCTCTTTTAGGTGTGGTAATAATGAGGCCCAGAGAAGCTAGGGAACTTGCCCAAGGCTGCACAACCAGAAAGTGGTAGAGCCAGGCTTTGAACTCTAGAGCCTATGTGCTTAGCCACAAGGCTTTCTGCATAGCTGTCTGCCACTTTGAAGTGAAGAGCTTCCCTCCATCAGTTATCTGATGCAGGCAGAGCTGAGGTGGAAGAGCAAATCGGTAGTCCTTTGTGTCTGCCCACTCTTCATGACTCTCGCTTCCTGTCTCCTTACAAGGAGGTAAAGACAACATTTTATGCATGATCCAGATGAAACTGACGGGTAACAAATGTAAAAAACAAAGCATCATTCTGGCTGTTACCAACTGGACTTGAGTCATCTGTGTGAGTAATTACATTTGGAGGAATCATGGTAAAAGGGATAGGATACAGATTTTGAATTGAAACTGGTTTCTTCATTTTCCAAACATTTTTGGGGTGCCCAAAGTGATGTAGGGTCTGTAAGAGGCACTAAGTTACTAACGCTGTAAGCTTGGAGAACCTGGCTTAAGCTCTTTTCAAGCCCTATGTCCTCATTTCGATGATGGAGCTGATACTACCTATCACAAAAGATTGTGATGAAGATGAAATTCAGCTCCTTCATTTGCCTGCTTCTGATAAAGAGAAGGTTTTGAAAAGGGAGCTCAGATTTACGTCTGAGTTACCAAGTCTCACAGTGGCATATGTAGCACCACCAAGGGGAGCAGAGAACAAGAATTTCAACAAGAAAACAGTTGGTTTCTGAAAATCTATTCAGAGATACTGATACTGTAACTCCTTTCTATTTTCTAAACATTCTTATAGCTTATTACTTCCTCCTAATTATGCCAAATAAAGAAATTTCGTATTCTCAATATCATCCTATGACCCTGACACTACCCAGGTGTCTTATTAGAGTAAAGCCTCATCCACTCAAAATCTAGGATGAGAGTTTCATTTGGGTTGTTTTCAAATTTACCTAAATTCCACATATGCAAAAGATTGGCTGTGAAGTTTTTAATCTTGCTTGTCTTAGGCTTCAAGCATGGGGTTGCTGTGCACACAAATGCCGCAGTTATTTAGTCAACGAGTCCAGCAGGATCTTCATTTGGTTACTGACCAAATGTTGCAGAACACGGACTTGCATCCAAGTGTAATCTAAACAACTAAAAGGTCACATTTCTCATGTACATTAACAAGGGTAAATAAACAACTTGGCATCTGGGATTTCTTTTTAAAGAGCAGTCTTTAGAGTATGTCATGAAATCAGTATAGTTTTACCCTCATTTTCTTGACACTCTTTAAACATATTGTTCTACAGCAAAGCCAATATTGTTGATGTTCAGAATGATGAAGACTTTGGAGCCATGCTAATCACCAGAGAATAAATACATATCATTTCACTTAACTCTCTGAAAACTGGTAAATTCATACATGACACATAACTATTAATTAAGCAAAGCCATAAACTCCATTCCTTAATTATTTTGACTAAATGGCAGTTCATTGGACTTAAAAATAATAAAATGGCATTTGTTTTCAAATACACTAAAACTGGTACTTTTTCTTCAGCCAGGCTAGTGTTACCCTGTAGTTCAAATTAGTGAGTTTTTATTATAATGTCCACAGGTGCTGTCATGTGATGTGATTTTATTAAGGAACCTTGTACCTATGCCTCTCCTAAGACGCTTACTAACTTACCATTGGTATTTAAGGATGGTTAGTTTGCCTAGACATTCACTTTTTACCTTATGCTCATCTAAGACTAATATAGTAACAAATTTTACATTTTGGATTACACATTTTTCATTTAAAAAGAGACACCCATAAATCTGAAGCTTTTTGAACAGATTTTATTTCCCTGGGTGGCTGTTAAATTTCAGCATAGAATACTTACATTTTATATTCATAATCACTGATATAAATTTCACCCTAAGAGACAGTGAATTACAAGGAGCTAAAGAGATGAATCCGTCCTAGTTGGATATTTGTCTATTTAGCAGTTTACAAAAGGCAAGAGACCTTTTCAGGAAACACCTCTCTATTTGGAAGCATCATTATTAAAAGTAGAGTGGTTTGAATATTACCTGAACAATCAGATAAAAACATGTAAAATAGATCATTATACATCCACTGTGGTCACTGACTATTGGCTGGCTTTTCTATCACTCACTTACATGCAAAAGAATAGTGAAAGTTAGCTTACGTTCCAAGTTTGGTTTGTTGTAGCCTTGTATCTCATTTCACAGGAAACCTTTTCAATTGATGTTTGACTATTCCAGTGGATTACGGTTTTGGGCACTGTAGTATTTATATCCTCAGCCCTGGAAATAATGGATGCAGAAGGTATCACTAAAGAAAAACAAAAACAGAAATACAGCAGCTTAAAACTTGCCTAGGGAGAAATCAATATTTTTTCATCAATATTTAGACATGTTAAAACTCAAAGTACCAAAAAAAAAAAAATCTCATGGTCTAATTAACGTGAAATTTTTCTTGTTTTCTAATCTATTATGTAGGAGAAAACTACTGTTCTTAAGTAAAATTCTATTCCACCCATTCTCCATTTCTGTTAAATGGAGAATCTTAAAATCTTGTCCTTTCCCACCTCATACTCCCCTGTATTCCGAACTAATGAAATTCTGAAGCCTGGCCTATTAACAAAAGAATGTAAAAAGGAGGTAAAGAAGCTATCTCTTCTTTCCCGCATCTGTTTAGGGAGAAATGATGTTTTGCATCCTAAATTTAGTTCAGAGAATCTAATTTGGTAAGATGTAAAATTAAGATCGCTCACAATAATATTTTTATTCTCTTGTGTCATAGGGCAACTTGTATGAATATTTATATCTATTGCTAACTTGTTTTGTTATCTATTAAAATAAATCTGTACTTGAAAGTATGATTTGAACAAGGAGTCTCAGAAGACTCTAACACTTTACAAATTATTGCTGTGTTCTGTGATTATGATTTTCAAAAGGAAATTGACATTCTGATTGGTTATCTTACTAGTTATTTTTTGTACTAGGTGTAATGGTGTAACTGGAAGCTCTGTATTTCTAAACTGTGTAAATTCTTGTAAATTTGTTCTGTCTGAACAGAATAAAATCATGGGCACTTCCCATTTCTCCTATATGCATAGTAGAACAGTGAAAACCTATAACTTTGTTAGATGTATTACTTAACAAAGAACTCAAGAACCTGTATGTGTGTTTTTAGAGGCCATTATTACAGCTTAATATTCTCTATGAATTAGTTTCCTTTTTGTTTATTCTAAGTTTATAAAGTATTCTTTGGGAAATTTGTTTTATTTTCAATGAATAATATTATCTAAAATTATGTGCACAGATGTATGATTTATAGAAAAATATAAAAATTTAAGATTTGCTTTCTAGTAGCACTGACCTAAAATAAAATCCTTGGGCTAAACCCAGTATAGAACATAAGTAGTAGTAGCAGGATTAATCTAATTAAAGAGCTTATCATACTGAAGTTTTATCATCTGAATTCCATAGGTGGTTTCCTTTTGCTAGTTTAAGCTTCTTGTAATGAGAATCAGAATTCAGAGATTTCTAGAGTCAAGGAAGTGGATCTCCAGGGCTCTGAAACCACTTGGGACCATTTAAGCACCCTCAAGGCTACAAATTACCTACTCCCTCCTGTCTCCCACCTCTGAGTGTGACCTGCCACAGATGTAACAGCACAAGCATTCCGAGACCCTTTTGCAGAAAGAAATATTCTGGGGAGGAAGCAAAAGTCTGCTTAGTCCTATGAGAAACGCAGATAGAACAGTAAGTTGGGTTTAAGATAGAGTCTTAGCACAGAGCAGATCAATGCAATAGAGACCTGACGGTTTAGGTTTGAATGAGCTTATATCTTTCAAATAAAAACATGTTATGTAATATGTACTTGAACATTAGTTTGTTACACAAGACTCAGAATGTTGAATTTTTGCTCTCATTGCTTTGGTTTCATACATTCCCATTAGATCTTACATTTTTTAAAAAAACCATCAATTCCATCGTAGATGCCATATCTTTAGTTTCCACTTATATTGAAATAAAGAACCATATTGTAGTTCTTTGGTGTCTTTCTAACAACATGTATTTACTTATAATTATTCAGTGGGGAGAACTAATGTTCAAAATGGCAGCCAGAAGGCACTGCGTTTTCCGTATTGAAACTTATTTCTCTATAAGAGAAATTTAAGCATTCCTCTCACATGTCATTTTGGCAGTGTTACTGCACTATTAATTCAGCCCTGCCTTTCAGCATATCTTCCTAACTTAATTAAAGCCCGTTATGTGGAAATTGCTCCCAGCAGAGTCCTCTGTCTTCAGTTTCATAGAACAGTTCATATATCTAACTTGCAATTTCTCATTCTTAAAGTGCCAGAAATGAATATAGTTCATCCGTTAATAACCTAGGGGCTCTGCTGGGAGTAGCCTCCTACACTGTCAACCTGTGCTTTTCAACCTGAGTTTCTAAGAGTCTATTTTGGGATACTGAGAAAGGAGGAAGAGGAGGAGGTGGAGTAACTCTAAACAAGAGGCTCCCTGGTTCAGTGTGAAAAGCAGATTTGGAGGTGACAGCCAGATGAGATTTTCCCTTTATGGGAGGTGGGGTGGTGGTTAACTACAGCAAGCCGGCAAGTCTGAGATGACATCTGGCTCTCCTCCTTACTAGCTATGTGCTTTGAGCAAATTATTTTATCTCTTTCTTCATCTATAAAATAAGCACAGTAGTACCATGCATGATTGTTTTCAGAATTAAATGTGATTTGCATGTTAATTGTCTGGAACACTATAGGTGTTCAATAAATGGATGCAATGACACTAAGATCATAATAAGATAACAATGGTAATAATAGCAGTAATACTAAGAGTAATAATCTAGTTCCTAAAAATGATACTGCCAAAATGATACTGAACACGATAGCCTTTAAACGTCATTAATCCATTGAGGGGAACCTGTTTTTAAGATAAGGGCATGTTATATCCTACCTCAAAATGTAAACTTACAAAAATGTGGAGAACTATAACTCCAAGAATATACAGTACCATGGAGTTACTATTCATCACCATAGTCAGCAGTGTTTGTTTTCAAAGCCAATATTCATAGCATAAGGACAGATTTTTAGACCAATCTTATTAGTTGAGATAGTTCAGTTTAGTTGAGACGTTGAGATATTAGTTCCAACAGAAGACCCCAGTAGTCCCCAAAGGATACCCGTGTTGTGCCCCAAGAGGTGTCACATCCCCTAGAACATTAATCAGCAGGAAAGTTGTCAGACACATTGCAGTGTGCTTTAAATAAAGACTGAGGATAGGAGTTGAGGATACTAGAACTAGAGGCTTCCTAGCTCTGCAAACTCAACTTCTAATGCCACCTAGCCTTGGTTTCCTCATGTGTAAATTATAATCTCTTCTACAAAATAGGACTGTTGTGAGGGTTAAATAAGATAATGTATGTAAAAGCAGTTAGCACTGAAGAAAGTGTGCCATAAATGTTAGCTACTTAAATCATCTTTAATAATAAAAACAGGAATAATTGGCACTAGAATCTCCAAAGAGAAGGTGATTCACACTTCGTGCTCTTTGGCTGTACTCTGGCTTTAGGACTAGGATATAGTTGTAAAAGACTCAAGGGCGATCACTTTTTGGAAGTTATCTTAAGGAAAAAAACAACTACTATGCAAAAATTCAGCCAAAAGGTTGTCCATGGCAGTGTAGTTTATGATGGTGAAGCATTGAGAACAATAATAAGGGACTAATTAAAGATATTAATTAAAAATAAGATTATAGATTAAATTAATAGAAATTTGTATTCTATATTATTATTTTTTTAAAAGGCAGTTCTAAAATACCTGAAGCAAAAAAGTGTTAACTTTTGTTGAATCTGGCTGGTGTATATAGAGATGTCTACATAATTCTCCACAATTTTCTATGTTTTTTGTAGAACTTTTCAAACAACATCAAACAAAAACATAACTTCCAAAATAGCATATACAGTAGAATGCTTTAGTATGCTGTACTTCTCACAACATAAGACTCATCACACTTTATTATAATCCTTATTTCTTTCCCTCTTCCCTGGTAGATTGCAAGATATTTAGGACAGGAAGCATCTTCCTTGTCTATCTCATTCTCCCTAGCTCTTAGAACAATGGTTAAACATAAGAAGTTCTCAGTAAATATTGTGAAAAGACATACCCCATGTAGAAATAAGACTGGAAGAATATACAACACAATGGCAGCCTTACTTATCTTTGGCTTGTCTCAGGCAATGGTTTATGGGTAATTCTTGTTTTCTGTATCATGATCTTCAGGAATTTTAGGGATACTTTTTTCAGATCTCAACTTCATTTGATTAGGTCAGAACAAATTAGTTGTTTATTAATTAGCCATTACAGAATTTCTTATTCTTTACCTATATCGTCCAGGTGAATTTGCACTTGTTTTGACTTCTCCGTGCCCAGTACATTTGAAGCTTGGACCCAAACCAAATACTTCTTGCCGCCTGGCAATGAATCAGTGGAGATGTTAATATAACTTGAAGTGAGATACTCTTGCTCTTCTTCTGTCTCTAAACTTAAAAAAAAGATTATGATCACCAGTTATGTTGGTTTGAATTCATTATTCCTCAATTTTTTTGATGCTATCTTTTTAGCTAGCTTTCAGAAGGCAACCTTTTACTTAAAAATGAATCAGAATTGGTTTCACTTTTAGAATTTTTTAAAACAAAGTCAAGACCATCCAGGGCCACAGTATGACTTTCATGGGCCCTAAGCACTTTTGCCTTCATAGACCCCTTCTTCCATTAACATAAAAAAGTTTATATGTGTGTAGGTATGTTTATGTTTATATATATATATATACACACACACACACATATATTCATATAGATTATGTTTCACAACTGCTGATATAAAAGCAACTATATTAATATCACATATTAAACCATTTTCTTTGACCTAATTGTTCATTTTTTCCTGTGATTTTAAATGCAGTTAAACATCTTGTAGACTCCTGAAAGTATGGTGAGCCCTGGGTACTGTGCCTACTGTACCTCTTTGGGAAGGGCAGCTGTGGACATGGCTTGAAGTAAATGAGCTCCCTCTGAGAAGGAGCATTGCACAGGGGTTCCATGCAAGGGCTTTGTAATAAGGAATGCTAACTTCATGGTAAATAAGTATTCAAATGTGAAAATAAGAGAATGGCAACTATGTGTAAGTAGTAAGTAGGGCATCTTTGAATATTTTCCAGTTAGAGAAAACCACATACATGTTGTTAATTTGTTTGTGGCTAATTCTTTTATCACACGTATTGAGACCACAAGTCAAAATGGAAGTGTATTCTCAAACCGACATTAACCATAGCTACTAGGCAATTTAATTCTTCTTTTAAAGTCTACCCCTCATATCAGCACCTAGACCACAAAGCACTATTTTAGATGAAGAATCTAATTGTAATGACTGACTATATACTTTAGGACAATTTTTGCATACAACTGTATGTTACAAAGTTTTTTTTTTTTTTTTTTTTTTTTTTGCGATACGTGGGCCTCTCACTATTGTGGCCTCTCCCGTTGCGGAGCAGAGGCTCCGGACGCGCAGGCTCAGCGGCCATGGCTCACGGGCCCAGCCGCTCCATGGCATGTGGGATCTTCCCGGACCGGGGCATGAACTCATGCCCCCTGCAACGGCAGGCGGACTCTCAACCACTGCGCCACCAGGGAAGCCCGAGAAGTCAGTTTTTAAAAGACAGATCCAATAGGTTTTGCTGATCAGTTGAATGGGGGGCGTGTTAGAGAGGAATCCAGGAGGACTCCAATGATTTTAACCTGAATACTGCAAAGGATGGTGTTACCACTTACTGAGATAGGGAATGCGAGTCTGGGGAAAGGAAACTGGGTATTTGGTTTTGAAAGTGTTAGCTTGAAAATACCTTTTGGACATCTAAGAGGAAATATTGAGTAAGACGTTAAATAAATGATGGCTGCATTTCAGGAGAGATATCTGGACTGGAGATATAGATTAGGGAGTTTTACACCATAAATTTGGGTGAGATCTTTTAGGTAATGAGTGTAGATAGAGATAATAAGAGGTCCTAGGATAGAGCTCTGGGTCACCATTACTTTACTGGAATAGAGGGGAATTGGCAAAAGAGACTGAGAAAAAGCATCCAGGAAGGTAGGAGGAGAACAAAAAGGGAGTGCTGTCCTGGAAGCCAAAAGAAGGAAGTAAAAAGCTAAGTTAAATGTTCCTGATAGTAAATCCTCCTGATAAGGAGGGTGGGGACTGAGAATAAACGATTGCATCTGGCAATGGGGAAGTCATTAGTGACACTGCTAAGACCTGGAGGTGAAGGGCAAAAACTTGACTAGATTAAAGAGACGATGAAAAGAGAGGAAGTACAGGCAGAAAGTACAAACAACTCTTTTGAGGAGTTTGCCATAGAAGGAGCAGAGAAATAGATTAGTGGAAGGCAAGGACCAAGGGAGGGTTGTATTTTCAAGAGAGCAGATGCTACATCATCTTTGAAAGCTGATGAGGAGATCCAGTAAAGACAGAAAAGGTGATGATATAGAAGAAAGAGAGGAGTATTGTTGGAGCAATGTCCTCTAGTAGGCAGGCAGGGTAAGATCTAGTACACAGTGGAGAGCTGGCATCAGGGCAATGGTAGTTCATCCATAGTACTAGAAGGGAAGACCAAGTATGTGGGTACAGATGTCAGTGTGTCAGCAGATGAGGGAGGCTGTGGTATTTCTCATTACTCCTATTTTCTCAATGAAATAGAAAGCAGGTCATCAATAGAGTGAAGAAGGGGAGAAGATCTTAGAGACCAGAGATGAGATAAAGAGTAATGAAATAATTACCCGGTTAGTGGGGGAGTGACTTGGCCAGTGAAGTGTAGTAGGACTACTGGGTGGCTACCTGGGTCCAGTTGAGGTGAGTGGTCATGAATATAAAGTAATATCAGTCAGTAAGTTTGTGTTTGTCCCCAGCCACAATTAGCTCTCCTAGCACTGGTGCAGAATCAGTGAGGAGAGGGATTTTAACATATGAACTGGTTATTGAACTCAGTAGAAATATAACATCACAGCCTCAAATATATTTGGAATTATATCTAAGAACTCTGGTTATAATGAATATGCATATGGAGAGGGAGATGTGGCAAAAACAAGCAGGCCTTATGAACTGGAAGAGTAGGCAGTTGTTTTTAGGGGTCTCATTAAAACTAAGAGACCCTATTGGTCTTTCATAGTACCTGAAAATTCTACCATTGGTGCTGTTCTAAACAGTTTATAAACTTGTCATGCACAGACATGTTGCATACTTTAAAAAATTGTCTAGCATTTAACATAGTTCCAAGAAGACATGAAATACTAAATAAATATTTGTTAAATTGACTTGAATAAAATAGAATGAAGGGCCATCATGCACTTATTTTCATTCAACAAGTTATTTGTTGAGTAGACGGTACTGTGCCAGACATTGCAAGAGTATCCAAGATAAAGAAAGAACATATTTACATGAAGCTATTGAGCGTAATGGGACAACAGTAAGTAGATATTTATTAGCAGAGATTCTTTTTTTTTTTTTCTATCACCACCCACTGGTACATAGCAAAATACAAAGGGGTTGAGGAGTGTATGTGAATGGACATGCAGCTCTGCTGCTGGGGTCACCACAAAGGTTCTGGGGAGAAAGAAGACTCTTGAAGCAACACAGACACAATTCCTCTACTTTACAACTTCAATCCAACACCAGACGGAGGCCCTGATGGCCCATATGCTGCCATAGAGGGAATGCCATCTTTCTGCCACTGTGGAAACAAGTGGGTGGGCTTAGGTGAAATGCCTCTCTCTATATGTGATTTTACTGGAAAACAGAACCACATGAGTTGGAAGTGAAACCTTGCAAATGCTGATCTCTACATATCTGCCCAAGTGGAAAATACCCTGAGAACCCAGGATCTAGAAAAGGTTTTTTAAATCTGATACCACTTCAACCACAAAATTCATTATAACTCACCTTTTTCTTAGGGGGAAAGGCCTTCTTAACCATAAGTTAGAAAAATGGATTTCTCTAATTTTTCTCAACTCGTGGGTGCAGTTTTAATTAATTGTAAGACAAACAGATGTTCATTTTCTTTTCCAATTTGTCTGTGCTTATAGGAGCTCATTCTTTGAATTTGCTAGAGGAGAACATTTGTTTTTATGGTAACCCTTCACATCTTTTCTGATAACATATGATAAAGTTTTTTTAAAAATGATAAAATTCCATTAATCTGGACTCAATCAAGTCAGAATTTGGGTTAGGTTTGCCTGAGTTTGGCTATAATTTGCTCTTGGCTTCAGAAAAGCCAGTAAAAAACGTTTTTTTTAATATATAGGACCAGGAAATGTTTATTTCTAGTTATCAGAATAATCACTCAACGAGTGTTTATTGAGCGCTTACTATGCGCCAGGACTCATCCTGGGCTCAAGCAATATAGCAATGAACAAAACAAACAAAAATTCTTGCCCACATTGGGTTTACATTTCTAGTTTGAATAAATGAGTGACTTTACTACTGACATATGTACAACAGCTAGAAAATTAGTCTTACTTATTAGAGCACATTTAACAATCTTCCTAGATAGTCATCTGTCCAAAATTACTGTTACTAGAAAATAACATAAAGTTATTGTTTATAATATCCTGTAAGTGATCATTTTTTATGGCTTTACATTAATCTTGTCTCCCAAATCAGTTAGGTTTTGATTTAGGAAAAAATCAAACAAATCTAGAGAACCAGCCTTGAGTTTCACCCTAATGTTCTAATATTCTAACATCGCCTTTTTGTCAGTTTCTAAACATTTCCTATTTGTGAGCCTTTTCTTATAATTTGCTCTCTTGTAAGTTTTATAACACTCAGTATGGTATTACTTATACTCATTTCTCAGGAGGCTGAGGCTTAGCAAAGCTAAACAAATTTACCAAGATCCCTCAGCTAGCAATTGTGGCAGATACTATTAGATGACAGTACTGAACTCCACCCATAACACCCCTCTCTGAGGTTCCCATCCTGACAGAGTAGACATGTAACTCAATTCTGGCCAATGAAATGCAAGTGGAAGTCCATGGGAGAATGTCCTTTTCCCTTCACCTCTTTCCTTCCTGAAACTTGGATGAGAAGCCTGGATGTGTAGCATCTGAGGATTAAGGCCAACACACTAAGGCTGCAGAGGAGAAAGGTGGAAAGAGCCTGGTTCCTTGGGGTATCATTAAATTAACATGCTAGCTCTGTACTACCTTCCACTATGGCCTTGTCTGTTTAAGTCACTGCACTTGGGTTTTCAGATATTTGTACCATAAAAGACATCTAAATGATAAGTCTCAGAACTGGAATTCAGACATAAAACTCTGAAGCCTGCACTCTTTCCAATGGATATTTCTGACAGTTTGCTCTTCAATAAATCTATTCTTAAGACTTTCAAAGTGACTTTTTGGGTACTGAGAACAATTTCAGTACTCATAACTACTGCAAGTATTCCTCACTTGATAAAGAAGATGTGTCCCTCAAAAACCATGTGTAAATAATTTAGACAGATATAATTGTTAATGTGTTAATAGCTTTTAAAAGAGATATATAATAATCTTATAAAATATTAGGAGAACATTTTTATGATACTAAATAGGAAATTAGGGGTAGCCAACAGGTCGCCAACAGGCACGTGAAAAAATGCTCAACATTGCTAATCATTAGAGAAATGCAAATCAAAACAACAATGAGAGGGGACCTGGCAGTCCAGTTGTTAGGACTACACGCTCTCATTGCCGAGGGCCTGAGTTCAATCACTGGTCAGGGAACTGAGATCCCACAAGATGTGCGGCATGGCCAAAACAAAACAGAACAAAACAATGAGATACCAACTCACACGTGTCAGAATGGTTATTATCAAAAAGTCTACAAATAACAAATGTTGGCAAGGATGTGGAGAAAAGGAAACCCTAGTACACTGTTGATGGGATTGAAAATTGGTGCAGCCACTATGGAGAACAGTATGAAGGTTCCTCAAAAAACTAAAAATAGAACTACCATATGATCCAGCAATTCCACTGCTGAGTATATATCAGAAGCAAGTGAAAACACTAATTCAAAAAGAGACATGCATTCCAATGTTCATAACAGCATTATTTACAATAGCCAAGATATGGAAGCAACCTAAGTATCCATCAACGGATGAATGGACAAAGAAGATGTGGTATATATACATACATATATATATATATATATATATATATATATATATACACACACACACAATGGAATATTACTCAGACACAAAAAAGAATGAAACTATGCCTTTTTTTTTTTTTTTTTTTTGGCTGTACACGGGCCTCTCACTGCCGTGGCCTCTCCCATTGCAGAGCACAGGCTCCGGACGCGCAGGCTCAGTGGCCATGGCTCAAGGGCCCAGCCGCTCCGCGGCATGTGGGATCTTCCCAGACCGGGGCACAAACCCGTGTCCCCTGCATCGGCAGGCGGACTCCCAACCACTGCGCCACCAGGGAAGCTCGAAACTATGCCATTTGTAACAACATGGATGGACCTAGAGAGTATTATGCTTAGTGAAATAAGTCAGAGAAAGACAAATACTCTGTTATCACTTATATGTGGACTCTAAAAAATAAAACAAATGTATGTAACAAAACAGAAACAGACTCACAGATATAGAAAACAAACTAGTGGTTACTAGTGGGGGGGGCAAGATAGGTGTATGAGATTAGGAGATACAAACTATTATTTATAAAATAAATAAGCAACAAAAATATATTGTACAGCACTGGGAAACACAGCTATTATTTTGCAATAACTTTAAAGGGAATATGACCTATAAAAGTATTGAATCATTATGTTGTACACCTGAAACTAACATAATATTGTAAATCAACTATACTTCAATTAAAAAAAGCAGTATGGAAGTTCCTCAAAAGTTTAAACTGGGTTACCATACGACCTAGCAATTCTATTCCTAAATATCAATATATGCTCAAGCAAAATGAAAACATATGTCTATACATAATCTTGTACATGAATGTTAGTAGAGCATTATTCATAGTAACCCCAAAAATAGAAACAACCCAAATGTCCATCAACTAATGAATAGATAAATGTGATATATTCATAAAATAATGGAACATTAGTCAGCCATAAAAAGGAATGAAGTTCTGATACATGCTACACCATGGATGAACCCTGAAAACCTTATACTAAGTGAAAGAAGCTAGTCATGAAGACCACAAATTGTATGATTCCTTTTATATAAAATGTCCAGAGTAGGCAAATGCACAGAGGATGCCTAGGGCTGGGAGGGTTGGGGGGAGATGGGGAGCAACTGCTAATGGAGATGGGGTTTCTTTCTGGCATGAAGAAAATGTGATAATATTGTGGTAATGGTTGCACAACTCTTTGAATATACTAAAATCATTGAATTGTGCACTTTAAATAAGGTGAATTGTATGGTATGTGAATTATACTCAATAAAGCTGTTATATTAAAAGAAAAAGAATTAACCAACTAATCAAGATCAGTGGATCCATGAGATAGTAAAAGCTGCAGGATATAGCAAAACTTAGGCATTCTCTGTCAATCTGGCACTACCTAACTTTTCTTTGAGCTTAAACTGTGGTGTTTGCTCCCATACTGCCCTCATTTTCACATTCCTAAAGTTGCCTTTGCAATGAGATTCTTGTCCTCATGGACTCTTATCATCTCAAGGGACCTACTTTATCCCAGAGGCAAGGAGGATTGGTTAAGTCTTGGACACCTGTTAGAATCCTGGCTCCCTTATGTCTAAGGGGAAGTAACATAAGCTCTGTAAAGGGGACAATTCTAATAGTTACTGAGCAAGGTTAAGCTGAGGATTGCAGATGTAAGGCACATGAAGTACGGAGCGCAGTGCTTAGTATATTATATATTTGACAACACAACCCATCACTGATCTCAGTGTTTCCATCATCCTTTTGCTACCTGACCATGCCTCTACTTAGCGAAAGATGTGAGCTTCTTACCCATGACATGTAGCCAGTAACCCCAGGCTTAGCAATGTATTCATAAAATCTGTCTAGTTTTTACCCAAAATGTCTGGAACATAGAGGTGTTACTTTTTATGTTTCACTTAAAGTTATTCTGAGTACCTAACAACTGGAGAGAGAGAGCAAGATTGGAAGGTTATTCTTTCCCATAATGATGAGACCTGGATAGCATCTCTCAAATATGCCCTGTGATCTGGGTTCCCAAGCACCTTCAGCAGAAAAGACTAAACTAGGAAGAAAGCAGTCAGGCCACCCCAGATTTAAATCCCACCTCTCCCTCTCATAGCTGTGTGGCCCTGGATGCACCACCTAACCTAGCTAAGCCTCAGTCACCTGTCTACAAAAATCGGAAAAATAATCATATGTACCACACAAGGTTGTATAGGGGATTAAATGAGGTAGCACATATAAAGCTTTTGGCCCAGTGCTTGGCAAACAGTAGGAGTCCAATAAATAATTTTTTTAAGTATAAAAGAAAAAGTAGTTTGTGAAACTTTTGAGAATTACTAGAGAAAACGTGTATTTCAAATACAGTTGACCCTTGAACAACATGAGTTTGAACTGCGCAGGTCCACTTATAGGTGGATTATTTTCAATAAATATATTGGAAAAATTTTAGGAGATTTGTGACAATTTGAAAAAACTCACAGATGAACTGCATAGCCTAGAGATATCAAAAAATTAAGAAAAACTTAGGTATGTCATAAATGCATAAAATATTTGTAGATGCTAGTAGATACTAGTCTATCCTGACATAGGCATAAAGTGAGTGATATTTAATATAAAATTAATAATGTGTTACTTTCTTACTGTTCTATAACTTTGCTTTCAAAGAATTACATTACCGTACAGTATGCCTGTTTTTCCTAATCAGAGAAACTGCGTATCGGCCTATCATTCACAGGTAAGTGGTTTTTTAAAAAATGTAACAGTTTCCAATGCTGTATTATGAATATGACTGCAATATTGTATGCCATAAAAATTTTATAATGATTCATTCATTAGTGTATAGGCTAGGCTACTATGAAGCAATCATATCAGTTATACTAGGCTATTATAAAGCAATCATATTGCTGCTTCTTCCCTATCAATGCATGAATTGTGACACCTGTAAATAAACATGAATTTCTTTTTCACATGATCTTTTCATTTTTGATGTCAGTAGTAAGAGATGATTAATCTTGTAAACAGACAACATTAACTTAGAGTATCAAGAAATACAGTACAGTATTGTAAATGTATTTTGTCTTCCTTATGATTTTCTTAATAACATTCTTTTCTCTAGCTTACTTTATTGTAAGAATACAGTATATAAGACATATAACAGGGCTTCCCTGGTGGCGCAGTGGTTGAGAGTCCGCCTGCCAATGCAGGGGACACGGGTTCGTTCTCCGGTCTGGGAAGATCCCATATGCCGCGGAGCGGCTGGGTCCGTGCGCCATGGCCGCTGAGCCTGCGCATCCGGAGCCTGTGCTCCGCAACGGGAGAGGCCAGAGCAGTGAGAAGCCCGCGTACCGCAAAAAAAAAAAAAAAGACATATAACATACAAAATATGTCAATCAACTGTTTATGTTATCAGTAAGGTTTCTGGTCAACAGTTGAGTATTAGTAGCTAAGTTTTGGGAGAGTCAAAAGTTACACGAAGGGGTCAGCACCCCAACCCCTGCGTTTTTCAAGGATCAATTGTACAAAACTAAAGACATTCTTTTTTTTTTTTTTGCTGTACACGGGCCTCTCACTGTTGTGGCCTCTCCCGCTGTGGAGCACAGGCTCCGGACGCGCAGGCCCAGCGGCCATGGCTCACGGGCCCAGCCGCTCCGCGGCACGTGGGATCCTCCCAGACCGGGGCACGAACCCGTGTCCCCTGCATCGGCAGGTGGGCTCTCAACCACTGCGCCACCAGGGAAGCCCTAAAGACATTCTTTAAAAAAAAAAATAAATGAAACAAAACAAGGATAGGGTGACCAACGTAGCCCAGTTTGCCCACAATTTTTCCCCCAAATTAATGGTATTATTTCCATCTTTAACACTAGCAAAGGAGTCCAACACAGACTGACACACGTGGATATAGTTTAGATGTAACAGTGAAACATTTTTTTTTAAGGGATAGAAGAGAGTTTTATTCAAGCCAAACTGAGGATTATAGCCCAGGTGACAGCCTCAGTAGCTCTGAGGAACTGCTCTAACAGTGAAACATTTGAACTATGTACATTCAGGAAGGAAAATATTTTTTTCACATCAACCTTTTCCTATTTTGCAGTTTCTGAATAGCAGAAACTAAAGACACATTTCTCCCAATTTAATTTAGTATGAAGTAATATAACTTTTATGATCAATTATTTGTCTTTAAGCATAAAACTTAAGAGATTTTGGCTGCATGGTTGTCTGGCTCCTGAAGTCTGGTTATTATTAGAACGTAACAAAAGAGCATTTCCACAAAGCCCTCCTCAACTCCAATTAGAAAATTATTACTTTCATTCAATTATTACTTTCAGTTTTAAAATTGAAAGTCCTGTGTCCTGATAGCTCCCTTAGTCTCAGGCAAACCAGGGAAGATGGTCAGCCTACACAGACACCAAATTTAAGATTTGGGGGTCATTATTAATAATAATAGCTTCCATGAATATGGTGCTGACTATGGACCTGGCACAGTGATACACAATTAAAAAGCCAAATTCCACTTAAATAATTAAAATTACCCTGTGCATTAGGTTTTATTTTTAAACCCATTTTAAAGATAAAGAAATGGCAATTTGGAGAGATTAAAATTGCCTAAACCCTAGAAGAAGGATGGAGCTGGGATTTAAGCAAAGATCCTTTTAAAACTGTGCTGTGCTGTATCCCATCAGGCCCTTGCCCCCAATTACCTCCAATGAGTAAAAAGAGTAGAAAGATTATGGAAAACATTGTCCCACAGAGTGAAAATATTAATGGCCTGAAAAGGGTTTTGGTAGCTTCCTTGATCATAATTAGGGAGTTGGGGATAAAAAGGATGCATTTAATATTTAAAGTTGATTTCTTGGATCTCTGCTGGAGGCACAGCATGGGCTGGACTGGAGTGGAATTGCTCAGGTTAGACTGTTAGGAGGGAACCTACCTCTGCACGTACACCACATACTTGGTGTCTATGTAGGTGGGCTTCCCAGGGTTCCAGGTACAAGTCATGTTGCCTGAATATTCATAAATGACACAGGTTACTTTGTCAGGTACATCTGGTGGATCTGCAACAAAATATATCACTTAGGAGCATAGAAACATAAAGATTTTTATAGTTAGTTGATAAACTTTCCATTTTATTTGGAAAACCAGGCCAATTGGTACACAACACCTGCCCCATTCCATCCCTACCAGCTCACCTTGCAACCCACTTTGCCCTCAAACATTGCTACTTTCCTCCATATACTTTACTATATTCTCCTCTCCTATGGGGATACTAAGGTGATCAAGTTCCTCCTCACATCCAAAAAGAAAATTCCTCTCCAAATTGTCTCCCCTCAGCTGCCAATGTATCTTTCTCCTTTTCATAATAGCTTTTTTTTTTTAAAGTCCATTATACTGGTCTTTTTCCTCAACTCCCATTTACTCTTGAACCCCAAACAATGAAGATTCAGACCAGCAATTCCACAAGAACCACTGTTGTTAAGGTCATCGTGACTTTCTAGTCCACAAATCCCATGATTTCTGTGAAGTCATCATTGAGCTTGACCTCTGCAGCATTTGCTATTTTGGTCACTCCCACCTTGAAATCTCTCTGCCTTTTGGCTCTTGGGAAAGGGTTCTCCATGGTGTTTTTCTTCTACTCTGGCAACTATCTACTTCTCCAGCACCTATTCCACTACCCACTTTAAAAGTTTGGTGTTCATACATACAGTGGAGTATTACTGAGCCTTTAAAAGAAAGGGAATTCTGGCATGCTACAATATGGATGAACCTTGAGGACATTATGCTGAATAAAATAAGCCAGACATGGAAGTGCAAACACTATATGATTCCACTTATAGGAGGTATCTAGAACAGTCAAACACACAGAGACTGAAAGTAGAATGATGGTGGCTGGGGAGATGGGGGATATGGGGAGTTGTTGTTTAATGGGTACAGAGTTTTGGGTTTGCAAGATGAAAAAAGTTCTGGAAATGGATGGAGGTGATGGTTACACAGTGATGTTAATGTACAATATGCTTAATGCTACAGAACTGTGCACTTAAGAATAGTTAAAATGGACTTCCGGGTAAGATGGCGGAAGAGTAAGACACGGAGATCACCTTCCTCCCCACGGATACACCAGAAATATAGCTAAACGTGGAACAACTCCTACAGAACACCTACTGAACGCTGGCAGAAGACCCCAGACCTCCCAAAAGGCAAGAAACTCCCCACATACCTGGGTAGGGCAAAGCGGAGAGATTCCCGCACAGAGGATCGGTGCCGAGCGGCACTCACCAGCCCGAGAGGCTTGTCTGCTCGCCCACCGGGGCGGCGGCGCTGGAAGCTGAGGCTCGGGCTTCGGTCAGAAAGCAGGGAGAGGACTGGGGCTGGCGGCGAGAACTCAGCCTGAAGGGGGCTAATGTGCCACAGCTAGCCGGGAGGGAGTCCGGGAAAACTCTGGAGCTGCCGAAGAGGCAAGAGACTTTTTCTTCCCTTTTGGTTTCCTGGTGCGTGAGGAGAGGGGATTAAGAGCGCTGCTTAAAGGGGCTCCACAGACGGGCGCGAGTCGCAACTGAAAGCGCGGAGCCCAGTGACGGGCGTGGGACGCTGGGTCTGCTGCTGCCGCCGCCAAGAAGCCTGTGTGCGAGCGCAGGTCACTGTCGACACCGCCCTTCCGGGAGCCTGTGCAGCCCGCCACTGCCGGGGTCCCGGGATCCAGGGGCGGCTTCCCTGGGAGAACGCACGGCGCACCTCGGGCTGGTGCAACGTCACGCCGACCTCTGCCACTGCAGGCTCGCCCCGCACTCCGTGCCCCTCCCACCCGCCCGGCCTGAGTGAGCCAGAGTCCCCGAAGACGCTGCTCCTTTAACCCTGTCCTGTCTGAGCGAAGAACAGACGCCCTCCGGCGACCTACACGCAGAGGCGGGGCCAAATCCAAAGCTGAGACCCAGGAGCTGTGAGAACAAAGAAGAGAAAGGGAAACCTCTCCCAGCAGCCTCAGAAGCAGCGGATTTAAGCTCCACAATCAACTTGATGTACCCTGCATCTGTGGAATACATGAAGAGACAACAAATCATCCCAAATCGAGGAGCCAGGAGTCAGTGCTGTGCCTCTGAGGTGGGAGAGCCAACTTCAGGACACTGGTCCACAAGAGACCTCCCAGCTCCACATAATATCAAACGGCAAAAATCTTCCAGAGATCTCCATCTCAACACCAGCACCCAGCTTCACTCAACGACCAGAAAGCTACAGTGCCGGACACCCTATGCCAAACAACTAGCAAGACAGGAACACAACGCCACCCATTAGCAGAGAGGCTGCCTAAAATTATAAAAAGTCCGCAGACACCACAAAACACACCACCAGACGTGGACCTGCCCACCAGAAAGACAAGATCCAGCCTCATCCACCAGAACACAGGCACTAGTCCCCTCCACAAGGAAGCCTACACAACCCACTAAACCAACCTTAGCCATTGGGGACAGACACCAAAAACAACGGGAACTACGAACCTGCAGCCTGCAAAAAGGAGACCCCAAACACAGTAACATAAGCAAAATGAGAAGACAGAAAAACACACAGCAGGAGAAGGAGCAAGATAAAAACCAACCAGACCTAACAAATGAAGAGGTAATAGGCAGTCTACCTGAAAAAGAATTCAGAATAATGATGGTAAAGATGATCCAAGATTCTATTTCCCAGATCCAAAATCTTGGAAATAGAATAGACAAACTGCAAGAAACAGTTAACAAGGAACTAGAAGAACTAAAGATGAATTGAGCATCGATTAAAAACAAAATAAATGAAATAAAAAATACTCTAGATGGGATCAATAGCAGAATAACTGAGGCAGAAGAACGGATAAGTGAGGTGGAAGATAAAATAGTGGAAATAACTGCTGCAGAGCAAAATAAAGAAAAAAGAATGAAAAGAACAGAGGACAGTCTCAGAGACCTCTGGGACAACATTAAACGCACCAACATTCGAATTATAGGGGTTCCAGAAGAAGAAGAGAAAAGGAAAGGGACTGAGAAAATATTTGAAGAGATTATAGTTGAAAACTTCCCTAATATGGGAAAGGAAATAGTTAATCAAGTCCAGGAGGCACAGAGAGTCCCATACAGAATAAATCCAAGGAGAAATACGCCAAGACACATATTAATCAAACTGTCAAAAATTAAACACAAAGAAGTCATATTAAAAGCAGCAAGGCAAAAACAACAAATAACACACAAGGGAATCCCCATCAGGATAACAGCTGATCTCTCAGCAGAAACTCTACAAGCCAGAAGGGAGTGGCAGGACATAATTAAAGTGATGAAGGAGAGAAACCTGCAACCAAGATTACTCTACCCAGCAAGGATCTCATTCAGATTTGATGGAGAAATTAAAACGTTTACAGACAAGCAAAAGCTGAGAGAGTTCAGCACCACCAAACCAGCTTTACAAAAAATGCTAAAGGAACTTCTCTAGGCAAGAAACACAACAGAAGGAAAAGACCTACAATAATGAACCCAAAACAATTAAGAAAATGGGAATAGGAACATACATATGGATAATTACCTTAAATGTAAATGGATTAAATGCTCCCACCAAAAGACACAGATTGGCTGAATGGATACAAAAACAAGACCCATATATATGCTGTCTACAAGAGACCCACTTCAGACCTAGAGACAAATACAGACTGAAAGTAAGGGGATGGAAAAAGATATTCCATGCAAATGGAAACCAAAAGAAAGTTGGAGTAGCAATTCTCATATCAGACAAAATAGACTTTAAAATAAAGACTACTAGAAGAGACAAAGAAGGTCACTACATAATGATCAAGGGATCGATCCAAGAAGAAGATATAACAATTGTAAATATTTATGCACCCAACATAGGAGCACCTCAATACATAAGGCAAATACTAACAGCCATAAAAGGAGAAATTGACAGTAACACAATCATAGTAGGGGACTTTAACACCCCACTTTCACCAATGGACAGATCATCCAAAATGAAAATAAATAAGGAAACACAAGCTTTAAATGATACATTAAACAAGATGGACTTAATTGATATTTATAGGACATTCCATCCAAAAACAACAGAATACACATTTTTCTAAAGTGCTCATGGAACATTCTCCAGGATAGATCATATCTTGGGTCACAAATCAAGCCTTGGTAAATTTAAGAAAATTGAAATTGTATCAAGTATCTTTTCTGACCACAATGCTATGAGACTAGATATCAATTACAGGAAAAGAGCTGTAAAAAATACAAACACATTGAGGCTAAAGTAATACACTACTTAATAACAAAGTGATCACTGAAGAAATCAAAGGGGAAATTTAAAAATACCTAGAAACAAATGACAATGGAGACACGACAACCCAAAACCTATGGGATGCAGCAAAAGCAGTTCTAAGAGGGAAGTTTATAGCAATATAATCCCACCTTAAGAAACAGGAAACATCTCGAATAAACAACCTAACCTTGCACCTAAAGCAATTAGAGAAAGAAGAACAAAAACATCCCAAAGTTAGCAGAAGGAAAGAAATCATAAAGATCAGATCAGAAATAAATGAAAAAGAAATGAAGGAAACGATAGCAAAGATCAATAAAACTAAAAGCTGGTTCTTTGAGAAGATAAACAAAATAGACAAACCATTAGCCAGACTCATCAAGAATAAAAGGGAGAAGACTCAAGTCAATAGAATTAGAAATGAAAACGGAGAAGTAACAACTGACACTGCAGAAATACAAAAGATCATGAGAGATTACTATAAGCAACTCTATGCCAATAAAATGGACAACCTGGAAGAAATGGACAAATTCTTACAAATGCACAACCTGCCAAGACTGAATCAGGAAGAAATAGAAAATATGAACAGACCAATCACAAGCACTGAAATTGAAACTGTGATAAAAAATCTTCCAACAAACAAAAGCCCAGGACCAGATGGCTTCACAGGCGAATTCTATCAAGCATTTAGAGAAGAGCTAACACCTATCCTTCTCAAACTCTTCCAAAATATAGCAGATGGAGGAACACTCCCAAACTCATTCTATGAGGCCACCATCACCTTGATACCAAAACCAGACAAGGATGTCACAAAGAAAGAAAACTACAGGCCAATATCACTGATGAACATAGATGCAAAAATCCTCAACAAAATACTAGCAAACAGAATCCAACAGCACATTAAAAGGATCATACACCATGATCAAGTGGGGTTTATTCCAGGAATGCAAGGATTCTTCAATATACGCAAATCAATCAACATGATACACCATATTAACAAGTTGAAGGAGAAAAACCATATGATCTTCTCAATAGATGCAGAGAAAGCTTTCGACAAAATTCAACACCCATTTATGATAAAAACCCTGCAGAAAGTAGGCATAGAGGGAACTTTCCTCAACATAATAAAGGCCATATATGACAAACCCACAGCCAGCATCGTCCTCAAAGGTGAAAAACTGAAACCATTTCCACTAAGATCAGGAACAAGACAAGGTTGCCCACTCTCACCACTCTTATTCAACATAGTTTTGGAAGTTTTAGCTACAGCAATCAGAGAAGAAAAGGAAATGAATCCAAATTGGAAAAGAAGAAGTAAAGCTGTCACTGTTTGCAGATGACATGATACTATACATAGAGAATCCTAAAGATGCTACCAGAAAACTTCTAGAGCTAATCAATGAATTTGGTAAAGTAGCAGGATACAAAATTAATGCACAGAAATCTCTGGCATTCCTATATACTAATGATGAAAAATCTGAAAGTGAAATCAAGAAAACACTCCCATTTTCCACTGCAACAAAAAGAGTAAAATATCTAGGAATTAACCTACCTAAGGAGACAAAAGACCTGTATGCAGAAAATTATAAGACACTGTTGAAAGAAATTAAAGATGATACAAATAGATGGAGAGATGTACCATGTTCTTGGATTGGAAGAATCAACATTGTGAAAACGACTCTACTACCCAAAGCAATCTACAGATTCAATGCAATCCCTATCAAACTACCACTGGCATTTTTCACAGAACTAGAACAAAAAATTTCACAATTTGTATGGAAACTCAAAAGACCCCGAATAGCCAAAGCAATCTTGAGAACGAAAAATGGAGCTGGAGGAATCAGGCTCCCTGACTTCAGACTATACTACAAAGCTACAGTAATCAAGACAGTATGGTACTGGAACAAAAACAGAAAGATAGATCAATGGAACAGGATAGAAAGCCCAGAGATAAACCCACGGACATATGGTCACCTTATCTTTGATAAAGGAGGCAGGAATGTAGAGTGGAGAAAGGACAGCCTCTTCAATAAGTGGTGCTGGTAAAACTGGATAGGGACATGTAAAAGTATGAGATTAGATCACTCCCTAACACCATACACAAAAATCAGCTCAAAATGGATTAAAGACCTAAATGTAAGGCCAGACACTATCAAACTCTGAGAGGAAAACATAGGCAGAACACTCTATGACATAAATCACAGCAAGATCATTTTTGACCCACCTCCTAGAGAAATGGAAATAAAGACAAAAATAAACATATGGGACCTAATGAAACTTAAAACTTTTGCACAGCAAAGGAAACCATAAACAAGACGAAAAGACAACCCTCAGAATGGGAGAAAATATTTGTAAATGAAGCAACTGACAAAGGATTAATCTCCAAAATTTATAAGCAGCTCATGCAGCTCAATAACAAAAAAACAAACAACCCAATCCAAAAATGGGCAGAAGACCTAAATAGACATTTCTCCACAGAAGATATACAGACTGGCAACAAACACATGAAAGGATGCTCAACATCTTTGCTCATTAGAGAAATGCAAATCAAAACTACAATGAGATATCATCTCACACCAGTCAGAATGGCCATCATCAAAAAATCTAGAAACAATAAATGCTGGAGAGGGTGTGGAAAAAAAGGAACACTCTTGCACTGCTGGTGGGAATGTGAATTGGTACAGCCACTATGGAGAACTGTATGGAGGTTCCTTAAAAAGCTACAAATAGAACTACCATATGACCCAGCAATCCCACTACTGGGCATATACCCTGAGAAAACCATAATTCAAAAAGAGACATGTACCAAAATGTTCATAGCAGCCCTATTTACAATAGCCCGGAGATGGAAACAACCTAAGTGTCCATCATCGGATGAATGGGTAAAGAAGATGTGGCACATATATACAATGGAATATTACTCAGCCATAAAAAGAAATGAAATTGAGCTATTTGTAATGAGGTGGATGGACCTAGAGTCTGTCATACAGAGTGAAGTAAGTCAGAAAGAGAAAGACAAATACTGTATGCTGACACATATATATGGAATTTAAGAAAAAAAAATGTCATGAAGAACATAGGGGTAAGACAGGAATAAAGACACAGACCTACTAGAGAATGGACTTGAGGGTATGGGGAGGGTGAAGGGTAAGCTGTGACAAAGTGAAAGAGCGGCATGGACATATATACACTACCAAACGTAAGGTAGATAGCTAGTGGGAAGCAGCCGCATAGCACAGGGAGATCAGCTCGGTGCTTTGTGACTGCCTGGAGGGGTGGGTTAGGGAGGGTGGGAGGGAGACGCAAAAGGGAGGGGATATGGGAACATATGTATATGTATAACTGATTAAATTTGTTATAAAGCAAAAAAAAAAAAGAATAGTTAAAATGTACATTTTACTACAATAAAAAAAGATTAAAAATTTCTGGCATTCACAGAATTCTATTTCTGGTTTCTCTCTCTTTTTCGCTTCTCCCATGCCCTCAACTCTTTCTCTGAGTGACCCTATTATGGGGAATATTGTTAGTTTTTTCTGCTACCATCTTTCCCTTTGAGAATTGACATCTCCCTCACTCCCAACCTCATCCCCACTCCACCCCTATGCCAAGGGCTGTCAATCACACAGAAGTGTACCCTTGACCTAGACTAACTAATCAGAGTATTTCCCTTGGGAATGAACACATGACTCAAGATGAACCAATCAGAGTTATCCAAGGATCTTCTTCTGGAGCCATTGTAAAAGAGGTGCTTCTCCCCTGCTGAAACTGCTATCTCTGAGTAATATGTGAGCTGTGAGTTGTTGATGGCCATCTTGCTGTCATAGTGAAACAGTCTATTTAAGAATGAAGCCAACACAGGGGAAAACAAAACCCAAGAAATGAGAAAAGATGAGAGAGTTCTAATGACATCGTTTGAGCCCTTGGAACCTCTGAAACCTATGAAACCCCAGCAAGTGTAGAACTACATCTGGAATTTCAGATGCATCATCCAATAATAAATTACCAAGAATCAAGATAAAAAAAGAAGTATGGAAATACTGAGTGTTTACCATATGCTCACTTTTCAGCTTGGGCCTACATTTGCAATACTGCCTGGGAAACTTGACGACTCAAAAGATGACAAGAGGGATTTCCCTGCCAGTCCAGTGGTTAAGACTCCACACTTCCACTTCAGGGGGCACGGGTTTGATCCCTGCTCGAGGAACTAAGATCCCACATGCCTCACTGTGCGTCCAAAAAAAAGGGGGGGAAAAAAAAAGAAAATGATAATTCTTTCCCATTAAAAAAAAAAGGAAAGGATGGGGGCTCAGAAAGCATAAAAATACAGACATTTATGCACCTGAAGTTATGCCCAAAGCTTTATCTTAAGTACAAATATGTTCTTGCACTTCACCTGTAAATAAATCATCTACCAAGAATACTACTTATAAAAGAAGAAATAAATATATAAAAAATTTATCCTCATTGCAAATTAAACCAATAATAGATGTCATTTAGATCTATCAAATTGGCAAGGATTTTGAAAAATGTTAATCCACAGTATTGGAATGAACTCAGGGAAATCCTCTAACACACTGCTGGTGGGAATGCAAATTGATACAACCTTTATGGAGAGCACTTTACATATCACAATCTTTAAAAGTGGGAGTAATATCTTGTGACCCAGCAATTTTAAATCTAGGAATGCAACCTTACTGAAATGTTCATAGATATACAAATATATTTGGCTAAAAAGGGTTTGCCTCTTAAAGTGTTGTCCCTAATAATGGAAGAATTGGAGACCACCTTAACACCCCAAAATACACTCCTAAAATACATCCAAAAACAAAGTTATAGAAGACAGTTTAAGTATATGGCCTTTGGAAGGCACTAGAAATATGTTTAATTAATTAAGTACTGGCCATATGATAAAGTGAAAAAAATAGTATAGTATAGTGGTCTCATGTGAGAGACAAACAGAGAGATAGAGAAGGGAAGTGAGAGAAAAAGACTGAAACTGAAAAAGACATATTCCAAATTATTAAAGAGGGAGTCTGTTAGTAGTGAGATTATGGGAATATAGAAATTATGAGTATTTCTTTTTTGTTGGTCCAAAATTTTAAAAACTTTCTACATGAATACAATTTGATTTTACAATTAAAAAACATTTTCAAGGAGATATGGGGATATATGTATATGTATAGCTGATTTACTTTGTTATAAAACAGAAACTAACACACCATTGTAAGGCAATTATACTCTGATAAAGATGTTAAAAGAAATAAAAATAAAACTTTAACTTGGCCTTCTCAGAAAAAAAACAACAAAAAAAGGTGTTTTCAAACAGCAAGAACACACTAAAATGATTTAGAATATTTTGGTGAGTTGTAGTATCAAGTTACAATGGGGAGAAACTGGACTCCAAGTAGGATAAAAGAAATCTTTAAGTTTTCTTTGAGCCTTGAAGGAGGTAGCTGTGGAAACATAAATTTAAATCATTTTGGATATTGATTGAGTTGGGGTCCCTCAGTGATCTGTGCTGAAGTTATTTTTTCCCTCTGGTTTCAGACAGAGTATCACAGATTTGGCCATCCTAAAAGACAACTGTCAGTCTTTTGGGCTATGTTATTCCACAGCATTCTCTCTGAAGTGTCTGGTAACTGATTAACTTTGCAAAAGATCAAATGGATTATATACACACATGCAAATATACACACTATTTGTTAAAGTGAAGCTATGTAAAGAAGGGAATGTGAATATGGTTATAAGAATAAGACCGAATTGTTTTTAGATCTCATTGCCAGGTTATTAAATGTCCATGGATAAAAACCTGTACAGCCAGATAGCAAAAAACACTCTGCTCTCTCCTACTAATTGCACCTCTCCCCTACCATTGGGTCCCTCACTATTCACAGGCCAGGTTTCTTGTTAATTCAGAGTTTAGCCAAGTATCATTTTCTACTGAGAGCTTCTTGAAGACACTGTCTGTGATCCTCTCTTCTCTGAATTTCTATCGTTTAACACATTTTTGGTGCATACCAACCACTTAGTAAAGTTTATTTCATGACTTGATTGGCTTGATTAATAAAATGACAATGAGAAGAATTTAAAATTAAAAGAAAGTCAATACTTCTGGCAAAGATCACTCCATAATCCCTTACCTAAGGAGCACACAGACTAGCCTATTGTGTCTCTAATGAGACTCAGTAGCAATGTTAAAGACGAATATTCAGTGCCTTCTACTAGATAACATGATGACAAGTAGAGATCAAAGATGGTTAAAATTTAAGTCAAAGATATTTAAACTTTTAAATAAATGATTATTTGGAAATATGACTTTCATGAATAGTTTAATCTGGTGTTTTTAAACGAATAAAGACATAGTATTTTATTCCGTGATTGGTGTGACTCTGATAGAACACTTTTCATAATATGTATGTATTTAATCACAGATAAGAATCTAGGAAGTTTTTAAGATTATGGCTAAAAATGAAAACTGTGATAATAATAGTTTGTATTTCACAAATTACACATTAAGGTACAGAACCTTTTTAATATGTTTAGATATCTTTTTAGGAACAGCAACGACTCATTTATCTTCTCTTTGTCTTTTATGATTTGTCTCCAGTTTAAAAAATACACATAATCATTTTGTTCAGAACAGTGATGATAAGTTGACACAGTAAAGCTCACAGGATGAATATCCTGTAATCAAAGTGATCCAGTGAAAGCAGTGTGATTTCTAGAATACCACAAAACCCCTCAAAAACCTTTGCTTGACCTACTTAAATAGAAAGTTCTGTTTGCTAAGAGTGCAGAGCCTGAGAACACAGGGGTTCTTGAATCCAGGAGTTTGAGTACACCCTTACATGGCAGTTACAATTTCACGCTCATAACCAGAGGTCTATGTAAGAAGTTCCAACTCACAAAGTAAATAAGTGGAAAGGGTGATGTTCTTTCTAAGCAGCCATCAGCAAAAAGTGTAAGTGCTTCTAATATGTTGTCCTAGAAGGGGAGAAAAGGCCATTCCCTGGCCCTAAACATTGCCTGGTGGTTGTGTTTGAGGGCAGAGGGCCTCAGGCAACACAGGGAGAGCAGTTGGCAATAACCTGTCACCCAAACTGCAACAGAGGGAAAGAGGCGTACTTCTTTTGCCTCCTTTCTTACTCTGGCTTTAATTAAAAACTAACCTTTCCACACAACTGTGAAAGTTACTCATTTGCCCTCTAAAGAAATATTCTCTCAACACCCCACCACAGCCCCAAAGAATAAATAGGAAAGTATTTAAGCATGAAGGGTTATTTCTGTTTCCTGAGGATGTGCACAAGCTAAGAAGTCCTTAGACATCAGATAAGATGTCTACTTGTGGTTTCAGTTCCTACAATTTAGGGCAAGTTTAGCATGTTAGTATTATTTTAAGGCATAAGTTTTTTCTTTGACTCCAAAACCTACTAATTTCCTTCCTTAGTTCACCTCTACTGCTTCCCACGACTCTTCTCTCTTGAAAATCACAGAGATCAGGAGCCCAGCAGGACGATAGCCTTACTTGAGAACAAGGAAGCCTCCTGCTTCTCAGACATCCCCTCAAGGGGCAGGTGGAGGTGGCCAGGTGGGCTTGCTCTGTCTAGCTGAGGACTGGAGATGAGGAAGAACTCAGATTTGATTCTCAAAAGTATGGAGAAAGGGAGCATGACAAAAACCCAAAGCCCTCTATCTTTCACTGAAAATG